>NC_051418.1:13316565-13317110 GCF_015228065.2 Penaeus monodon | reverse complement strand
CATACAGCCACATGCATACGTGCGATGAATGCAAGAGTATGCTATATTTCAGTACCTTATCATCCCGAACATGTGATTCATTAGATAATTATTTTCACTTTTTGAATACCCTGTCACCATCACCACTAACCTGTCGAGTTCACGTGGCTTTGCCTTTCCTGGTAGGAAATTTGCGAAGAATCGGCGCAGGCCGCGGTCCACGGGGGAAGCTGCGGCCGGAAGGGTTCTTGGCTGCTGTGCTCGTGGTACGGCCGGCTGCTGCCGCCGGTGAAGGCATGCGGCGTGCGAAGCTCCCTGGCTGCGGCGTCGTAGCTGAGGTCTAGCGGCGCGAAGGGCCCTAGATCCGGGATACCGTCGTCCAGGGTCTTCCGGTAGGCCGGGTCGAGCTTAGCGTAAAGTCGCGGTGAAGAGGTCATGCTTCTTCTATCTGGGGTTCGCAGGAGGGCTGTCACGGACGCCTCGCTCGAAGGAACAGTGCTGCCCTGAAGGGAAGGCGAGGGGGAGCCTGCCAGTGGGGTCGGGAACGGAAGTACGGCGCCGCCAGC
>NC_051418.1:13313933-13314273 GCF_015228065.2 Penaeus monodon | reverse complement strand
ATATGGTTGCCAGGTAACAATTTAGATTAGTTGCACTCAGTCTTTTTGCCGATAATTGTGTGGCGTCGGGAGTCGAAGGGCCAAAGAGTGGAGCACCCAGAGTCGTAGGGCCAAAGCGTGGAGCACCCAGAGTCATATGGCCAAAGAGTGGAGCACCCAGAGTCGTATGACCAAAGCGTGGAGCACCCAGAGTTGTATGGACAAAGCGTGGAACACCCAGAGTTGTATGGCCAAAGCGTGGAGCACCCAGAGTTGTATGGCCAAAGCGTGGAGCACCTAGAGTTGTATGGCCAAAGCGTGGAACACCCAGAGTTGTATGGCCAAAGCGTGGAACACAAGT
>NC_051418.1:13312122-13313316 GCF_015228065.2 Penaeus monodon | reverse complement strand
GTTGGCGGCGCCGTACTTCCGTTCCCGACCCCACTGGCAGGCTCCCCCTCGCCTTCCCTTCAGGGCAGCACTGTTCCTTCGAGCGAGGCGTCCGTGACAGCCCTCCTGCGAAGCCAGATAGAAGAAGCATGGACCTCTTCACCGACGACGTCTACGCTAAGCTCGACCCGGCCTACCGGAAGACCCTGGACGACGGTATCCCGGATCTAGGGCCCTTCGCGCCGCTAGACCCCAGCTACGACGCCGCAGCCAGGGAGCTTCGCACGCCGCATGCCTTCACCGGCGGCAGCAGCCGGCCGTACCACGAGCACAGCAGCCAAGAACCCTTCCGGCCGCAGCTTCCCCCGTGGACCGCGGCCTGCGCCGATTCTTCGCAAATTTCCTACCAGGAAAGGCAAAGCCACGTGAACTCGACAGGTTAGTGGTGATGGTGACAGGGTAGCAAATAAGTGAATATAATCATTTAATGAATAACATGTTCGAGAAACTAAATAATTGAAGCTTAACATGCTTTTTTGACTTCATTCAGCCTCATTTAAATAAATACCTAAGGATGTAAGTTCAGCTCAATCCGAATCCCTGAGTAGTCCAACGAGGCAGGTTCCCATGGGTTGGGGGTACTTGGGATTGCAGGGATATATCTAGCTTAAATACCAACTCAGGTACTTTTCTTTAGATTGTCCTTGAAGTCAAATGACTGATGGTTTCTTTATTTCGAAGTCTCAGGCATACAGAGAGAAAGTAACAACAAATACATGAGGCCCAAGCAACTGTATAAAGCCCCGGCCGTTACCATAGCCACTGCCCAGGCCTGATCTGTTCAGAAGTCCGGAGTGAGCTGACCCCACTTTTCTTGAGCTTTGTTTAAATAATAGACCACAGTGACGCATACACGACAGGTTACCGGCCGCCGGACACGAGGGATCAGCTATCGGCCATTGAGAGCCTCAACACCGACTTCCACAACCTGGAACTGAGTTCCAGCAGTTCCTACGACAGAACCAGTTACTCCCTCCCGGAACCAAGGTCAAGCAACAGCGCCTGTGCAGAGCAATGGGGCGGTGAGACTGGTGAATCATTACCTCTGTTGTATGTGTGTGCACTTACATAGATACAAACATGAAAGAAGACACATGAATTAGGGTTATGAATATACATATACACATTATATTACATGAAAATGTGTGTGTAGAT
>NC_051418.1:13302531-13303661 GCF_015228065.2 Penaeus monodon | reverse complement strand
GTGCACACACATACAACAGAGTATTATTCACCGTCTCACCGCCCATTTGCTCTGTCACAGGCGCTGTTTGCTTGACCTTGGTTCCGGGAGGGAGTCTGTTCTGTCGTAGGAACTGCTGGAACTCAGTTTCCAGGTTTGGAAGTCGGTGTTTGAGGCTCTCATGGCCTGATAATCTGATCCCTCGTGTCCGGCGCAGGTAACCTGTCGTGTATGCGTCACTGTGGTCTGTTATTTAAACAAAGCTCAAGAAAAGTGGGGGTGAGCTCACTCCGGACTTTCTGATCAAGATCAGGCCTGGGCCAGTGGCTATTGGTAAAGGCGCGTGGCTTTAATACAGTTGCTTGGGCCTCATGTATTTGTTGTTACTTTCTCTCTGTATGCCTGAGACTTCGAAATAAAGAAACATCCGTCATTTGAACTTCAAGGACAATCTAAAGAGAAGTCCTGAGTTTGGTATTTTAAGCTAGAATTATCCCTGCAATCCCAAGTACTCCCAACCCGTATGGGAACCTGCCTCGTTGGACTTACTCAGGATGCAGATTGACCTGAACTTACATCCTTAGGTATTTTATTTAAATGAGGCTGAATGAAGTCAAAAAGCATGTAAGCTTCAATTATTTAGTTCTCGAACATGTTATTCATTAATGATTATATTCACTTATTTGCTACTCTGTCACCATCCACCATCTAACCTGTCGAGTTCACGTGGCTTTGCCTTTCCTGGTAGGAAATTTGGCGAAGAATCGGCGCAGGCCGCGGTCCACGGGGGAAGCTGCGGCCGAAGTGTCTTGGCTGCTTGCTCCGTGGTAGCGGCCGCTGCTGGCGCCGGTGAAGTCATTCGCGTGCGAAGCCCCTGGCTGCGGCGTCGTACTGGGGTCCTATTGCGGCGCGAAGGGCCACTAGATCCGGGATACCGTCGTCCAGGGTCTTCCGGAGGCACGGGTCGAGGGCTTAGCGTAGACGTCGTCGGCGAAGAGGTCCATGCTTCTTCTATCTGGCTTCGCAGTAGGGCTGTCACGGACGCCTCGCTCGAAAGGAACAGTGCTGGCCCTGAAGGGAAGCGAGGGAGAGCCTGCCAGTGGGGTCAGGGAACGGAGTACGGCGCCGCCAACTACAATGAGTGCGCTTGT
>NC_051418.1:13300298-13300472 GCF_015228065.2 Penaeus monodon | reverse complement strand
GATGTTATTAGTAACAATATGATGAAGCTAATAACAAAAATTTTATTCTTCAGATTATTCCACAAGTAATCCGGCTGAGCTGGATTCGGCGAATGAGGATACAGAAGAGAAAAGAAAAGCCAAGGGAAAGGGTTCAAGTAAGTAATCGATTTAGCAACATACTTTGTTTCCTGA
>NC_051418.1:13299974-13300078 GCF_015228065.2 Penaeus monodon | reverse complement strand
TGTTGGAGTCCAACGAGCAAGAATTTTAGCAAGAGTGCAGTATTTCCAGGGGAAGGGGCCTTCCTCTTATTTACCTTTGTATTCTTATATTTCTGGGACTGACT
>NC_051418.1:13295060-13295312 GCF_015228065.2 Penaeus monodon | reverse complement strand
GACGGGTACGGTTTGGGAGTTCTGCCGGCAGCTGCTGCACAGCCCGAGCACGTGCCCGAGCCTGATCCGGTGGGAGGACCCCGTGGCCGGCCGCTTCCGGCTGGTGGACAAGGACGAGGTGGCCAGGCTGTGGGGCGAGGTCAAAGGCAATGGGGCCATGAACTACAGTAAGCTGAGCCGCGCCATGAGGTAATTGAGGCGCCCGGCGGATGGCATGGCTTTCTCACAGACAAGCCATGCACCGACTACTGT
>NC_051418.1:13294141-13294991 GCF_015228065.2 Penaeus monodon | reverse complement strand
TATTTATTTTTATAGGCTTCGATATTATGTGTATTCATTTACTTCATTCGTCTGAAAAACACAGTGTTTATCAATAGTACATGTTTTGTAGTATTAGTAATAGTACCAGACATTTCTTCCCTGCACCTAATTTTATTATCAAAAGTTAGGCCTAGGAACGTTGGTAGAGTTTAATTACCGAAGGAATAAGGGGGATGCGTGAAATTGTGGTCCCTTTAATTGTATTTATCATCACTCATTTGCAGTATTATCTTTCCCGATATTGTTTCTTTCTACTCGTGATGTTTATGTGCTGATGTTTGGACTTATATATACAAAGAAATTCAAATGAATGTGTTTTTATTGCATGGTGCAAGACCTCTGTATATGATCATCGTCAAATGTCTTTTTTTTCTGCGTATGCTCAGGTCCCCTGAATACTCAGAATCCTTCCTTCTCCCCCCTAGGTATCAGTACAAGATAAAAACTCTCAAGTGCGAGAAGAAAAAGTTAGAGTACAGTTTCGGGGAGAACGCGGACGGGTGGCATGCGGAGAATCCGAACTTTTCGCTGCTGGAACGGCACGCGTCGCGGGAGCAGCTGGACGATAATAACTGAAATATAGTATGATATTTATTGATAGGACTGATAGCAGTGATACCCTTATGTGAAAAAGGATAAAATTGTGATCAACAAAGCTGGAGCAAGTTATCCTGATCTACTGTGGCATGAAATAGAAATACCAAAATTTGCGTAATCGACAGTGGCTCGCAACTAAGTTTTAGTAAACATATTCCATGATCAAATCAACGTATTTAACTTCTCATGCGTCATCTATCAATAAAATGTCACTCGATATTATTCTTATATT
>NC_051418.1:13291337-13292819 GCF_015228065.2 Penaeus monodon | reverse complement strand
GGCATCACTAGTACATATACCAGCAGATATTGGAAGTACATTCGAAATAATAGAATATAAACCAATTCTGTAGAACATGTTCTTTCCTTGGAGAGTAAAAAATGTAAGGCTTTTGGTACACTAGCGATGGCTATTGCTCATCGAGGCAGTATAATTCTTCCTATGTCACAGCAGGACAGGAATTAAGCAATAGAAATTCTTGGGAAGGTAAGAGCATTTCTTCCCTTTCTAAGACAGTGAAACATCTGCTTGAAAGTTAGAGGCTTCATAGCCGCAGTTCCTATGCCACCTGTGCCCTCCTTAACTCCCATGCAATACGCAGTTCTCTATTTCATGTCGGCGAACCCTATTACTTCAGTCAACACAGCGCTTCCCTTCAGGTGAAACGGGGAAATCACAGACCAGTGCTCGATAGGGTTATGGAATCGCAGTGCAGTCAAAGGAAGGGTAGTGAATGAGATGATATGCTTGTTTATTATTGTCTTTATTGTCAATATTTTCATTTATCATTTGTTGCAAAACTGGTGTATATTCTCCGAATTTCTTTATGATATGCATTTTTCCTATTTCTTATTGTTCTTTCTTCAAACTTACATAAAAAACATCAATGATAATTACCAATTTTTGACTTTTTTGCTTCGATTTCAGATATGCTGGATCAGAAAACTTGTTTTTCATTATTAAATAATATGTTTGCATTATTTTATAACTAATAAAAGTAATATTTTTTCCTTGGATTTTATTGTATCTCCTACGAGCATAATTTGACTACATCCCTTAAAGGAAGAAGCAGGGAGCTTAAACGCTGACAGTTTTTAGAGGTAAAATGTAGAGTTTGGTTATCGATTCTTGAACATGTGAAGCTGTAGCAGTTGGTCGTCACTTGTTCATCGCATGTGGCTGTACATCAGATATTCTAACGATGCCCAGGTAGCGTCGAAAATAGCCCCGGCGGCTCGCCTGTAGCGTGAAATGTCAAGCCACACCCTCACGAAACAATTTAACCTGCTTTTATTTGTATTCGCACTTAAAGGCCTATAACACTAAAACAAATTATCGTATACTTTGTATATTCTACACATTTATCCTGTACTTTCTACAAATGTGTACACATAAACACATGCCGACGAAAAGGTCCAATGAGAGAGATAATCTGTGTTCTTAGTTTGTGTGTAAATAGAGCAAGAATATAAACAAAGTCTTGATACTTTATTAGCGTACAATAAATCATAATAGGAAAAGTTTATGCATGTAGAACTTCTCAAATCATTATCAATATTAAAGTGAATGATAATAACGCATCAGGGATTATCACCAATATCACCAGTAGGTGCATCATCTGTGGGGCTATGGGAGCCTCCAAAGCTTTATTTGCCCAAATCTTGCTTATAATCGTGGACAACAAAGTTCTGTAGCCAGCCTGGATTTTCTAAGCTCCTGAGATGGGAGGTTAGAAAATCAGGTTTAGAGGTGGATGATAAA
>NC_051418.1:13291052-13291155 GCF_015228065.2 Penaeus monodon | reverse complement strand
AATCTGCAGTTAATGATAACAAAACAGAAAACATATCAATTTATTTTCATGAGACTCTTCCAAACCGGTCGCAGTTTACAAAGAAAACAAATGCAAAGAGGAA
>NC_051418.1:13290311-13290635 GCF_015228065.2 Penaeus monodon | reverse complement strand
GCATTGTTAGTTGTTTTGAAAAGTCTGTTGGATGCATAAAAAACACGTGTACACCGGTGGGTGGAATCGCAATTAACCAAAGAATAAGTGATATCTTTGCGATTCGACCCACCGGCGTTAATTCAGATGGTCTTGATGAAAATTATCAAATGCACGCAACAAAACAGTGAAATTCTAATTCCATTTCACTGGTGGATCACATTGCAAAATGATATGATGCACCATGACCCCCAGTGGTCATGATGCATCATACCATTTTGCAATGTGATCCACCAGTGAAATGGAATTTCATACAATGTGACCCCACCAGGTCACATGGTATGA
>NC_051418.1:13288050-13288238 GCF_015228065.2 Penaeus monodon | reverse complement strand
TGTCTGAGTGTGGAATTTTTAGATGACAGATACATGTCAGGTGATTCTATTTTTTTTTTCAGAATTGACTTGTAGTATGTAAATAGGGCTTGAAAATACGTCATTTCCGCCAAATTTCACGTGGTCTTACGTGGTTCTCGAAAAATCAGCCGCACGCTTTTGGTAATAAATACCGGATCTCTGTCATA
>NC_051418.1:13287115-13287879 GCF_015228065.2 Penaeus monodon | reverse complement strand
ACGCCGATACAAAATATCTAAGTGTACCGTATAATTCTTAGAGAAAATACCATTTTCTATGAAGCTCAGTCAGCTGATCGCCTTTCTTCTCCCACAATGCACCAGCGGAGGAAGATGGTCGCTTAGTAAGTATCGCCCGCTTGATTCAGTTGTATCCCTCACTCTTACCGGGTGGCATCCAACCCATACTTGTACTTTGTGCCTGTAAATGAAGCAGAAAGTGCCTCGTGACTAATAAAAGTGTAATTTAGTTGAATAACAACCTCTTCGTGTGTAGAATATGGAGATATTTGAGCGTGAAGTGTGGAGAGTACTGTTTGTTTACATCCGAGTTCGTGTTTACATCGAACAGCTGATCGAGATGCTGTCTCTAATATCTGTGATGGAAGCGATAGAAGGAAATTCTAGCTCTTGTAAATATAACTGACGAATGAGCAATTATTTAAATAAGATATTTGTCACTTCTAGGGCCATGCGAGCTGCTTTTTTGATTTCAGCTTAAGGCGGTACCCTTCGCGCGAAATATGAGTGATCGTTGCTACGATTTACCACTTCTTTAATTTTTAAACCCTCCCTCGTTTTCGTTTGGATAGTTTTCCTCATCCAAATTAAAACCTTATTGTAACATTGGTTGCTAAAATTCCTGTCCTGTCATTTTGGATTTTTTTTTTGTTAGTAAATAAATTTTGTCGAATTTCATTCCGCCAGCTTAGTAAGCGTGTTCCCCACGAACATTTCCCCGTAAAGTCTCTTGGAAAAAAAAA
>NC_051418.1:13286742-13287033 GCF_015228065.2 Penaeus monodon | reverse complement strand
TTTTGTAAATCCCATTTTATTTTGAAACTATTTTTTAACTTGGGTAATGAAAAGGCTTTAGGTTTAAAACCTCTTTTAGATGGGTAAAATGTGAAATTTTGAACCCCACACCCCACACACACCCCCCCCCCACCCACCCAACACCAAACCACCACCACACACAACCCACGCCCCTCACACCCCGAACACCAAAACCCCCCCACGCACCCCCAAAACCCATAACGCACCAAAGCACGCCCCCAAAACCCCGCACAGCCCCCCATCGATATGTTAAAAAAAATTTAAAAAAAG
>NC_051418.1:13284410-13285046 GCF_015228065.2 Penaeus monodon | reverse complement strand
AGTAATTAATATTCAATAGTACCATCAACATTTCAGTCATAGTACCGTTACTCTCACTGTTATTGTCATTACATCTGTGCCTATGAAATATTGATGTCATGAATATTGTTCTTTTAAGCGTGATACACGCACTATACCTTGCAGGTCTGTGTGAGTGGCCGCCCGAACGACATTCGTGGCGCCTAGGATCCCCGATGCTCGTCTCAAGTCTGTTTCTCTCCAGTTTTATAGGCTCTCTTTCATTACTGTCTGCTTTGGTGTTCTTTTTATTCTTTTTTATTCCCCTCTGTTGTTCCCGTTCGTTTATTGCTTCCTTCGCCGTTGACCATTCCCCCGCGGCAATGGAAATTAAAGAGACTGACAGCATGTTTCATCGTCAGGGATGCTCGATTATGCCATCAGGATCCACATGTGAGGGGGAAAGGGGAGGGCAATCGCACTCCTTCGCCGCGTCCCAGGAACTCCTCGACAGGAAAAAGTGAAGAAGGACGTCCAAAAAAAGTAAGTGAAAATCTGCTTTGAGAAATCTCAAGTTACCCCTTCAATGGACAAGGCATTTATGAAAGAAAACGTTAAAGCTTCATGTTGGAGGAGGAACTAAACTACTAAAGTAATACTACTATCTTCCCCTGTTTC
>NC_051418.1:13283546-13284356 GCF_015228065.2 Penaeus monodon | reverse complement strand
AACATGCGATCCCTTTACCACCCCATTCCTAAGAATTTTCTCAAGAAGAAAAAAAAAACGATACAATTTAGCATGATTGTAGTTTAATTGTCTTTCACCATTTATAACGTGATAATACGAAAAAAAAAGAAATATTTTGGGGTTTCCTGTGCGCGACGAGTACTGTATTTTGCCCTCTACGCCTGCAACTTATTGGACGTAGAAAGCTGAATTCGGCCTCATTTCGAAGGGGAAAAGTGCATTCTGTAAGCGACAGAGCAGCAATTTTCCTTTCCATTGACGTAGTTTTTTTTCATATTTACTTGTAATATAGAGAATCGCAAACCAAAGGAAGGCATGCGCGTCAGAAAATGCATTTATTAGATGTATGTTATTTGACTTTAATTTTTAAAATAAGCAATCGATATGTTTAAAGTTGTAGATGGAAACTTAAACACAGAAAAACTTTTAGTTAACGCCTTTTCAGGGCATCGATCTGGGACACCTTTGGACGCGCAACCATCGAATACTATTTGAAAAAACTACCTTTTAAGAGGCGTTTGTATTGTTTTTTTTTCGTGGAGACAGGCTGACATCACACAAGTGTTGTATATATATTTACAACGGAAATTTATAGAAAAACGCAGGGAGGCGCCCCGAAGGCAAGCGGCGCGAGTCCTGACGCCTCGGAAAACCAGCCTTCCCCAAGTCCGGTCGGAGAAAGCGAAGCGTCGTTTGTAATTTTGGCGTTAATCAATTGGGTTTTAACTTGAATCTTCGAGAATCCATGAGCAAGAACCAGGCAGCAGCAATGGCTCTCCTCCGTCACGC
>NC_051418.1:13279742-13280646 GCF_015228065.2 Penaeus monodon | reverse complement strand
GATACCGGACTACGAGCGCCGTTGGCCTCGCAAGCAGCCGACATGGGCACCGGGCGAGCGTGACCGGCAATGGAGACGCCTCATTAGCTGCTGGCCTGGGTTCGTTCGCTCATGGGGATTTCTCGAAGATTCTAGAGTTGATGAGAGGGAGAGCAGCGCAGATCTTGATTAACGCGTTCATTACTAATTAGCCAAACGACGCTTCGCTTTCTCCGACCGGACTTGGGGAAGGCTTGGTTTTCCGAGCGTCAGGACTCGCGCCGCTTGCCTTCGGGGCGCCTCCCTGCGTTTTTCTATAAATTTCCGTGTAAATATATATACAACACTTGTGTGATGTCAAGCCCTGCTCTCCACGAAAAAAAAACAATACAAACGCCTCTAAAAGGTAGTTTTTCAAATAGTATTCGATGGTTGCGCGTCCAAAGGTGTCCCCAGATCGATGCCCTGAAAAGGCGTTAACTAAAAGTTTTCTGTGTTTAAGTTTCCATCTACAACATAAACATATCGATGCTTATTTTAAAAATTAAAGTCAAATAACATACATCTAATAAATGCATTTTCTGACGCGCATGCCTTCCTTTGGTTTGCGATTCTCTATATTACAAGTAAATATGAAAAAAACTACGTCAATGGAAAGGAAAATTGCTGCTCTGCCTTACAGAATGCACTTTTTCCCCTTCGAAATGAGGCCGAATTCAGCTTTCTACGTCCAATAAGTTGCAGGCGTAGACGCAAATACAGTACTCGTCGCGCACAGAAACCCCAAAATATTTCTTTTTTTCGTATTATCACGTTATAAATGGTGAAAGACAATAAACTACATCATGCTAAATTGTATCGTTTTTTTTTCTTCTTCTTGAGAAATTCTTAGGAATGGGTGGTAAAGGGATCGCATGTTAAGGGA
>NC_051418.1:13279073-13279708 GCF_015228065.2 Penaeus monodon | reverse complement strand
AAGGGAAAGAAGGGAAACAGGGGAAGATAGTAGTATTACTTTAGTAGTTTAGTTCCTCCTCCAACATGAAGCTTTAACGTTTTCTTTCATAAATGCCTTGTCCATTGAAGGGGTAACTTGAGATTTCTCAAAAGCAGATTTTCACTTACTTTTTTGACGTCCTTCTTCACTTTTTCCTGTCGAGGAGTTCCTGGTGACGCGGCAGAAGGAGGGCGATTGCCCCTCCCCTTCCCCCTCACATGGGGATCCTGATGGCATAAGCGAAGCATCCCCTGACGAGGAACATCCTGCAGTCTCTTTATCCATTCCGCGGGGGAATGGTCAACGGCGAAGGAGCAAGAAACGACGGAGAACGAACAGAGGGGACGATAAAAAAGAATAAGAAGAACACCAAAGCAGACAGTAATGAAAGAGAGCCTATAAAACTGGAGAGAAACAGACTTGGAGACGAGCAGCGGGGATCCTAGGCGCCACGAATGTCAGTTCGGGCGGCCACTCACACAGGACCTGCAAGGTAGAGTCGTGTATCAGCGCTTAAACGAACAATATTCATGAACAGCAATATTTCAGAGGCACAGATGTAATGACAATAACAGTGAGAGTAACGGTACTAATGAACTGAAATGTTGATGGTA
>NC_051418.1:13277194-13277273 GCF_015228065.2 Penaeus monodon | reverse complement strand
CATCTAAAGATGGTTTTACTAAAGCCTTTTCATTATCCAAGTTACAAATAGTTTCAGAATGAATGTGATTATACATACG
>NC_051418.1:13276355-13277111 GCF_015228065.2 Penaeus monodon | reverse complement strand
CCAAGTAGACTTACGGGGCATGTTCGTGGTGGAACACGCTTACTAAGCTGCGGAATGAAATTCGACATAAAATAGTTACTAACAACAAAAATAATCATAATGACAGTGACAGGAATCTTAGCAATCATTGTTACAATAATGTATATTACTATGATGATGACAACTATCCAAACGAAAACGACGATGGTAAAATTAAGAAGTGGTAAATCGTTAGCAACGCATCACTCATATTTCGCGCGAAGGGATACCGCCTTAAGCTGAAACTCATTAAAGCAGCTCTGTCATGCCATAGAAGTGACAAATATCTTATTTAAATAATTGCTCATTCGTCAGTTATATTTACAAGAGCTAGAATTTCCTTCTATCGCTTCCATCACAGATATTAGAGACAGCATCTCGATCAGCTGTTCGATGTAAACACGAACTCGGATGTAAACAAACAGTACTCTCCACACTTCACGCTCAAATATCTCCATATTCTACACACGAAGAGGTTGTTATTCAACTAAATTACACTTTTATTAGTCACGAGGCACTTTCTGCTTCATTTACAGGCACAAAGTACAAGTATGGGTTGGATGCCACCCGGTAAGAGTGAGGGATACAACTGAATCAAGCGGGCGATACTTACTAAGCGACCATCTTCCTCCGCTGGTGCATTGTGGGAGAAGAAAGGCGATCAGCTGACTGAGCTTCATAGAAAATGGTATTTTCTCTAAGAATTATACGGTACACTTAGATATTTTGTATCGGCGT
>NC_051418.1:13275988-13276186 GCF_015228065.2 Penaeus monodon | reverse complement strand
CTTGTATGACAGAGATCCGGTATTTATTACCAAAAGCGTGCGGTTGATTTTTCGAGAACCACGTAAGACCACGTGAAATTTGGCGGAAATGACGTATTTTCAAGCCCTATTTACATACTACAAGTCAAGTCTGAAAAAAAAAAATAGAATCACCTGGCATGTATCTGTCATCTAAAAATTCCACACTCAGACAGACAG
>NC_051418.1:13273522-13273901 GCF_015228065.2 Penaeus monodon | reverse complement strand
TCATACCATGTGACCCACTGGTGGGGTCACATTGTATGAAATTCCATTTCACTGGTGGATCACATTGCAAAATAGTATGATGCATCATGACCACTGGTGGGGTCATGGTGCATCATATCATTTTGCAATGTGATCCACCAGTAAAATGGAATTAGAATTTCACTGTTTTGTTGCGTGCATTTGATAATTTTCATCAAGACCATCTGAATTAACACCGGTGGGTCGAATCGCAAAGATATCACTTATTCTTTGGTTAATTGCGATTCCACCCACCGGTGTACACGTGTTTTTTATGCATCCAACAGACTTTTCAAAACAACTAACAATGCATTATTATTTTTTTTTTATATTGGCATTGTTCCCAGTTGCACAAAACGTG
>NC_051418.1:13273058-13273159 GCF_015228065.2 Penaeus monodon | reverse complement strand
TTCCTCTTTTCATTTGTTTTCTTTGTAAACTGCGACCCGGGTTTTGGAAGAGTCTCATGAAAATAAATTGATATGTTTTCTGTTTTGTTATCATTAACTGC
>NC_051418.1:13271368-13272857 GCF_015228065.2 Penaeus monodon | reverse complement strand
TTTATCATCCACCTCTAAACCTGATTTTCTAACCTCCCATCTCAGGAGCTTAGAAAATCCAGGCTGGCTACAGAACTTTGTTATCCACGATTATAAGCAAGATTTGGGCAAATAAAGCTTTGGAGGCTCCCATAGCCCCACAGATGATGCACCTACTCGTGATATTGGTGATAATCCCTGATGCGTTATTATCATTCACTTTAATATTGATAATGATTTGAGAAGTTCTACATGCATAAACTTTTCCTATTATGATTTATTGTACGCTAATAAAGTATCAAGACTTTGTTTATATTCTTGCTCTATTTACACACAAACTAAGAACACAGATTATCTCTCTCATTGGACCTTTTCGTCGGCATGTGTTTATGTGTACAAATTTGTAGAAAGTACAGGATAAATGTGTAGAATATACAAAGTATACGATAATTTGTTTTTGTGTTATAGGCCCTTAAGTGCGAATACAAATAAAAGCAGGTTAAATTGTTTCGTGAGAGTGTGGCTTGAAATTTCACGCTACAGGCGAGTCGCCGGGGCTATTTTCGACGCTACCTGGGCATCGTTAGAATATCTGATGTACAACCATATGCGATGAACAAGTGACGACCAACTGCTACAGCTTCACATGTTCAAGAATCGATAACCAAACTCTACATTTTACCTCTAAAAACTGTCACCGTTTAAGCTCCCTGCTTCTTCCTTTAAGGGATGCAGTCAAATTATGCTCGTAGGAGATACAATAAAATCCAAGGAAAAAATATTACTTTTATTAGTTATAAAATAAGGCAAACATATTATTTAATAATGAAAAACAAGTGATCTGATCCAGCATATCTGAAATCGAAGCAAAAAAGTCAAAAATTGGTAATTATCATTGATGTTTTTTATGTAAGTTTGAAGAAAGAACAATAAGAAATAGGAAAAATGCATATCATAAAGAAATTCGGAGAATATACACCAGTTTTACAACAAATGATAAATGAAAATATTGACAATAAAGACAATAATAAACAAGCATATCATCTCATTCACTACCCTTCCTTTGACTGCACTGCGATTCCATAACCCTATCGACCACTGGTCTGTGATTTCCCCGTTTCACCTGAAGGGAAGCGCTGTGTTGACTGAAGTAATAGGGTTCGCCGACATGAAATAGAGAACTGCGTATTGCATGGGAGTTAAGGAGGGCACAGGTGGCATAGGAACTGCGGCTATGAAGCCTCTAACTTTCAAGCAGATGTTTCACGGGGAAAGGGAAGAAATGCTCTTACATTCCCAAGAATTTCTATTGCTTAATTCCTGTCCTGCTGTGACATAGGAAGAATTATACTGCCTCGATAAGCAATAGCCATCGCTAGTGTACCAAAAGCCTTACATTTTTTACTCTCCAAGGAAAGAACATGTTCTACAGAATTGGTTTATATTCTATTATTTCGAATGTACTTCCAATGTCTGTTGGTATATGTACTAGTGATGCCACTGCACCGAC
>NC_051418.1:13270180-13270939 GCF_015228065.2 Penaeus monodon | reverse complement strand
TACGCAAATTTTGGTATTTCTATTTCATGCCACAGTAGATCAGGATAACTTGCTCCAGCTTTGTTGATCACAATTTTATCCTTTTTCACATAAGGGTATCACTGCTATCAGTCCTATCAATAAATATCATACTATATTTCAGTTATTCTCGTCCAGCTGCTCCCGCGACGCGTGCCGTTCCAGCAGCGAAAAGTTCGGATTCTCCGCATGCCACCCGTCCGCGTTCTCCCCGAAACTGTACTCTAACTTTTTCTTCTCGCACTTGAGAGTTTTTATCTTGTACTGATACCTAGGGGGGAGAAGGAAGGATTCTGAGTATTCAGGGGACCTGAGCATACGCAGAAAAAATAGACATTTGACGATAATCATATACAGAGGTCTTGCACCATGCAATAAAAACACATTCATTTGAATTTCTTTGTATATATAAGTCCAAACATCAGCACATAAACATCACGAGTAGAAAGAAACAATATCGGGAAAGATAATACTGCAAATGAGTGATGATAAATACAATTAAAGGGACCACAATTTCACGCATACCCCTTATTCCTTAGGTAATTAAACTCTACCAACGTTCCTAGGCCTAACTTTTGATAATAAAATTAGGTGCAGGGAAGAAATGTCTGGTACTATTACTAATACTACAAAACATGTACTATTGATAAACACTGTGTTTTTCAGACGAATGAAGTAAATGAATACACATAATATCGAAGCCTATAAAAATAAATATAATTGGTAATGACAGGGGCAAGG
>NC_051418.1:13269883-13270127 GCF_015228065.2 Penaeus monodon | reverse complement strand
CGGTGCATGGCTTGTCTGTGAGAAAGCCATGCCATCCGCCGGGCGCCTCAATTACCTCATGGCGCGGCTAAAGCTTACTGTAGTTCATGGCCCCATTGCCTTGACCTCGCCCCACAGCCTGGCCACCTCGTCCTTGTCCACCAGCCGGAAGCGGCCGGCCACGGGGTCCTCCCACCGGATCAGGCTCGGGCACGTGCTCGGGCTGTGCAGCAGCTGCCGGCAGAACTCCCAAACCGTACCCGTC
>NC_051418.1:13263232-13263508 GCF_015228065.2 Penaeus monodon | reverse complement strand
TCAACCTAATGGATATAAGATGTTTCCTTTTTCAGTTAAATATATAAGGTACATTTTTCTTATCCTTTCCTCGTGACCTAAGGGCTTTGCCCGTTCAGCAGACCTGGTTTATCTTTTACCATTTTCCAGTAAAGTCTTTTTCAGTATTTGCCATGCCTCTTTAGTGTCACCCCCTTATTTGGGATGATGTAAGCGGGGTGGCGTCCTGCAAGGTCTATATAAGAATTATATAGACATTAGCATCCTTTTGGGTGGGCGCTTGGAACGTCAACTCTG
>NC_051418.1:13252785-13252978 GCF_015228065.2 Penaeus monodon | reverse complement strand
ACCCGCTTACTTCCAATAGGGGTGACACTAAAGAGGCATGGCAAATACTGAAAAAGACTTTACTGGAAAATGGTAAAAGATAAACCAGGTCTGCTGAACGGGCAAAGCAACCTTGGGTCACAGAGGAAAGGAATAAGAAAATGTACCTTAATATATTAACTGAAAAAGTAAACAATATTATTCCATTTAGGTT
>NC_051418.1:13248753-13249306 GCF_015228065.2 Penaeus monodon | reverse complement strand
CGTTGTGTTTATGCATGTGTATGAGACTGTATATTCGTGCTTATGAGTTGTTTTGAGAATAACACTTCATTGTAGTTCACAACAAAAAAAACATTGTGTTCATTAATATGATTAATAGCCAAGTCACAAATGGGAACAGGAAAACTGGAGTGTGCAAAATTACAGTGCAAAGAGCAATGCACTAATTTGTGCCATGTGAATATTAAGAAGTTAATTTCATGCTAGGTGAAATAGCAATCTACTAATGACAACCTTACTGCGGGCCCTCCTTTCGTTCATTTCCATTCACTTTTTTAATCATCAATATGGAATGCCTTTGATGTTCACACATTGTCTGGGCTCAATCAGGCCATGCTTATAAAATGTTTATGATTTACGGCTGAATTGGGATATAAAGTTAATCCGTGCTGTAAAAAGTTTCAGTAAAAAAATATGAAAACGTCAAATTTGCTCTCATAGCCAATCTTGAAGTCTTATGTGCATTTCTTTCATTTTCATTTGAATTAACCTTTATTATGATTAATAATTTATTGCAGAAAAAAACATGAATAAA
>NC_051418.1:13248546-13248716 GCF_015228065.2 Penaeus monodon | reverse complement strand
ATGTTGGTGGTTTGCGAACAAGCTTGATGAATATATTTTTCCTATATTAAAGAGAGTAATAGAAGGAATATCAATACAAGAGCAATGAATGGGACAGAGAGGAAGATAGAAGTGAAGAAGTAAGGAGACAATACTGGGATGGAATAAGCGGAGAGGAAGTTGAGTTGAAA
>NC_051418.1:13247672-13247934 GCF_015228065.2 Penaeus monodon | reverse complement strand
TTTCAACTCAACTTTCCTCTCCGCTTATTCCATCCCCAGTATTGTCTCCTGACTTCTTCACTTCTATCTTCCTCTCTGTCCCATTCATTGCTCTTGTATTGATATTCCCTTCTATTACTCTCTTTAATATAGGAAAAACAATAGTTCATCAAGCTTGTTCGCAAACCACCAAACATTGATAATTGACATTGATAATTGATGAAAGTAATGTAATTTTATTCATGTTTTTTTCTGCAATAAATTATTAATCATAATAAAGGTT
>NC_051418.1:13247211-13247641 GCF_015228065.2 Penaeus monodon | reverse complement strand
AAGACTTCAAGATTGGCTATGAAGAGCAAATTTGACGTTTTCATATTTTTTACTGAAACATTTTACAGCACGGATTAACTTTTATATCCCAATTCAGCCGTAAATCATAAACATTTTATAAGCATGGCCGCTGATTGAGCCCAGACAATGTGTGAACATCAAAGGCATTCCATATTGATGATTAAAAAAGTGGATGGAAATGAACGAAAGGACGGCCGCAGTAAGGTTGTCATTAGTAGATTGCTATTTCACCTAGCATGAAATTAACTTCTTAATATTCACATGGCACAAATTTAGTGCATTGCTCTTTGCACTGTAATTTTGCACACTCCAGTTTTCCTGTTCCCATTTTGTGACTTGGCTATTAATCATATTAATGAACACAATGTGTTTTTGTTGTGAACTACAATGAAGTGTTATTCTCAAAACA
>NC_051418.1:13242861-13243846 GCF_015228065.2 Penaeus monodon | reverse complement strand
TCGCGTTCTAAGAAGACCCAAGATTTGCGTCTTACAACTTTCCTTGATGACTGCTGAGATAACTCAGCAGCAGACCTGCTTGGTCTCCGCTGCTGAGGACTCTTTTTTCTGTTTTTCTTTTCTTTTCTTTTTTCTTTTTTTTTTTTTTTTGGTCTCCGCTGCTGAGGAATCTTTTTTCTGTTTTTCTTTTCTTTTCTTTTTTCTTTTTTTTTTTTTTTTTTGGTCTCCGCTGCTGAGGAATCTTTTTTCTGTTTTTCTTTTCTTTTTTTTTTTCTTTTTTTTTTTTTTTTTTGGTCTCCGCTGCTGAGGAATCTTTTTTCTGTTTTTCTTTTCTTTTCTTTTTTCTTTTTTTTTTTTTTTTTTTGGTCTCCGCTGCTGAGAATCTTTTTTTCTGTTTTTCTTTTCTTTTCTTTTTTCTTTTCTTTTTTTTGGTCTCCGCTGCTGAGGAATCTTTTTTCTGTTTTTCTTTTCTTTTCTTTTTTCTTTTCTTTTTTTTGGTCTCCGCTGCTGAGGAATCTTTTTTCTGTTTTTCTTTTCTTTTCTTTTTTCTTTTTTCTTTTCTTTTTTTTGGTCTCCGCTGCTGAGGAATCTTTTTTCTGTTTTTCTTTTCTTTTCTTTTTTCTTTTTTTTTTTTTTTGGTCTCCGCTGCTGAGGAATCTTTTTTCTGTTTTTTTTTTTCTTTTCTTTTTTTCTTTTTTTTTTTTTTTTTTGGTCTCCGCTGCTGAGGAATCTTTTTTCTGTTTTTCTTTTCTTTTCTTTTTTCTTTTCTTTTTTTTGGTCTCCGCTGCTGAGGAATCTTTTTTCTGTTTTTTTTTCTTTTCTTTTTTTTTTTTTTTTTTTTTTGGTCTCCGCTGCTGAGGAATCTTTTTTTCTGTTTTTCTTTTCTTTTCTTTTCTTTTTTCTTTTTGTGGTCTCCGCTGCTGAGGACTCGCCTCTTTGTTGTTTGCTGTTTTCTCCCTCTTCTCTTCTTCTTCTTCTTCTTACT
>NC_051418.1:13242377-13242768 GCF_015228065.2 Penaeus monodon | reverse complement strand
TTTTTTTTTTTTTTACTTCTCTCTCTATTGTGTGTGTGTTTTTTTTTCTCTCTCTGTTCTTTTTTTTATTCTCTCTCTCTCTTGTGTTTTTTTACGATTTCTGCTTCTTCTTTTTTCTGTTTTCTTCCTTTTTTTCTTTATTCTCCTTTACTTTTTTCTCTTTTTCTTTCGTATTTCCTACTTCCCTTTTTTCTATTTTCTCCTTTTTTTTTACTTCTCTCTTTTGTGTTTTCTACTTCTTTATTATGTTTTCTTCTCTTCTTTTTTCCATTTTTTTCTATCTTTTCTCCTCTCTCTTTATTACTATTTTTCTTTGATGTTTTCATTATCGTGATTTTCATTTCATTATTTCTGCTTCTTCTTTTATTTATTTATTTATTTATTTAAATAT
>NC_051418.1:13242122-13242255 GCF_015228065.2 Penaeus monodon | reverse complement strand
CATTTACTTCCTTTCCATCCTATTCGGCCATTCTGTCTGCTTATCTTTATCGTTATCTATATTTTTTCCTTGTCCACTTACGTACGGCCATTATCTTATCTCCTCATTCATCACCGTCTCCTCTTTATCATGA
>NC_051418.1:13241378-13241751 GCF_015228065.2 Penaeus monodon | reverse complement strand
GTTTATCGTGTATCATCAGCGTGCGTGTTGCCAGATGCATAATGCTTCCGTAAAGAGAACATCAAAATCTCGTAAAATTCTTGGGTGTCTCTCGTTTTACTGTCACGAACAAGACCTCTTAAAAAAGACCTTTTTCTCCCTCCAAAACAGACAACAAGGTCAAATACGGCGATAAATCGTTCGAAAATGATACTTAATTTCTTTTTCTTTCTTTTTCTATCTCTTTTTTTATCCCTTTTCTTCCTTTTCCTTCTTCCTTTCGGGGAGCGAGGTCACGCGTACGTTTTCAATGCCTCCTTGAATCCTTTTCCTGGCCATGAAAGAGGATTCCGGAGGAGGATCAGATGCTGTATAAACTTAGGTATCGCGATCG
>NC_051418.1:13240012-13240865 GCF_015228065.2 Penaeus monodon | reverse complement strand
GTCACCGAAAGGTCATTCAACAACAAGAATTCTGTCGCAGCGTCATAAAAGCGTAGCGCCATCAGGTAGCTGTCCAAACACCCTCGTTACGCTATTATTACCCGCATTCTAATCATCATTTTATCACATTTTACCTCTTTTATTTCCATCTATTCTATCCCTCGGCTTCCCTCGTATAGACGACACGAGCGCCGAGAAGACGAGGAGGGATCGGCGGCGCGCGTGAGAATCCCACATTCGAAACAAAAGAGCATCAGTCTCGTCGCCCGAATAGCATTTACCGCCGGACCACCGAGACGCTTTCGCCTCGAGTCTCGCTGCCACCGTGTGATCATCACCCAACAACCCGACGCGACTGGTAATCATATATCCAGTTGATTATTCATATGCAAATCAACACAAATTACCTCGGTGGTCAACAACTGGTCATTAGATTGAACGGGAGACGCTCCGTGCCGACGGCCTCGCGGCAGTAAAGGCGATGTTGTAATGGCCGTTCAGTGGGACTTTCGAAAATGTGGTGCGATGTGGTTTATCCTTGTCTTGGCTCCCGGCTCTCGAGGAGATATGCCCCGTGTGCCATTGGGTGCTGGAGAGGCGTGTCTTAGCACACCAATATCGCCCTTGAGATCGCCGTGTTTATAGCTCTATGCTGCCCCGGTTTGCACGGTCGGGGTCAAGGGTCAAGTTCAACACATAATAAACCACGAGGAAAATAACAGAAGATTTAGGCTAAGGTGAGAATATTTGCATACCGGGTTTTTTCTTTCTCTCATTTGCTTAAGTGTGTTCTGGTTTGTAAAATGTTATCCAACACACGTCAGGCACGAAAATAAGTGTTTGCGTGCAGGAA
>NC_051418.1:13239241-13239502 GCF_015228065.2 Penaeus monodon | reverse complement strand
CCCCATTCCGCCATTCTCTCGTGAAAAACAACAATCTGAAACATCACAATTGATAATCACGTTTCGTGTGTTTTGTTCTCTTTTTGATCGCTATCCCCATAAAACAACATTGGGCGTCAGAGAAAGGGCCCCTTTGAAACAGCATTTATAAAATGAAGCATATCAAACTGCATGTTGACCACAAAATTGGTTTATCAGATGAGTTATGCAGCAAAAAAAAGGCCTGTTTGTTTGGGGATGGCAATGGTCTTTAATAACCCC
>NC_051418.1:13239132-13239217 GCF_015228065.2 Penaeus monodon | reverse complement strand
ACCGATTGAAAAAGAGTGATTGTTAGCGTTCGTTTCAACAGAAGTGGTGCCAGGAGCTTTGCGAAAGGGGTGCCAATAATAGCTA
>NC_051418.1:13238638-13238922 GCF_015228065.2 Penaeus monodon | reverse complement strand
ATTATTATAATTATAAAAAATATATTTTAAAATATTTTATATTTTTTTTTTAAAAAATATATTTTTTTTTTTAATAATTTAAAATATAATTTTTTTATTTTAATTTTTTTTTTTTAATTTTTTTTTTTTTAATTTTTTCATTCTTCTCTGTCTGTGTTTCGGGTTTAAATTTTTTTGGGAAAAAAAAGCGTTGTTTTGTTCCCCGTTCTCCTGCATTCTCGTCCCATCGTCCTGGAATTCTTTTCCCTTTTCATTTTTCCCCTTTTTCCGGGTTCCCCTTTTTT
>NC_051418.1:13238296-13238414 GCF_015228065.2 Penaeus monodon | reverse complement strand
TGTGTTTTGCCTACATTCCACATTTTGCGTCTTTCGCCACAAGAATATCTTTATTTGCTTTGCTGTGAGAAGAACTTGGCTTCCTGGTGTGATATTGCGCTCGTGTTAATGAAACCTC
>NC_051418.1:13237318-13238263 GCF_015228065.2 Penaeus monodon | reverse complement strand
AGGGGGATTTGGGGGGGGAGATCATTAAGAAAGTATGTGTCTTCGTGTGTCGTTATTATTTTTTTTTCTTTCTCATTCTTTCATTCCGTCTGTTATCTATGAACTCTTATTCCTTTGTCTCTGGCTATCCATCTATCTATTCTTCCTTCTCCCTCTCCATTTCCTCTCTTTTCATCCTATCCACCTTCCCTCCTATTTCCTTCCATGATTATTTTCTTTCCATCTTATCCTCTCCATCCCAAATAGTTCTCCTTCCCTCTCTGCGTCTCCATTCATCTCCATTTTCCCTCAGCATCCGTCACATCCGGGTATCGCCCTGAGATGCTGATGAATGAGATGTCGGCTAAGATGTCAACAGCATCTTTATTCAGCGCCGAATTCCTCTCTTTACCCAGGATTTAAATGCTGCAGAAGGGGGGGGGGCGTTTATTTAAGGGTGGTTGTGTGTTGGAGGATGGGGGAGGGGAGGAGGGGAGGGGAGGAGGAAAGAGGGGGGTTAAAAAGGCACGAAAGGGGGGGAGAGGAAGAAGGGGGGTAGGCAGAAAAGGGGGGGAGGTGGAGGGGAAGAGGGGTTAGGGAGGACGGAAGAAAAGGGGGAGGAGGGGGGTAGGGAGGAAAAGGTGGAAGTTGGGCGCGAGAGGCGGGAGGAGGGGGAAAGGGGGGGGACGGGTTAGGGAGGCTAGGCAGTTAGGCAGGCGGGGGGAGCGAGCGAGGACAGGGGTTAGGGACCAGGGGAGGCCGAGGGAGAAGAACGGTGAGGGTGGGAGGGAGAAAGGGAAGAGGGAGGAGGGAGGGGAGAGTGCGGTGTTGGGTGAGTTAAGAGGGAGGGAGGAGAATGCATCTACATTCCTTGCATATCTACATTTCTACAGGTTTAATAATTGAGATTGTAAGGTCGAAAATACATGTGTATGGAAGGCGTAATTGAGCCTTATGGGTCTCATG
>NC_051418.1:13237129-13237284 GCF_015228065.2 Penaeus monodon | reverse complement strand
ACTATCATCATTTCCTTTGCCCTTTCCGTTCCTCCTCCTCTCCTTTCTCTCACTATAACTCTTCCTCTCTCGTTCTCTCATTCTCCCTCCCTCTTTCCCTCCCTCTGTCTCCCCCTTTTCCTTCTTCCCTTCCCTCCATTCTTTCTTCCCTCCTC
>NC_051418.1:13236402-13236546 GCF_015228065.2 Penaeus monodon | reverse complement strand
TACTTATAACATCAGTTGACATAAAGAGTAATGACTCGTTACGAAAAATGATGATTCCTTAAACGAATAAACGACCTCCAGGGAAACATCAGCTTCAGTAAATAAATATCGTGGAAGGCGATCGCTCTCCGGCTCAATTAACAG
>NC_051418.1:13236127-13236269 GCF_015228065.2 Penaeus monodon | reverse complement strand
ATAATAATAACGTTCTTGCTCATTTCTTCCCTTCTCCTTCCTTTGCAAATTTCCGAAAGCATGTAAGGAAACGACTCCCTTAACCCCCCCCCACCCGCCTCCCTCAGCCCCCAAGGTCGCTGAACAAACACTTCAGTTTCAG
>NC_051418.1:13235672-13235842 GCF_015228065.2 Penaeus monodon | reverse complement strand
AGCGCATTACTCCAGACCCATTGCTCTTGACAGAATTCCCCGTTATACATAACACTCAAATCCAATTTGGAAGTGAATGAAGACCGATATAATTGAAAATCTAACAGACGAATTTTATTGAAACCTCGTGATTTAATACCGAGCGACAATGGTGCTATCCAGGTAGTGTG
>NC_051418.1:13235258-13235402 GCF_015228065.2 Penaeus monodon | reverse complement strand
CTTTGGTCAGTCTAGAAAATCCCATCAAGAAGACATCTCCATTGTGATAATAATGACATCGGAAGATACGACACTGATAAAAGGGACGGAAGACAAAAGGGAATAAATTGAAAGGGGAAAGATAAGTGGAGATGATGAAATGGA
>NC_051418.1:13234958-13235053 GCF_015228065.2 Penaeus monodon | reverse complement strand
AAAAGAGAGAAAGAGAAAAGGCAGCAGAACGTGCGAAATATATTATGGCTTAATTCGAGGCCCATTAATCAGCTTGTTACATCCTAAAAGCACAT
>NC_051418.1:13234705-13234923 GCF_015228065.2 Penaeus monodon | reverse complement strand
AACACCTTCACTCAACTTTCCCCCCTGATCACGTGACCTGTTTGCCCATAATACAAAGTGGCGAAAAACAAGTTTGCAAAGGTAAACAAGGTGACCTGAGGAAGGGAAAGGGGGAGGGGGGGTCAGACAGGAGGGGGGAATGGGGTTCAGAAGGGGGGAAGGGGGTTAGGGGAAAGGGGGAGGGGGAGGGGAGGGGGTCAGAGCCAGAGCAATTTGTC
>NC_051418.1:13234024-13234216 GCF_015228065.2 Penaeus monodon | reverse complement strand
CTCACATCAAAATTCCTTGTCCCGCTCATAGATGGAGTCGAAATAGAAACTGTGTCGTGAACACTGATTTTGTGTATCATTATGGACGTAGATTTGGTGTGACTTCGCGCTGGAGTTTACTTTCTGACTGAGAACGAAAGCGCTTTTAGTGTTTGTTGAAAACTAAATGGTCTACGTTGGTTGGCTGTGTTG
>NC_051418.1:13233355-13233547 GCF_015228065.2 Penaeus monodon | reverse complement strand
TCCCTTTTTTTTTCCCCCCTCTTTTCCCTTTTTCCTCCCTTTTCCCCCTTTTCCCCCCTTTTTTCCCTCTTTCTTCTTTTTTCCCCCCCCCCCCCTTTTCCCCTCTTTTTTTTCCCCCTTCCTTCCCCCCCCCCTTTCTCTTCCTTTTTTTCTCCCCCCTCCCTTTTTTCCTCTTCCCCTTTCCCCTTTTTT
>NC_051418.1:13233065-13233325 GCF_015228065.2 Penaeus monodon | reverse complement strand
TTTTCCCCCCATTTTGCCCCCCCCCTTTTAAAGGGGGATAAAAAAGAAATGGGGAGGGGGAGAAAGAGAAAGCCAGGGAAGGGGAGGAGAAAAGGGGGGGGGGGGGAAGGGGGGAAGGGGGGGAAGGGCGGGGGGGAGGAGGGGGGAGGGGGGGAGAGCGGGGGGGGGAAGGGAAGAGGGGGGAGGGGGGAGGGGGGAAAAAGGGGGGGGAGGGAGGGGGAAAAGGGGAGGGGGAGGGGGGGGAAAGGGGGGAAAAAGGA
>NC_051418.1:13232901-13232980 GCF_015228065.2 Penaeus monodon | reverse complement strand
TGTGTGTTTGTGTGTTTTTGCGTATGCGTACTCCACATATACCCACTCTCCTTGAATCTACCCTTCTGTCTATCCAATA
>NC_051418.1:13232611-13232776 GCF_015228065.2 Penaeus monodon | reverse complement strand
TAATCAAATCTAATGCATCCTACAGCAACCAATTCCTCGATGGATTAATCGTGATGAAACTAAATCCACAATGTCGAGAAATTGATCCATACGGCAGTGTCCTGATCACTGTCTCTCGATAACGCTGAAGGAGGTCCTCGTGGAGAGTGAAGTGAGGCCCCTTGT
>NC_051418.1:13232097-13232375 GCF_015228065.2 Penaeus monodon | reverse complement strand
TTCAAACAGATAAACAGACAGATAGATACCTACAGACAGACGTGAAACGAATTTAACATCCCCAAGGACATTTAAAAGCAGTGAATATCATCGTTGTGGACTTTTTGGGGTTACATCCGAGGCAAGAAGTAAAAAAACTGAAAAATTTAAGGGAAAAAAATCTCTGTAGAGTTATAAATAAAGAGGTGATTCCTTTTTCGTTATCGTTTTGCAAAGCAAAAAGGCAGTTCTTTTGTTTTTACAGCTGCTCTTACTCGTGCTGCTGTTGTTGTTTTCTA
>NC_051418.1:13231226-13231679 GCF_015228065.2 Penaeus monodon | reverse complement strand
AATCTAATCGACGGGAAACCAGTCCTTTTCCTTAATGAAAATCTTATCTCAGTCTTATCAACAGGTTACAGTTTTTTTTCTCTCCCTCCTCTTTCCTTTTTTTCTCTTCCTTTTTTTTATCGGCACACGCGTCTGGCACCGTGTCTGGCGAGCCTGGCATGGCATTATGTGACACTTTCTCCTGAATTACGTGGTCTCCGTCTGCATGTGCGGGCCGGCTTCCCCTCCCATGCCTTGTATCTTTTTCTTTTTTTGCGCGTTTGTGGGGGGTGGGGGGTTTAAGGGGCGGGGGGAAGGGGAGGATGGGGGAAAAGGGGGGGGGGGGGGGGGGGGGGGGGAGGGAGGTGGGGGTGGAAGGGGGGGGGGGGGGGGAGGTGGGTGGGGGGGGAGGGAGGAAAGGGGGAGGGGGTGGGGGAGGGGTGGGGATTGGGTGGGAAGAGGGGGGGGGTTGGG
>NC_051418.1:13230175-13231038 GCF_015228065.2 Penaeus monodon | reverse complement strand
CTGAGTAATCTTGTGTTTTTTCTGTCTCTGGGGGAAAATTATGGTCCCATATATATCAATACCTACATATCCGTCTAGTTCTGTATCTGTCTATCCACGTAAACATTTACATATCCTAATCATCATCCTTACCTCCTCCTCCTTTCCATCACAAGCTGACTTTGAAAATAAAAAAATAAAAAACAAGGGGAAAATTAAAACAGACAAAAAGGGTGAAAAAAAATGAAAACAGAGGAAAGAAACACGACACACATTTCTCAAAGTTAAGTTGCATAATATCAACAATCTAAAAAAAAAAAATGAAATACAGGAAAAAGCAAAAAAATAAATAAAATAAATAAATGAATAATAAAATAAAAAATCAGATTAAATACGAAGACTATAAAAGTAATAAACAGAGCATAAATATGTAATAAAGATAAATGATAAAGAATAGGAAACAGAGAATAATCATAAACAATTAGGATAACGAATAAAAAATAACAAAGAGAGAATAACATTATCAATAAAGAAAAATCATTTAAAAAAAAAGAAAAGAAAAATAGCAAAAAAACAATAAAAGGATAAACAGTAAACGATGATAAACAGACATTAACAGTAAACAAAAAGTACGACTAATAAACAAAAGTAAAACACACATATTAGAAATTAATAATAAAAGAAAATAAACAGAGATGCGTGGAAATCCGTCTCCGTTGCCCAAGGTGGACAACGAAAGTAAATAATAAACAAAAAAAAATGAAATAAAACGAATGAAAAATAGATAAAAAAAATTAATTTGTAATAAAAATATAATAACGGGATAAAAATAATTTTAAAAATTTTAATGATACAAAAAATATTAATTAAAGAGGTTCGCAAAT
>NC_051418.1:13229516-13230149 GCF_015228065.2 Penaeus monodon | reverse complement strand
GAGGCTGAAAAATCCCTCGACTTCGTTTCACGGGAATTTCCACGAACCTCCGTTTTGCGATTTCCCTTTCGCTCTCGGGAGGAAAGGGAAAAAGCGAGGATATAAGGAAAAAGGGGAGAAAAGTCGAAAAAACGCATACCCTTGCCCGTACGGTCGACGCTCTCTTTACAGAACCGGTGAGTAATCGACCATCAGGGTTTTTACTGGTATAAGCGGCTCTTGCCCCGCCCTGCGGCCCGAACGAGTGTGTGAATGACGTCACCAAAGGAAAAAATACACAATTGGCGGCCATTTAGACCCTACGAACGGCCGCCCACGCGGTGCGGCTTTGGGCGCCCCCTTGAAAGCCCTGGCCAAAAAGGGGAAAAAGGGGGGGGGGTTCAAGGCCGCCTTTGCAGCGTTCGGAGGTGGTGTTATCGCCCTTGTGAACACGCTGGCGACATCATCACAGGAGCTTGCTTGAGTTCGTAAGTTGAAATGCGAACGAGAGGGTCATCGGGAACTATTATCTCCTGATTTGTGTATGTGTTTTCTGTTTGTTTAGTCACTCGTTGGTTTTTTGCTGTTCATTTGCATTTTTGCTTATTCATCTGTTCCCCTTGGGGTTTTGTATTTCTTTGTTCTCGTGACTCT
>NC_051418.1:13229114-13229453 GCF_015228065.2 Penaeus monodon | reverse complement strand
TTTCCCCATCTTTCCGTTACCCTGTTCCCCCCTTTTTCCCCATCCCTTTTTTCCTAAAAAACCCTCCCCCCCTTACCCCCTCCCCCCCCACCCCTCCCCCCTCCCCTTTTCCCCTCCCCTAAACCCCCTCCCCCCCCCCCGTTCCCCCCCCTCACCCCTTCCCCCCCCTTCTTTCCCCCCCCCCCCCCCCCCCCGTTTTTAAAAAAAACCCCCCCCCCCCGGGGGGAACCCCCCGGGGGCCCCCCGGGGGACCCGCGGGCCGCCAAAAAGAAAAATCACAAGCAGCTCTCCCCGTCTCCCTTCCTTCTCTCGTTTATCCCCTCTTTTTCCAGTTTTCCC
>NC_051418.1:13228222-13228763 GCF_015228065.2 Penaeus monodon | reverse complement strand
CCCCCCCCCTCCCCTCCCCCCCCTTCCCCCCTCCCCTCCCCCTCCGCCCCTCCCCCTCCCCCTTACCCCCCCTCCCCTTCACCCCCCCTCCCCCTCCACCCCCTCGCCCCCCCCCCTCACCCCCCCGCCCCTCCCCCCCTCCCCCCCCCTCCCCCTTCACCCCCCCCCCCTTCACCCCTCCCCCTTTACCCCCCCCCCCTTTACCCCCCCCCCCCTTTCACCCCCCCGCCCCCCCCCCATCGCGAAAACCCCCGAGATGTCTCCCGGCTCCCGAAAAAGGGGCCCAGGCCCCTGCCACGAAAAGACCCCGGAACCTTTCGAGCGTTGAGCACCCTCGGATCCCTGAGGGGGAAAACCCAGCACCGGGAAGGGATCGAGCATTCTGCTTTGGTTAACGGGGGGGGGGGGGGAGGTCGTCCTTTTGAATAAAAATAAAAAAGATTAAATCGGATATGGAGAAGGAGAATTGTTGGGTCGAAGGAAAGAAAATGTGCAGGTCTGTGAGAAATGGCCGGGGATGAAGGAAGGGGAGATGGGGATG
>NC_051418.1:13227217-13227604 GCF_015228065.2 Penaeus monodon | reverse complement strand
GGCCTTTTTTGCAGGGCTTTGAGGCAAAGTTGTCGCGTTGGATGGTCTCAGACTTATGAACTTTCCCTGGGATTTAGGGGATGGGGCGCCGGCCGAAGAAAAAGGAGAAGGAGATCGGATTTTGAAGGAGTTTTAGGCCGCGTGTGTTCGGAGATACAGCGAATGGCGGACGCGTTTCGCTCACACAGAAGAAAGTTAATCAAATGAAACATAAGATATTAAAGAAAAAGAGAGAGAATGAGGTAAGGATGTGTTTGTTTTTGCGGTATTGCTGCCTTACTGATATTATTAATCATTACATAATTATGCTGATTAGTATTATTATATGTTAATACTAGATAGCCTCATCTATTATCAATTTTTTACGAGGACTTCACTTTCTTATGA
>NC_051418.1:13227070-13227179 GCF_015228065.2 Penaeus monodon | reverse complement strand
GAGAAGAAGAAACGGTGTGTCGGCGTATTTTGATCCTTCGTCGTACGAATTTATTTAATTATGAATTAGATTATCACTATTCTTGTCGATGTAGTGTCATGGGATCTAT
>NC_051418.1:13226554-13226911 GCF_015228065.2 Penaeus monodon | reverse complement strand
CCCCCAAAGCATATCCCTCCCGCTCACACCTTCGCGTCTCCTCCGCCTCAAAGCGCTTCAGAACTACACGCTTACGGCTAGAATAAAGCCCGGGGGGGGCAGGGAGTCAGGCGGGGGGAGGGGAGGATAGGGAGTCGACCGGGGGGGGAGGGGGGACAGGGAGTCAGGCGGGGGGGAAGGGATGAGGAAGGGGAGAGGATGGGGGTGGGGTAGGGAGGGGAGAGAAGTGGGTGGGGGGAGGGATAGGAGAGGGAAAGGGAGGGAGGGGAGTGGGGGGGGAGGGAAGGCGGCGATGAGTGTCGAAACGGACGGCTTCTAAGTAAGTCTCAGATTTCGCTTTGAAGGAAATCGGTTTGA
>NC_051418.1:13225257-13226287 GCF_015228065.2 Penaeus monodon | reverse complement strand
GAATATAAGAAGCAGAAAAGAGAGAAAAGGAGAGAAATAAAGAAAAAAGATAAACGAGCCATGCAAAGGAAAGAAAGGAACAGATAATAATAAAGGAAAAAGCAACAACAAGAGAACGAAACACAGACAAAAATGAATAATAATAAATGAACAGATAAAAACAAAAAATGTAAATAAGAAAAGAAGGATTTTTTTTTAAGGAGAAAATTAAAAGAAAAAAAAAAGGAGGATAAAGAAAAATAAAAAGAAAAACACAGAAAAAGGAGTAGAAACGGAACAATCCCGAAGCTTTAAAAAAAAAAAAAATCTCGAAGCCTAAAAAAAAAAAAAAAAAAAACAGGAACAATCTCGAAGCCTCAAAAAAAAAAAAAAAAAACGATCTCGAAGCTGGAATAAAGCAATCCAAAAAAGGAGGAAAAAGGAGGAAGAGGAAGAATCTCGCCGCCGGAATTCCTCTTTAAAGACACTTGGTTCAATATGATAATACAAGGCAAACAGGGAGGCGAGTCGGCGGCCGCGTCGCTCGCGCCTAACACTCCGAGGGTCACTCGCGACGGAACG
Source organism: Penaeus monodon (assembly GCF_015228065.2). Classification (NCBI taxonomy): domain Eukaryota; kingdom Metazoa; phylum Arthropoda; class Malacostraca; order Decapoda; family Penaeidae; genus Penaeus; species Penaeus monodon. The sequence goes on along the minus strand of NC_051418.1, from coordinate 13,225,726 downwards.
GGGGGGCGGGGGGGGGGGGGGAGGGGGGGGGGGATAGGGAGTGGGGCGGGGGGGGGGGGGGTAAGCGAGGGGGAGGGGGGATAGGGAGTCGACCGGGGGGAGGGGGGGATAGGGAGTCAGGCGGGGGTTAAGGGATGATAGGAAGGGGAGAGGATGGGGGTGGGGTAGGGAGGGGAGAGAAGTGGGTGGGGGGAGGGATAGGAGAGGGAAAGGGAGGGAGGGGAGTGGGGGGGGAGGAAGGGAGAGGGAAAGAGGGAGGGGGGAGGAAGGGATAAAGATGGGGGAGGGGGGGAAGGGAGGGGGGGGAGGGGAAGGGGAAGGGGGGAGGGGGTTTAAAAAGGAAAAAAGGAGGAAGGAAAAAAAGGGGAAAAAGGGCGGGGGGAAAAAATGATTGAAGGGGAAGAAAGGGGGGGAAAGAAGAAGAAAGGGGGGGGGGGGAAAAAGAGGGAAAAAAAGGAGAAAAAAAAAA
>NC_051418.1:13224872-13224993 GCF_015228065.2 Penaeus monodon | reverse complement strand
GGGGGGAAAAAAGGAAAAGGGGATTGGGGAAGGGGAAAGGAAGGGAAAAGAAAAAAGGGGAAGGGGGAGGGGGTGGGGGGGGGAAAGGGGGGGGGGGGGGGAGGGGGGGAAAAGGGGAAAA
>NC_051418.1:13223094-13223714 GCF_015228065.2 Penaeus monodon | reverse complement strand
GGCATAGAAAAACGGATGGGTGTGCAGAGGGTCCGAAGAAATAAACAGAAAGGGGATGCGGGGTGTGGACTCTATCTCTTGCTTTCTGTCTTTTTCTCTTCTCGTCTCTTCACTCCATTCTTATGTTCCTCTTCCTTTTTTCTTTTTTACTTTTTCTCCGATTTTTTTTTCTCTTTTATCCCCTTTTCTTTTCTCTTCTTTCTCTCCTTTTCTTCTTCTCTCTTCTTCTCTCCTTTTCTTTCTTCTCTCTTTTTCTTCCTTTTTTTCTTCTCTTTTCTTCTCTTTTCTTTCTCTCTCTCTTTCTTCTCTTCCCTTTTTCCTCTTTTTTTCTCTTCTTTTCTCTCTTTCTCTGTCTTTTTTTCTCCTTTTCTTTCTCTCTCTGTCTTTTTTCCTGTCGATCACCAGGCTATCAATTAGTCCATTTTTCTCTGCCATTGAAAGCGGAAACCGACGTTTTGCTTCATATTGCAAACCGCATCAAAGATACACATTTGAATCATTTACAGGATATTTTGTAATCATTCGTATTTCAAAATCAATCATTTAATTTCCTCAGATATTTCCGCTCGTGTTTTAATGGCGCTGGAAATTATGACGATTGTTTGCGTTCGTGTGTGGAA
>NC_051418.1:13222596-13222805 GCF_015228065.2 Penaeus monodon | reverse complement strand
AACCGACATTATAATTAGGACACCCTTAATCTTATAATTTATCTAATGGTTTCTTAATAACGACCACACCCTCATCCCTACTCTCGCAGCCTTGCGCTATCAACGAAAATGAGGGTTAACATTAACGAAACATTCTTTCTATTTTGTTTTTCTCTTTTTTTTATCTCTATTTGTTATTATTAATGATTGAGGGAGTGAGGGAGGGAGGA
>NC_051418.1:13222222-13222398 GCF_015228065.2 Penaeus monodon | reverse complement strand
CAGACTGACAGACAGAGATGAAGGGCAGGGAAAAGGGGGACTATAACACTACGTCTACTTGCTGCCGTCGCGATCAGCATTGATTTTCTGTTCACCAATGGATTCATAGATTTACTCTTGTAATATACTTGAATTTTTACCTGGCAAGTGGATTATGTAAGTGTTTCCTGTGCAGT
>NC_051418.1:13221791-13221920 GCF_015228065.2 Penaeus monodon | reverse complement strand
TTTGTAATAAAACGTCAGAAACAAAGATCTCAGCAGAAGAGATCCGTCTTGAATATCTTGTATGTGGGCGTCTGTGAACTTCCCCGTAACTACATTAAATGTCATCAAAGCATAAGTTGGTCTATTTCG
>NC_051418.1:13221264-13221485 GCF_015228065.2 Penaeus monodon | reverse complement strand
CCCACATTTACACAAACGATGAACAAAGCCAGCAGTTCATCAATGAAGCTTGAAAGGGTATCAGAGAGAGAGGGGCAGCTTGCAGAACAGCCTCGAGGGGAGATCGATAAAGGCAAAAGTGAGATGGGAATTAATAAACGAAAGAGGGAGTCCAAAGGGGGGATAGAAGTGCACAAAGAAAGAGGGAATGGGGGAAGGGGAGGAAGAGTAAAAGAAGGTGA
>NC_051418.1:13220571-13221203 GCF_015228065.2 Penaeus monodon | reverse complement strand
GAATTAAGATATGGAAGGAAGAGAGAATGAAGAAGGAAGGGAGAATCAGAAAGGAAGAGAGGAAATAAAAGAGTAAAGTAAGATAAAAAAAAAAAAAAGTAAAGGCTTAGAACAAATAAACGAAGATACTAAGAAATTTAATAAAAAAAAGATAACGGAAACATTCCATAGAAAGATATTACGAAAATCAAATCAAAAACGAAACCAATACGAAAGAGAAAACGAAGAGAAAAATATACCAAGACAAAAATAAGAAAGCTATCAAACACGAGCAGAGACCCCCCTAAACCCTCCTACACCCTCCTACCGCCTACCACCCCCCACCCACCCCCTCCTAAAAAACCACCCCCTCCCCCCCCATCCAAAAAGTAGAAATTTAAAAAAAAAAATTAATAATAAAAACATCAAACGGTCTGCACTCCACTCCAGCTCTTTAATCGGATCAAAAGGATAGAGACGAAGGAAAGAAGATGATAACAAACAGGAGATGAAGGAATGTGGAATATTCAGAGAGGGAACTGAATGGAAGTGAGAATAAGAGATTTTAGGAAAACTATGGTTGCAGGTGAATGGGAAGAAGAGGAGATAGAGAGGAAGGAAAGGGTTGCAATGAAGTAATGGAACAAGGGAGG
>NC_051418.1:13218864-13219792 GCF_015228065.2 Penaeus monodon | reverse complement strand
GGGCCCGTCGCTTTCTTGTGAGTTCTGGAGAGCCACACGTCATGGGCTCCGCCTCGCTCGCTGTCCGAGGCGGAGCAAGGACCGATCTATGAATCAAGAGTGAACAATCAAAGGTGTACAAACGAACAGAGAAAATGGATTGTGTTCGATATATCAAGGGGAAACTACCCCATTAGCTTTGACAAATGGGTTAAAAAAAAATAGGGGGGAGAAATTACGGATAAAGCAAAGGGTAGAGAGGAGAGAGAAGAAAATGGAGAAGAGAAAGAGAGAGAAAAGAGAAGGATGAGGAGAGAGAAGAAAAGAGGGAAGGATGAGGAGAGAGAAAGAGATAGATGAAGGGAGAGAAGACAGAGGAAAGAGGAAAGGGAGAAAAACGAGAAAAGAGTGGATACAGAGATAGACGAATATGTACAAAGATGAAGTAAAGACAAGAAATTAAACGAAATATTTTGAAAGTTAAAAATTGCAAAGAAAAAAACGTAATAGAAAGGAGAGGGAAAGGACGAGAAATAAATAGAGAGAGAAAAAAATCTAGAATAATAGGAACAATAACAATAACAGCAAGAAAAGGAGTAGAGAAGGAAAAAGAAATAGAAAAAGATGATAAAGAAGACAAAGTAGAAGAAGGAACAGAAGAAAAAAGGTAGAAGAGGAGGAAGAGAAACGAAAATAAGAAGAGGAAGAGAGGAAGGGGAGGAAGAGAAGGATAAGTAAATGGGAAAGAAGAATAAGAAGAGAAAAGAGAATTAAGAAAAAAACAATAACATGAACAAGGAAGCGAATAATAAAAGAAGAAAAGAAAAAAAAGTAAAACGTAGAAGAAAAAAAAGAAGGGGATGAAAACCAGAAAGAGGAATAAGAGAAACAGAAATAAATGAGGAAGAGGGAGAAAAGCAAGAAGGCTCAGCAGAAACACGTGGCATCA
>NC_051418.1:13217389-13217743 GCF_015228065.2 Penaeus monodon | reverse complement strand
GGAAATCCACTTTTTCCCCCAAATCCTTTTGGTGTTCCATCTTGTGGCGAATGGAAGAGTTTGCTCTCCGCTCGTAATTGTGTTTCGTGAATTATGAATGAAAATTATGAATAATGTTTCCCGTTTTAATCTCGCTCGCCATCGGAGCTCCAAGGAATTCGTCTTCACGTGATTATATATTCTTTTGATAAGCTTCAGATCGCCAGATTCCATGAAAACGTCAATGCAGGAAATAGAACGGTCCATTTGCTTACGATTGTTAGCCAGATGTGATTAGAAATTAATTATTTAAAGGGCAACACAATGCTGAAATGCTTGCTGCGTTCGGAATGCTTGCGCCGCCGCGTTCGTTTG
>NC_051418.1:13216678-13216813 GCF_015228065.2 Penaeus monodon | reverse complement strand
CCTTTTCTTTCTTCTGCTTATACTCCCTGGTCTTAATAACAACAAAGTCAGTCAAATAAACAGAAAGGCAGCACGTAAACAAGCAAATCGGTCACGTGATGAATCCGTGGCTTCCCTCAACCAGGGGGCTTTAGA
>NC_051418.1:13216350-13216492 GCF_015228065.2 Penaeus monodon | reverse complement strand
CTCATCAGGAGAACCCCAGCGATGACGCAGCGATCTGTCATCCGAAGGAGCTTTGCGATGTCTATGATACCGTCAGCCATGTGTCAGCGCCTGTCGGAGAGGGACCTGTGACTGACGGCTGACAGGTAGACAAGAGATGAAA
>NC_051418.1:13215929-13216070 GCF_015228065.2 Penaeus monodon | reverse complement strand
TCGGAAATCACCGATTCTTGGTCTTGATTTATTGCAGAACAACACTTTCTTTGCAACTTTATTGAGGCCGGGGCTCCGCTCAGCGATTCCCTCCGAATTATGAACGCTCGGGACGCGTCAATTATCATTAATTTTGCGTCA
>NC_051418.1:13215511-13215646 GCF_015228065.2 Penaeus monodon | reverse complement strand
CTCTTACCTTGACATACTCCTGCGGACGAAATAAGTTGCACTCACCTGTTGAAAAAAGAAAAAAAAATTGAAATTAGTACAATGATTAATACTTAATAAAGATTCTATATACACTCCGTAGCTTAAGATAATGTG
>NC_051418.1:13215070-13215182 GCF_015228065.2 Penaeus monodon | reverse complement strand
TCCGCCCTGTCTGTATACGGGGTTGCGGTCAGCCACGGCCTAACTGGGGCCTTGGTAACACCTTCCCGCACGGAGTTGGTAACACTGACTTAGTCTTTATCGCTGTCGGGAA
>NC_051418.1:13213354-13213583 GCF_015228065.2 Penaeus monodon | reverse complement strand
GCGCTAGAGCCCCATAGGAGAGCGCGTAGATGTGGCAACGTCGGTAATGAAGTGAGCTCTTGGAGAGACATTACCTGGCCGTTAATTACGTCATCTCATATCATTTCCACACTTATTTTCGTCTTAATGAAACATGGCAACTGATTCGGGATTTAATGCGGACCAGCGCCGTGTCATGGGGTCTGTCCCTCTCTGTTTGTTTGTTTCGCTCATACGGGGATTCTCTCCC
>NC_051418.1:13213148-13213212 GCF_015228065.2 Penaeus monodon | reverse complement strand
GCAAACACAAACACGCAAATCACACGCCCGCTAAACAGACAACAAAAATATCCTTGCGCGGACA
>NC_051418.1:13212788-13212950 GCF_015228065.2 Penaeus monodon | reverse complement strand
AACAGGACGACAAATACATTCTGCTCAAAACAAGGAGAGGAAATGTGCTATTTTTAAGGCGGCTTCCAATTGCTATTCTCTCCCTCTTGCTCTCGTTGGAAATGTGTATTTAGTACGTGTGTTTAGCGAGTGTGTATTTAGTATAAGCAAAACAGTTTATTA
>NC_051418.1:13210459-13210619 GCF_015228065.2 Penaeus monodon | reverse complement strand
TCATATTTGAGCATCATTAACCACTCAATCTTCCTCGAGAAAAAAGATGCATATATATACCACGAAAAAAAGTAAAAAAAAATAACCACCGGACATATTAAAACACTCCCTCAACCCTCCTTTCGCCTCTCCTCCCCCCTCTCCTTCCCTCCCCCCCCTC
>NC_051418.1:13209797-13209959 GCF_015228065.2 Penaeus monodon | reverse complement strand
AACAGGACGACAAATACATTCTGCTCAAAACAAGGAAAGGAAATGTGCTATTTTCAAGGCGGCTTCCAACTGCTTTTCTCTCCCTCTTGCTCTCGTTGGAAGTGTGTATTTAGTACGTGTGTTTAGCGAGTGTGTATTTAGTTTAAGCAAAACAGTTTATTA
>NC_051418.1:13207862-13208093 GCF_015228065.2 Penaeus monodon | reverse complement strand
AGAGCGTGTATTTGTAACAAGGAAACGAGGAGAGAAGCAAGATGAAGCAGATATTACAGACAGACAGACACACATAAAACTGACGAAAAAAATGAACGAAAATGAGAAACAAACAAAATCATATTTGAGCATCATTAACCACTCAATCTTCCTCGAGAAAAAAGATGCATATATATACCACGAAAAAAAAGTAAAAAAAAATAACCACCGGACATATTAAACACTCCTCAA
>NC_051418.1:13207331-13207624 GCF_015228065.2 Penaeus monodon | reverse complement strand
TCAAAAATCGCCGTAACAAGACAGCTGATTAATATCCTCTATTTACATCCCATTATCTTGGGGAGAGGACATGTACTCTAAACTTACACATGGAAAAAAGAGAGAGAGAGATAAAAAAAGATATCCTATAATCCTCTACGTCATTAAAATAGACGGATTCCAAGATCTGAAAAAGATATCTCCATTTTGTGCGGAAACGGAGGAGGAAAGAGTATTGGTTATATAAATCTTGTTGCATTTTGCTTTTGGCTGAGAATAGTCATGGTTTTATCATATCTGTTGTCATCAATATC
>NC_051418.1:13206819-13206943 GCF_015228065.2 Penaeus monodon | reverse complement strand
CTCCTAATGAACTAACTCGGGGACTGATTAATGTATATGATAATTTCATGATAATTGCGAGACGGAAATGCAATCATTAATTTATATGATAAGGGAAGACTCGGGGAGGCAAGGGACGGGGAAT
>NC_051418.1:13206007-13206138 GCF_015228065.2 Penaeus monodon | reverse complement strand
AGGGGTTTGGCTTTTTTCACAGCTTTGATATCTAGATAAAAATTTTTGTGCGCGTTGTGTGTGTAATTTTGTATTGGTACGGGATTTTGGTTTTTTTTGAGCTGTATGTATGCATAATTTTCTGTTTGCAC
>NC_051418.1:13205533-13205697 GCF_015228065.2 Penaeus monodon | reverse complement strand
CAGGCGCAGGGTCCGCGGTGCCACTCGCCAGGGCCGGTCGCTGGGTGCCAGGGCAAGGCCAGCAATATGTTGCATTTATTGGTAAAGGATCGCCAATGAGAAAATGTTTGGCATAATATTTTACAATAACCTTCACGGGAAAATTCCACTGGGAAAAGTTGGGG
>NC_051418.1:13204274-13204471 GCF_015228065.2 Penaeus monodon | reverse complement strand
AACTTGAGCGACAAAAATCCGGGTCAAGTTGCGAATCCATGTTAATTAAACGTCGCAACAAGAGGCGTCCACACAGCCTCCAATCAAGCCGAAATCCTCAGGCGAGCGCACGCCGGACCGAGTCTGTCAAGCGAGAGTCCAAAATCGCCGATCTGTGAATGGACACTTAGTCAAATCAAGAGCTATCGTGTATGAGG
>NC_051418.1:13203543-13203655 GCF_015228065.2 Penaeus monodon | reverse complement strand
CTTCCCCCCCCTTTATTTATTTTTTAAATTAATTGGTATTATTTTAAATTAACAATAAAAATCATTTTCTTTCTCCATTTGCCCTTTGCCCCCCTCTTGTCTTTTTTTCCCC
>NC_051418.1:13203398-13203471 GCF_015228065.2 Penaeus monodon | reverse complement strand
AATGTATTTGGGTTTTTTCCTGCCCAAAGAGAGTAAAAATTGCCCCGAGTAAAAAGGAGTAAGGACCAGGAAA
>NC_051418.1:13203059-13203199 GCF_015228065.2 Penaeus monodon | reverse complement strand
TTTACAGACAGACGGAAAATCGTGTATTACTTTCTACTTCTCATCTTCCTTTTTTCGTAAATCGTATTTGTTGCCTCTCTCTTCCAGTTCATGTTTCTCTCTTTCGTTCTCTTGTTTTCTTTTCTCTCTTTTCTTCTATT
>NC_051418.1:13202442-13202559 GCF_015228065.2 Penaeus monodon | reverse complement strand
GCCCCCCACGACAATAACAGCCGGTCATGTAAGGTCAATCGAGCATAAAACCGGGAAAGCGAACCATCTCGCTCAGGTCACGCCACCAGAATGACCTGTCTTGCCCAGCTTTTACTA
>NC_051418.1:13201699-13201833 GCF_015228065.2 Penaeus monodon | reverse complement strand
CTCATTAGTGCTGAATTCTGTCCTTGGCAATCTGAATGTGTGTCTAACTGATTAATTCTGTATTGCTTATTTCTCCAGTTTATATTTGCCTGTTTGTCTATTTTATTGATTTGTGTATCAGATTTAATCAATTT
>NC_051418.1:13201246-13201407 GCF_015228065.2 Penaeus monodon | reverse complement strand
CCTTGCTGTCGTCTATTTATTCAAAATCTTATCAATTTATCGTCTGTTCGTCTGTTTGGTTATTCATATATATTCAGTTATTTTTCTGCCTGTGTGTTCATACTTTTTTCATTTACGAATTTATTAACTAATCATTCAATGCATTCTTCATGTTGGTGTCG
>NC_051418.1:13200534-13201051 GCF_015228065.2 Penaeus monodon | reverse complement strand
GTTGTTGTTGTTTGGTTATTCGTATATATTCCGTTATTTTTCTGCCTGTGTGTTCATACTTTTTTCATTTACGAATTTATTAACTAATCATTCAATGCATTCTTCATGTTGGTGATGTTGATGTCGTTATGTTGCTGTTGATGTTACGTGTTTGTTTACGTTTTTGTTGATGGTGTTGATGTTGGTTTTGTTGATTTTTTGTTAATGTTGTTGTTGATGTTGTTGTTGATGTTGTTGAGATGTTGTTAATGTAGTTTTTGTTGTTGCTTTTGTTGATTTTTTGTTAATGTTGCTGTTGATGTTATTGAGATGTTGTTAATGCTGTTTTTGTTGTTGCTTTTGTTGATGTTTTGTTGATGTTTTTGTTGATGTTATTTTTTTCCTCCTCCTTGTGTCCCTTTTGCACAGGATCCGTTTCCTCGCCTTTAGCCTTTATGCTTCGCAGGTTTAGTCATTCTCCTCATCTGTTTCCAGGGGATTTATAAACCATTTATTCTTCTTATCCAAACAAACTTTC
>NC_051418.1:13200161-13200265 GCF_015228065.2 Penaeus monodon | reverse complement strand
TAATGATTGAAATTAGTTTTCCATACTTGCGTTTTTTCCTTTTCTTTGCATTTCGTCTAATCTCACAGTCCAGCTCTCTCTGTTTCTGTCTGATGTGCCCTAAA
>NC_051418.1:13199541-13200121 GCF_015228065.2 Penaeus monodon | reverse complement strand
GTAAATATAAAACCTACCTGCTTTTCTTTGCATCCAAATATCTCCCTCTCGCCCCTCCTCTCCCTCTCGCCCCTCCTCTCCCTCTCGCCCTCCTCTCCCTCTCGCCCCTCCTCTCCCTCTCGCCCCTCCTCTCCCTCTCGCTCCTCCTCTCCCTCTCGCCCCTCCTCTCCCTCTCGCCCCTCCTCTCCCTCTCGCCCCTCCTCTCCCTTCTCTCTGCCTCGCTTTCTCTCCGCCCCTTCCTGTTTTATTAATCTTTTATTCCCTTTCATAATCCTCACTTCATTGCACATTTTAATGCATGCAACATATGCCTTTGTGCAGGATATGTTAATCAACAAAGCTTACTTTATGCCATGTATGACTTTAGCATAATGATGCAACTCCCCATGGATTGCAACATCCCTGCCTTCCCCGAATAAAGTCATATCTTGCAGCATACCCTTAATAAAAGTTTAATTTGCCTTATAGATGATGCACTTTGCAATTTACTTATTGCATGATACAGTGCAAAGCGGTTGAGGTAAAAAGTGAACTTCACAGAAAGCATCCCCGTGTAAGGTTGACTTTTTTATCGCCTGTT
>NC_051418.1:13198402-13198497 GCF_015228065.2 Penaeus monodon | reverse complement strand
GTGGGAAAGAGGACATCTGGCTTCTCGAGGTTTATGGATTTTCAACTTGGCAAAATAAGAAAGCAGCCAAAGCGAGGGATTACCGGAGGCCACGC
>NC_051418.1:13197312-13197447 GCF_015228065.2 Penaeus monodon | reverse complement strand
CGTGAAAGACCCTCCGCGCAACTCAGCGCCGGCCAGCTGAGGGAACTCCGCTTGAAGAATGCTGATTATGTCAGATTATCTTCAGACTTTAACAAGTGGGAGGGAAGGGGGGGGGAGGGGCTCGAGGACGAGGTC
>NC_051418.1:13197168-13197277 GCF_015228065.2 Penaeus monodon | reverse complement strand
AGTGGGAAACGAAGACGAGGAAGAAGAGGAGGGGTAAGAAAAAAAAGAAGAGGAAAAAGAGGACGAGGAACTGGAGAACGAAGAGGACGGGGGAAAGAATTGGAGAACG
>NC_051418.1:13196793-13196936 GCF_015228065.2 Penaeus monodon | reverse complement strand
GGTAAAGGCGTGCATGAATAAAGGCGAAAATACATAGTATTCAAAAAATTGGGATAAAAGCATCGTTATATTTCTTGATATTTTAAACAAAATTCCAAAAACCTGTAAATTTGCTCTTGTGCTTCATCAGCGAAATTAAAACC
>NC_051418.1:13196432-13196579 GCF_015228065.2 Penaeus monodon | reverse complement strand
CATTTACCCGCCTATCTACCCATCTCTTCACCTCCTTATTCTTCCTTCGCCTGCGCCCGGCGTTCCTTTGCTCTGTCTCTCTCCTCTCCCCTTCTCCTCTTTACCCCCTTTTTCTTCTTCCCTTTGCCTGCGCCCCGGGGTTCCTTG
>NC_051418.1:13196195-13196317 GCF_015228065.2 Penaeus monodon | reverse complement strand
CTTATTCTTTTTCCCTTTGCCTGCGCCGGCGTTCCTTTTCTCATCTTCCGGCCATCGGAAAAGAAGGGACGAATGAGAATTAATGGGGTTCCCTTTTAAAATTTTATGGAAAAGACTTTCGG
>NC_051418.1:13195669-13195953 GCF_015228065.2 Penaeus monodon | reverse complement strand
CGCACATGTTCGTTCCTCTCAGCCACGTCTCTGCCAACTCTCTCTCTCTCTCTCTCTCTTTATTTATTATCTTACTTCCCTCATTCACTAACCTTCTCTTCCTTCCCTTCCCTCCGTTCCTTTCATTCCCATCTATCCATCTATCTATCTATTCATGTTTATTCACCTACGCCTCTCACCCCTTATTCATTAATTCACTCTTCCTCTTATTTTATCGCCCTCTCTCATTAATTCCCCGGTTTATCACCTTTTGTTTATTTTATCTTTTGTTTTTTTCAAAACTC
>NC_051418.1:13194505-13194852 GCF_015228065.2 Penaeus monodon | reverse complement strand
TCGTGGGAAAAAAGGGCCCTCCCGGCTTCTTCGAGGTTTTTTGGATTTTTAACTTGGGAAAATAAAAAGCACCCCAAACGAGGGGTTACCGGGGCCACCGAGGAAAGGGGGGGGGAGGGGGGAAGGGGGCGGGAATAGGAGGAGGAGGGGGTGGGGAAGGGGGGGGAAAGGGGGGGGAAGGGGAGGGGGAGACGGGGTTGGGGGGGGCGGGAAAGGAGGAGGTGGGGAAGGGGGAAAAGGAGAGGGCGGAAAGGGGGGGGAGGGAGGGCCCTGGGGCAAAGGGGGGGGGGGAGGGAGGGGGGAGGGGGGGGAGTGGAAATTTATCCTTTTTTTCTTCCTTCAGGATA
>NC_051418.1:13194242-13194428 GCF_015228065.2 Penaeus monodon | reverse complement strand
CAAACCCCATGTTTTTTTTTTATGATTATTTTCATCAAATTTTATCATTTTAATTGTTAAAATAAACATTATCAAAAAAATTCCCTTTTCTCCGTCTTTCCCCTCTCTCCTTTTTTCTCTTTTTCCCACCCCGCCATTCTCTCCTCGCTCGGGCCCATTCTCTTCCCCTTGTCTCTCCCTCTTTTT
>NC_051418.1:13192936-13193541 GCF_015228065.2 Penaeus monodon | reverse complement strand
ACGTGAAAGAAACCCCCCGCGCAACACAGGTCCCCCGGCCAGCGGAGGGAACTCCGCTTGAAGAATGCTAAATTTTGTCGAAATTAAACTTCCCAAAATTTTTAAAAAGTGGGAGGGAAGGGGGGGAGGGGCTCGGGACGAGTCGAAAGGGGGAAGGAGGAGGGGGAAAGGGGGAGGAAGGGGGGGAGGGGGGAGGGGGGGGAAAAAAAAAGACAAGAAGGGCCCAGGGAAAAGGGGGGGAAAAGGAGGAAAGGGGGAGGAGGAAGTGGGGGGAAAAGAAAACGAGGAAAAAAGAAAGGGGGAAGAAAAAAAAAAAAGTGGGAAAAAGGGGGAAAGGGAACCCGGAGAAAGAAAGGCCCCGGGAGGAAAGGAAATTGGGGGAAAAGAGGGGGAGGCCCCGGGGACACGAGAAAGAGGAGGAGGGGGACGGGGAAAAAAAGGGGGGGGAGAAAGGGGGAAAAGGAAAATGGGAAAGGGAAAAGAAAAATGGGAAAAAGGAAAGGGGGAAAGAAAAAGTAAAACCCGGGGGGGAAAAGTGGGTGAAGGGGGGGAAGCAGAGAAAAAAAAACCCCCAACAGAGGGAAAGGAGGGAAAGAGGAGGGAAA
>NC_051418.1:13192774-13192912 GCF_015228065.2 Penaeus monodon | reverse complement strand
TAAAGGCGTGCATGAAAAAAAGGCGAAAAAACATAAAATTCAAAAATTTTAAAAACATCGTTTAATTTTTTTGATATTTAATCAAAATTCCCAAAAACCTGTAAATTTTTTTTGTGGGTTCATCAGCGAAAAAAAATC
>NC_051418.1:13192464-13192539 GCF_015228065.2 Penaeus monodon | reverse complement strand
ATAAATTTACCTGCCTATCTAACCTATTCTTCACCTCTTTATTCTTTTCCCTTTGCCTGCGCCCGGGTTCCTTTT
>NC_051418.1:13191813-13192263 GCF_015228065.2 Penaeus monodon | reverse complement strand
TTACCCCCCTTTTTTCTTCCCTTTGCCTGCCCCCCCGGGGTTTCCCTTGCTCATCTTCCGGCCCTGGAAACGAAGGGGAGGGAAAGAGAAATTTAAAGGCGGGTTCCCTTTTAAAATTCATGGGAAAAGACCTTTTCGGTTTCTCTTCTTCTTGTTCTTCTGCTTCGTTTTTTCCTCTTTCGTTTTCTTTGTTCTTCTTTATTCTTGCCTGCTTTCTCTTTTTCCTTTCTTTTTCTTCTTCTCTCTCTTTTTTCTTCTTTTTCTTTTTCCTTCTTTTTTTTCAAATTTTTTTGTGTCTCTTTTCCCCTTTCTTTTTTTCCCCTTTTTTTTACTCTCTACTCTCTTTTCCCCCTCCCCTTTCCCCTTTTTTTAAATTTTTTTTCTCATCTTTTTCCCTTTTTCCCCGCACTGTTTTGGGTTCCCCTCAGCCACGTCCCCCTGCCAAAAATT
>NC_051418.1:13191563-13191794 GCF_015228065.2 Penaeus monodon | reverse complement strand
TTTTTATTATCTTCTTCCCTCATTCCCCAACCTTTTCTTCCTTCCCCTTCCCCCCGTTTTCCCTTTTATTCCCCTCTATTTCCCTCTATCTACTATTCAGTTTAAATTCCCCCTACCCCCTCTTTACCCCCCTTTTTCATTAATTCACTCTTCCTCTTATTTTATCGCCCTCTCTCATTAATTCCCCGGTTTATCACCTTTTGTTTATTTTCATCTGTTCGTTTCTCAACA
>NC_051418.1:13190132-13190254 GCF_015228065.2 Penaeus monodon | reverse complement strand
CAAAAGGGTTTCCCCAAGGGTTGTTTTGGGGTGTTCCCTTTTTTTGGCCCAAGGTTTTTCCCCTTGGAGGAAAGGTTTTTTTCCCCCTTTCTTTAAAAGGGGGGAGGGGAAGGGAAAGGGGG
>NC_051418.1:13189779-13189926 GCF_015228065.2 Penaeus monodon | reverse complement strand
CCCAACATCCCGTCGTGGTGTGCCAGAAGTCCAATTCCTCAAGTCCTTTTCTTGAAGGCAAATTTTCTTCTCCACCTACTTAGAGGTCCATTCTTGCGATGTCCCTCCTTCCATCATATTCCATTTTGCTTTCGAGACAGATTTCTC
>NC_051418.1:13189497-13189759 GCF_015228065.2 Penaeus monodon | reverse complement strand
TTTCACTCGCCCAACACTAAGATTTTTTTCGCAATTTTTCCTTTGTCTTATTTTTTTTCTTCTTTTTCTTCTTCTTTCTTCGTCTTCTTTATAATCTTTTATTTTCCTAATCATATTTTTTCTCTTTTTTTTTCTCTCTCTTTTTTCTTTTTTCCTTCTTTCTTTCTTATTTTTTTTTTTTTTTTCTTCTTTTTTTGCGTCTTTTCTTCCCTCTTTTTTAAGCTTTTATTTTTTCGTTATTGTGATTCGGTCTTTTTTTTTC
>NC_051418.1:13189308-13189454 GCF_015228065.2 Penaeus monodon | reverse complement strand
TAATTTGCTCCAAGTCTTTTTAACAGTCAATGATAATTCCCTCATTCACTCGCCTACTCTGTCCCTCTCATTCGCTCTTATTCTTTCTCCTGTTCACTCATTTTCTCGCCTTTATTTTCACCCTATTCGCTCTTTCAACCCATTTT
>NC_051418.1:13188858-13188950 GCF_015228065.2 Penaeus monodon | reverse complement strand
CCCCTCCCTTCCCTCTCATCACCTGCTCTTCCCTGTGCCCTCAACAGCAGACAAATTATCTGTCTTCATGAAGCGAGGGCTTAATCCCACCC
>NC_051418.1:13187918-13188045 GCF_015228065.2 Penaeus monodon | reverse complement strand
CAGATAGACAGACAGAGAATCAAAAAACGACTTCCTAATACATATGATTACGACCTCAGAGAACGACCAGGAGACGACATCCCAAAACCTTCATATCATAATCTCAAGACAAATACATAATCTTAAT
>NC_051418.1:13187664-13187884 GCF_015228065.2 Penaeus monodon | reverse complement strand
AAAACGCATAGACGACCCTTTCCGACGACCACATAAACAACACCTTCTATACGACCTCCCACTGCGACCTCCTCACCCCTCCCCTCTCCCCCTCCCTCCTCCCCTCCCCCGTCCTCGCTATGGGAAGGGTTGCCAACGAGACATTTATTCACGGGAGAGTTTGTTTACATGCGAAAAATGACGAGGTCTGCGGGCTTAAAACAAATTACTTATCGTTTCC
>NC_051418.1:13186336-13186863 GCF_015228065.2 Penaeus monodon | reverse complement strand
TTTTCTAATTTCCTCCCTCCTTTTTTCACTTCTTTTCCATTTGTGTCTTATTATCTTATCTTCCTCCATTCCCTATTCTCCCCCTCCTTATCCTTTCTTTCGCCCTCAATTCTACTTTATCCTTTGATCGTGCATTTTCTTCTCGTTCTATTTCTTTCCCTCTCTTTCTTCCCTCCTCCCTCCTTCCTGCCCCTCCCATCCCTTCCCTAAAATTTCCCTCCCTATTACTCCCCTCTCCTCCCCTCTTCCCTTCCCCTTCTCCTCCCTCCCTCCCTTTCCTCCCTCCCACCTCTCCCCTTTTCTCCTCCTCCCCTTCTCTCCTCCTTCTCCCCTTCGCTATCCCTTCCCTCCTCTCCTAACCCTCCTTCCTTCTCCTCCCCTCCCTCCCCTCCCTCCCCTCCCTCCCCCCCGCTTTCCTATCCCCCCACCCCCCATCCTTATCATCAGGAGGTTCTCAAGTTGGTCAATTTTCTGGCTCCTTAGAGATATGCAGTTTTCCTTCAGCGTTGCAAAGGAAATCGACGTCT
>NC_051418.1:13185785-13185885 GCF_015228065.2 Penaeus monodon | reverse complement strand
TTATCACCCTTCCCTATTTCCCCTTAAAATTATTCTTGCAAACCCCTATTTCCCCTCTTCCTTTATCTCCTCCATCATCACTTCTTCATCATCCTCACTT
>NC_051418.1:13185485-13185625 GCF_015228065.2 Penaeus monodon | reverse complement strand
CACACACCCTTGGCTCCTCCCCCTTCCTTCTCGCCGCAGCCAATGAGGCTCTTAAATTCCCATTTACCGAAGGAATCTTGTGAGGAGAGCATAATGATTGGCTAGTTTACGCTTCTTGCCCCTCCCCTTTTCCTCTCTTG
>NC_051418.1:13185317-13185432 GCF_015228065.2 Penaeus monodon | reverse complement strand
CGTTCTCTCATTCATCAATCCTTATGCATGAGATTAATCAATAAAACTCATTCGACGCTCATTATGATACGGAATTTCACTGGCTTTTTATAATTGGCTTTTTTATAATTGCCTC
>NC_051418.1:13184715-13185279 GCF_015228065.2 Penaeus monodon | reverse complement strand
ATCTCATTCTCATATTCGTTTTGCCTCATTCTCAAGCGTGCAGTGAGGAGATACAGAAAGAAGATACAGTGAGGAGGTACAGTGAAGAGATACAGTGAGAGAGGAAAGATAGTGAGGAATACAGTGAGGAGATGCATAAAAAAAAATACATTGAAGGCATACAGAGAGGAAATACAGTGAAAAAATACAATGAAAAATACAATGAAGATAATACAGAGAGGATATTCAGTGAGGAAATACAGTGAAAAAATACAGCGAAGGGATACAGTGAGGAAATACAGTGAAAAATATAGGAATACAGAGAGTAGGAAATACAGTGAAAAATACAGTGAAGGAATGCAGAGAGAACTACAGTGATGAAATACAGTGAAAAATTCCGTGAAGGGAGCAGGGAGGATATGCAGTGACCCGCCTGAGGGGAGGCAGTGACGAGCGGAGTGCAACTGACCATTTCATTTCATTTTATATCTTTTTTGATGTTTTAAGGGCCCGGGGCGGTTAGTTGCCGTTATGAAATATCTTATTAAAACAATATTTTCTCTTTCCATTTGCAGGTTTTCAGGG
>NC_051418.1:13184208-13184462 GCF_015228065.2 Penaeus monodon | reverse complement strand
CGTTTTTTCGAAGCTTCCACGCCGTTGTTTATTTTCCCGCCGCACTCCGTATTCAAGACAAACAATTAAAGCTAAATTTTACGATAAAGCGATTATGCAATTGGCTATTAAGTGAAGTTTAATGGCTGTTTTAAGAGTGTTTATCTGAATGACTAATTTTCTAATTTTTTTTTCAGTGACTTCTCTTTTGGCAATTTTTTGGGATTAACTTCTTTTTTTTTATGTAATGGAAAAAAGTTATTATGTGTTCAAGA
>NC_051418.1:13183770-13184177 GCF_015228065.2 Penaeus monodon | reverse complement strand
TTCATTTATTAATGATAAAAGGTCATTAGTTTCCCCAAGTGCGATATATCTTTTTTTATACATAATCAACTTAACAACACCGACCCACTTACCCAAAATTTTACGTGTTTTTTCTCCTCCCCGAAATAAGATCATTAATTGCATAACTAGCCACATTACGATCATTAAAATTTCATCCCAGCTTAGTAAATAAACGCACCAATTATTGATTATCACCAACAATTAAAAATTTCTCTGCCATTTCCTTAAAAGGCGAAGATTATTATGATTCAGTGGGACTCGGATCCCGGAGGAATTCGAGGCGGTTTTCACGCGAGGCTTTCAGGGGGACCGGGTGCCACTGGGTGCCAGATGCGCGATGCGTCACCCTTGGGCCCTGAGTACGCTGGGAAATTGTAATGGATTCG
>NC_051418.1:13183550-13183670 GCF_015228065.2 Penaeus monodon | reverse complement strand
TCCGTCATTTGATATTTGCGAGGGTTGGCGTGTTCTCTCTCTTGCTGTTTCCTTTCTGTGCGTCTGTCTGTAACTTCGTCTCACATAAGTACATACTTGTGTAGATATGCGCGCGCGCGC
>NC_051418.1:13183418-13183496 GCF_015228065.2 Penaeus monodon | reverse complement strand
ATTTAATCCCACAAAATCCCCGTTGCTTTAAATCTTCCTGAAATCTCCAGACATCAACAAGCGTCTGCACTTTCTCCA
>NC_051418.1:13183092-13183215 GCF_015228065.2 Penaeus monodon | reverse complement strand
GAGGTGATTCCGGCCAATGGTTTCATATGAGACTCACACAGCTATTAATCAATCCTTAATAATACACTTAATTGCCTTAAATACCTATCATTAAGTTCCTGCCATTGCTCGACTCTCGGGAAA
>NC_051418.1:13182668-13182744 GCF_015228065.2 Penaeus monodon | reverse complement strand
TCCAAAGAACCCAAAGTACCAATAAGGATCAAGCAAGAGTTATATTCTGTAGACAGATTCGACCTTATGGTTATCA
>NC_051418.1:13181835-13182626 GCF_015228065.2 Penaeus monodon | reverse complement strand
TTAATGGTTTCCGAAGGCGCCGGTTCGCTCCATTATTTCTCGAACGGCCGCGACTTGAAGAGCGAGGTAGACCGAAGTTATGGAGAGGAGGTCAGCTGGGAAATCATCTTTGCTTCATTAGCCTCCTCCCTCTACGCCCCTCCTCCCCTCTCCTCGCTCCCTCTGCCCCTCCGCCCCTCCTCTTCCCTCCTCTCCTCGCTCCCTCTGCCCCTCCGCCCCTCCTCTTCCCTCCTCTCCTCGCTCCCTCTGCCCCTCCTTCCCTCCTTCTCTCCTCTCCCTCTCCTCACTCCCTCTGTCCCTCCTCTTCCCTCCTCTCTTCGCGATCTCTTCACTCCATCCTCCCCTCTCCTCCCTCTTCACTCCTCTTCCTCTTCCTTCCCCTTTTCCTTCTATCTCCTTTCCTTCTCTTCCTCCTCTTCCGTTTTCCTCCCATCTCTCCTTCCCCTCTCCCTCCCCTTCTCCCTCCAACTTCCCCCTCCTCCTCCTCTCCCTCCCCCTTTTCCTCTCCGCTCCCTCTCCCTCCCCTCCCCTCTCCTCTCTTCCCCTCCCTCTCTCCCTCCCCTCCTTCCCCCTCTCCCTCCCCCTCCCCTTTCTCCCTTCCCTAAAAATGATAATGATAAAAAAAACGTTAACTTGGTTTCCCTTTTCCTTTTTTTTCTCTCTTTTTTTTCTCATTCTCTTCTTTCTGTTCCGTTTTTTCCCTTTCGGTCCGGTTGGATTACGACAAGGCTATACTCTCGACGCCCAGTGGGTTGAAAGTCCCGTTGGGGTGAGTGTGAACTTAGCCCTTA
>NC_051418.1:13181292-13181427 GCF_015228065.2 Penaeus monodon | reverse complement strand
ATGTATATAGATAGATAGATATAGAAAAAAAATATAGACGAGTTTACCATGCGCTCGGACGCTTTAGGAAGCACAGCTCAGGCAATACATCTATATATAATACGATTACCATCTTCGTTATCTTGATTTCTCTCG
>NC_051418.1:13180524-13181254 GCF_015228065.2 Penaeus monodon | reverse complement strand
CTGCCGTTTTTCTCCATTTTTCTTTTCCTCTTCGTTTTTTTTTTATTCCCTTTCACCCCCTTTTTTTCTTTCTTTTTTCAATTAACTGCTCCTTCCTCATTTCTTTGCTAATGACCTAAAACTTTACAGGTCATTACTTTCGTTCCAATACGGCCAAAAACACCACTTTTCTTTCTTTTGCAACAAGGTGATATAAGTCTTAATATTAACTGCATTGAAATCTATACCATTTATTGAAAAATATCCATGTTGCATTAAAACACCACGGTTATCATTGTATAAGTGATATGGGTTTCGATCGCTTATTCTTCACTTTGAAAATAAAAGCATCGGCTGAAAGGTTTCCGATCGTTCATGGAAATGTAAAAGGGGGTTTTCATCCTTCATCTGCTGTTCATGGAGTCTATACAAGTTCATAAACTAAATCATTATCGACAAAAAAAAAAGTTATTTTTCTACATGGAGGAACAAAACAAACAAGGCGATAAATAAGGTTCTTTTATATCAAAGAAGTTCGCTTCCTTTGACAAAGACAAAGTATCTTCCAGTTTAATTAAAATAATGTCCTATCGCTAGCGAGACTATATTAGCTATTATACCAAATTAATAAAGACAAGTTAGTTAATGGCGCCAATTAACAGAGACAAAGTTGCCATCACAAATCATAAAGCTGACAATAAGGACAAGTTGGGAAACAGTTATTTAAAAGGGAGGGAAATGGTCGGACGGG
>NC_051418.1:13179268-13180087 GCF_015228065.2 Penaeus monodon | reverse complement strand
CACCACCCCAAGAGGAGCCTGCCCCCCCCCCCCCCCCGTGAAGCGGCGGCTCAGCACGTGCCTTCATAAAGTCCCTCATTGGTCTGCATTCATCATCATTTAAAAAGTTTCCCTAATTCATGGTAATGCAATTGAGGCCAAGTTAGATGAATTAAGAAGTTCGGGGCCGCCTCTATGCGCGGGACGGGCGCTGCGAGGACGCTTCTGGGGGGGGGGGGGGTTGAGGAAGCAGAGTAAGCTTTAGAAAAAAAAGGTGTTTAAAACAGCTGCTTGCACCCAGCTGTCCAGCCTCAGTTGTTTAGGTTCTGCTGATCAGCATTGAAAATCCCAGCTGTTCACTTTCAGCCGCTGAACCCAGCTGTTCAACCAAAGCCATTCAAACCCGGCTGTTCATTTCCGCGGCTGAACCCCAGCTGTTCAACCTAAGTTATTCAAATCCCGGCTGTTCATTTTCAGCCACTGAACCTAGGCATCCAGCCTAAGCCATTCAAAACCGGCTGTTCACTTTCAGCCGTTGAACCCCAGTCGTTCAGCCCGAGAGTTCAAGCAGTTCAGGAAGCGAGTGATCTGTTGCACGAGGGCGAGGGCGCAACACACGAGCGAGAGGGCGGAGAACGCGGCTTTGGGTGTTTCAACCACTTAGCAAATTCGCTTCGGTAATGTTTGCACAGTTTTGACGGACTGTTATCATTACTCATCCAATTGGATTAGTTCCGCGAATTACTTTCGGTCCTAACGTTCATTGTCGCCGTTTCACACAAACTAACTACACTTCAACCAACAAAAGAGAAATGATAATTCTACACACGCCGCAACAAC
>NC_051418.1:13179037-13179136 GCF_015228065.2 Penaeus monodon | reverse complement strand
AGCACAGAAACACAAGTAAACAAACAAACACACATTCGCAGTCAGCACGCTCAACGGCCTTCCACGCGCTTACTTCATTACGAGGAGAGTCTTCGCCAC
>NC_051418.1:13177965-13178064 GCF_015228065.2 Penaeus monodon | reverse complement strand
TGACACGAAGGAAAAAAGTCGTTTTCAAGAGAATCCTACAAAACGGCCGCGACACTTCAAGAAAAAAAGAGAAATAAAAGTTTACTCAAGAAAAACAAC
>NC_051418.1:13177310-13177449 GCF_015228065.2 Penaeus monodon | reverse complement strand
CCCCCCCATAGACATGATAAGTCGTATCATCAAGTGTCAACCAGGATTAAAACTCAAAAAATAAAGAAAAGAAAAAATCTAGGAGAAATTTTTCAGCAAGAAATAATCCCGTCTTCTCGTCCTCCCCTCGAGAGGTTAA
>NC_051418.1:13176510-13176626 GCF_015228065.2 Penaeus monodon | reverse complement strand
TCTGGGAATGTTCCAGAAATCAAGAATTCCTGAAATCTAGAAAGATTCTAGGAGGCAATTACAGATGTAAACAAAAGTATATTTATACATATTCATGTGAGTGCAATAGTGGGAAA
>NC_051418.1:13175288-13175535 GCF_015228065.2 Penaeus monodon | reverse complement strand
CTTTGACTTTTTTCCGTGATCTCGAGGTGGATATAACCTCGCGGTAGTCCGAAACTCTGTTCGTCTCTTACAGTGTTGTTTTCCCTGGCTCCCGCGCTCCTAAATCTCGCGTCTCGGGCCTTGTAGGCTTTGCTGCAGAAAGTCCGGATTTTGTGTCGCAACCTTTAAATCTTCGACATTTTTTTGTCTTTTTTCCCCTTCCTTTTTCATCTCCTTTCTGTGGCCGTGGCTGTGGTTATTAGCCTGC
>NC_051418.1:13175113-13175259 GCF_015228065.2 Penaeus monodon | reverse complement strand
TAGTCAGTTCATTTTCCTCTCTCTCCCTCTATTCATCCGTTTTTCTGTGTCTTCTATTTCTAATTCTCTCTGTTTTACTCTTATCCCTCCATCCTCGGGCTTATGGGGGTTTCGCTCCACGAGCCGGGCTTCGGGAGCCTCGTTAT
>NC_051418.1:13174319-13174749 GCF_015228065.2 Penaeus monodon | reverse complement strand
ACACTAAAAAATATAAATACGAAATAACAAAAACAGATAATCAAAACAACAACAAAAACACGAAACAAAAAAGTAACAGATACAATAGATAAACCAAAATAGACAAGAAATAGATAAACACAACAACAAAAAACAACAAAAAACAGCGATAAACAAAAAAATAGATAAACAAAACAACAACAAATAATACAGCCGCAACACGAAACCAAAAACAAAAACACAAAAAAAATCCCAAAAACAAAAACACGAAACAAAATCCCAAAAACAAAAAACACAAAAAAAAAGAACACAAAAAATCCCCAAAAACAAACACACGCACAAAAAATCCCCGAAATCCCCAACCAATGTTGCCCCATAAATAAGGCGCAGACATCATGGCGACGCCCCACGCGAACGCCCGCGGGGTTATCCTCCAGGCCTTTTGACGCCC
>NC_051418.1:13173693-13173792 GCF_015228065.2 Penaeus monodon | reverse complement strand
TGTCCGTAGCTGGCTGTGGGGATTAAAGACACCTTTTCAGACGTCAAGTCAAGAGCCAAATGTGGGGAATCGAGAGAGAGACTGACAGGCGCTTCCTTA
>NC_051418.1:13173164-13173437 GCF_015228065.2 Penaeus monodon | reverse complement strand
TTTTTTTCCTTTTCTGTTTTCTCCTTATCTTCCTTTATTCCTCCTTATTTTTATTTCTTTCCCTTTTTCAATGATTATTTATCTATCTCTGCTTCTCTTAATATTTCTGTTCCTTTCCATTTATCTGTTAGTTCGCCTTTTTCCCTCTTTCTCACCTTCTCATTCTCTCACCCTTATTCTCCATCTATTTATCTATTTCTCAAGACGGGAACAGAAAACAAAAAAAAGAGAAAAACCATTACAAAAACAAACAAACAAGAACCGAGAATTAAA
>NC_051418.1:13172260-13172669 GCF_015228065.2 Penaeus monodon | reverse complement strand
CCCCCCCTCCCCCGAGCCCATGCATCGGCGACCCCCCCCCCCCTCCCCCTCCATTATCAGTACCAAAGCGATCAATGCCACACGTCAGTGTCACAACACGCCTCCATATTATCGTAAACCATTAACTATTATCAAGTGCCGCCACCCCTATTGACACGTCCAGTGCCCTCCCATTCATCACTATCAAGTATGGTGTCACCGTATCACCATCACTGTCACCGCGCGGCGCTCCGCAGATCTCGCTCACCATCGATCCGCGTCTTTCGTCAAAACGCCGTCGGCCGGACGTCCTTCGCCGCCTGTTTACATTTGGCATAAACTTTCATAGGCTGTTAAAGGCTGCTTGTGCGTGCGTGTTTATGCTTGGAATTTGTTATTTGTTTCGGGCCTTGGGCGGAATTTGCTTGCG
>NC_051418.1:13170738-13171451 GCF_015228065.2 Penaeus monodon | reverse complement strand
GAGGGGAAAAGGTGTTGATGGCGGTCACTCAGCCATATTGCAATGTCATTCATCTGCAAGAAAGAAATTGCAATCCCAAGTTACCTTTCAGTCTCTTTTTCAACAGTCCTGGAGAGCGAACGTCAAGCTCCAAATCTATTATAAAAGTCTAATAAAAACAAGAAATAAAAAAATATATAAAATAAAAAGGAATGGAAAAATAATTGGAGACGGAGAGAAATATATTATTAATTTCATCTGGTACTAAATTTCAAAAGAATGTACAAACACTTCCAGTCGACAGGCTCCAGCAACACCTTACAACAATAGCTTCTGCAATTCGCACATCACAATAGCTTCTACAATTCGCACAGCAGAACAACAGCTCTTGCAATTCGCACTCCCCAACAACAAGCCATTAACACGCCTGAAGCTGAACGAAGCATCTGTTATTCGAGTAACGAGCAAAACAACGTTGAAAGCATGCTAGTTATCCTTTAACAATCATGTCAATAGATCATTTGCTCTCGGTTGACCTGATAGAGAAACAGAAAACAGCCAGGAACGAGTTTGCAATTGCCTAACTAGCGACAGTACGCAGTTCAACAACATCCATAAACAAAGGGCCGTTCATTCTCGACGCAGATGAACAGAAGTTCGAATCAAGTGAAGCGTTTCGGTTTTGCGTTTCACGGAGAGGAGTTCCTCGAGCTTTTGAGGTCGAAACGGGAGCG
>NC_051418.1:13170370-13170495 GCF_015228065.2 Penaeus monodon | reverse complement strand
CAACCCTTCGGAAAAGAGCTATATAGGCGGTTTTCCATAATTTTTTCTTCTCTCTTCTTTCTCTGCGTTGACTCGTAGGCATTACGATCTGGGGGTCGGCTTAAGGGTTTCCTATTTTCTTCAGA
>NC_051418.1:13169979-13170316 GCF_015228065.2 Penaeus monodon | reverse complement strand
GCAAATATTCCATGAGCAAAGGAAGATAACGAAAGAAAACCCGCAGGAAAATGGAAGACTTTAAGAACTAGGGATAAATTCCAAAATACGGCGAAAAACTCAAGTACAAATAAAGAAGAAATCATTCCACTCTCGGTGCCTCCTTCGATCAAGGAGAGGGGGGGGGGGGGCACAATCACGTGACACACGGAGGCCTTTTCTTTCCTTCGTGCCTCGCCTCCCCCCCCCCTCCTCGAATCCCTCCCCTTATCCCTCCCCTTTCCTTTTTTCGCCCCTTCCCTTTGCTTTCCCCATTCGGAATCAAACCTTCACCCAATTCCTTCCTCCTCAAATATTT
>NC_051418.1:13169622-13169767 GCF_015228065.2 Penaeus monodon | reverse complement strand
GGCAGCATCCCGCAGCAAAACGAGATGGAAAATGACATCCCGCAAGAGATGAAATCTATAGGACACTCGCGACAGTCGGTTCTGAGATGACTTCGGCCGGAAATCGGATGCGCTTCAGTGCGACTCCCGCAATCCAGTCCGCTGA
>NC_051418.1:13166040-13166187 GCF_015228065.2 Penaeus monodon | reverse complement strand
TTGTTCTTTCCTTTCTCCTCCTCCACTCGCTTCTATCTCTGGCTCACCTCCTCCACCTCTTCCACTCCATCCACTTCTCCACTTTGAGGCAAATAAACTCCACAAATTCATTGTCTCCTGACCAGACGAATGCTAAAAAAAAAAAAA
>NC_051418.1:13165058-13165447 GCF_015228065.2 Penaeus monodon | reverse complement strand
GAGAAATTATTCAGAAATTATTTAGAGAAATTATTTAGAAATTATTTAGAGAAATTATTTAGAAATTATTTAGAGAAATTATTCAGAAATTATTTAGAGAAATTATTTAGAAACTATTCATTATTATCATTATTATCATCATTTAGAAATCTTTTAGAAGAATTATTTAGAAACTCTATTATTTTCATTATTTGCTATTATAATTTAGAAATTATTTAGAGAAATTATTTAGAGAAATAATTAGAAACTATTTATTAACATTATTATTATCATTTATTATTTAGAAATTACTTAGAGAAATTATTTAGAAGAAATTATTTAGAAAGTTTCCATCCAGTTATTTATGAAGAGAATAAGTTGTAACTTCAAGGCTGCTGATCTGTCGAAAT
>NC_051418.1:13164683-13165022 GCF_015228065.2 Penaeus monodon | reverse complement strand
AGAAGGATGTAAAGGAATAAGACAATTGGCAATAAAGCGAGGCACCGGGTGATGGTGATGACATTATGACGGGCTTAAGATTGAGAGGGGAGAAAAAGTTAGGATGATGATGGTGAACGAGGATGAATGATGATGGTAGAATAGGATGGTTGATGTGACGAGGAGTGAAATTTTTAAACTATGAATATGATGGTGACGAGGATGGTGATACCTTTACATTTGGACAAACATTTTTTTTCTTCTAAATTTCGCTTTTTCCTTTGTTTGTCAGTATTTCACTTATGTTCTTGATTTTTTTCCTTTTTTGTCTACTTTCTCCTTGTTTTTCGTATTTATGTT
>NC_051418.1:13163631-13164063 GCF_015228065.2 Penaeus monodon | reverse complement strand
CATTTTCGGACAATTCATTTCTCTTTTCGCTCTCACTAGTCAATTATCACTTTTCTCCAAGGATTTATTGATAAAGAAGAGTTGATTACCTCCAATAATGATATCACTGATTATCATAATGAAAAGCGACAACGTTAATAATAGTAATTTCCATTATCACTATTATCATTATCTTTTTAAATCATCACAATCTGCTTTATTAATATAAACGTTTTTAACTAAGTCTCACAGTAACACCTTTTTAATGAATTAATTAGAATAAAGGTCATGAAAACAAACAAAAAGATAATAATAAAAAAATCTCAGCGGGAATGACGTATGATAAAAGCGATAATGACAGTGATAACAACGAACCCGCAGTTAATTATCTTAATGCACCTAAACACACACGCAAAAAAGGGTCCAAAAAATGTATATATTAACCCCACGGCG
>NC_051418.1:13163044-13163143 GCF_015228065.2 Penaeus monodon | reverse complement strand
CCACCCCCCCAACACCAGTCCGCGGTGTCCGGAGAATGGTCCGCACTTGACGCGACATAACCACCGCGTTGAAAACTGCCTGGGCGTGTGGCGGAGGCC
>NC_051418.1:13162172-13162465 GCF_015228065.2 Penaeus monodon | reverse complement strand
TATCAACCCCCTCCCTCACCCCCTTCCCTCCCCTCTCCCCCCACCCCCCAGCATATTCGTCATCTACTCTATTTCCCATTTATTTCCCCTCTCCCCCCCTCCCCCATCCTCCCCCCCCCCCGCTTCCCCCCACCCTATTCTCCTCCTCCTTCCCCTCTATCCTTTTCCTTCCTGTACCCCACACTCTCTCCCTCACAACCCCCTCCCCCACCCAACCCCTTCCTCTCCTTCCCCAACCTAACCCACCCCTTCCTCCCCCCTTCCCCACCCATCCTTCTCCTTCCCCCCTCCCC
>NC_051418.1:13160286-13161907 GCF_015228065.2 Penaeus monodon | reverse complement strand
TCTCTCACCGAAGATGTTTCTTGGAATGAGGGAGATTCTACTCAAGGTCCTCTCTCTCGCGCGGCCCGGGGGGAGGGGGGGAGGGGGCTGCAAAATCCTCTGTCTTTCGGGTTTATGTGCGATGGCGTCCCTCAAGGCGCCGCCAGGCCGAGGGCCTGGGTCCATACACTTGTCCCCCGCCAGGGAGCTGTGGGGCTGGGCTGGAGGCCGATGGGGGGGGGCGTGGGGGGGAGGATAGAGGGGGGGGAAGGACAGAGAGGGGAGGGGGGATGATAGATAGAGGGGGGGAGGATAGATGGGAGAAGGGTGGTGGGGTGAGAGATGGTTGGGGGAGGGGGGAGAAGGATAGAGGGTGGGGAAAGGGTGGAGGGGTGAGAGAGGGTGGGGGAGGGTGGAAGGATGGGGGGAGAAGGGTGGGGGATGGGAGAGGGTGTAGGGAGAAGGGAGGTGGGGAGGGGAAAGGGTGAGGGGCGAAGGGAAGGGGGGGTGGGGGGTGGAGTGGGGAAAGGCGGGAGAGAGGGCGGTGGGTTGGGCGGGAGGAGGGAGGGGGGAGTTGGGGATAGGAATAGGAGGGTGGAGGGGTGGGTGGGGGGCGCGGCGTGGGGGGGGGGGGGGACGGGGGAGGAGGGTGGAGAGAGGAGGGGGTCTAGGCGTGAGGATGGGAAAGGGTGGAGGGGTGTGGGGAGACGCGTAGAGGGCTGGGGAAAGGGGAAAGGGTGGGGGGAGGGGGATGGCGGGGAGGAGGGAAGAGAGGAGGGAGAAGATGGAGGAGGGGGAAGGGAGGAGGTCGAGGTAGGATGGGGGAAGGGCGAAAAGGAGAGAATGGGGTGGGTGTGTCTGTGGGTAATTTCGTAAATTCGGGTGGCATGATTGTGTCAAAGTGGGGTGGGCGTGGTTTGTGACACGGGAGAGGGGAGTTCACGTTTACATGTGCGTATTGTGTCAGTATGTTGTGGTGTAAATTTACATGGTCGTTTACTTATGTGTTGTGTGTCGGTGCCTCGTCGCAATTCGTTTATGAGTGGTGGTGTCTGTGTGTGTTTGAATATATTACAGGAATATATACATATGCATGAATACTGGACATAGGCAAAATTGAACTTTAGTGTACAGCATATATCATGACTACATTACGTTAATACTATCTATCCATTCTTTGTTGTTTTTTTCAACAAATCTCTAAATCTATGGCATAAAACGGCATATAAATCTCAACCCTATTTGCAATTCGTCTATAAATCATTTTACTATACCTCTTGTGTCGATCATTTATTTACCTATCTGTTTATTTATCCGTTTTATTTTTTTACTGTTTTTCGTAATTTGTCGTTATTCATTCTAGTCATTTTCATTATTCACAAGAGTCGCCGTTCTCCAGGGCCGTGCGCTCGCTTTTGTTTTTATAACGATTACGAGTGCGATCCAGTTCCATTCCCGGCGGACTAAGCAACTTTGTGCGACCCGATCCTGCTCTCGCGATGCTCTTTTGTTTTTGTTTTTTCCGTTTTCTTTCGCGATGGACTGTTGCTGGTTTTATTTCTTCTATTTGTTGTTACCTTTTTTCAGTTGATTTAAAGGGAATTTCGCGTCATGGAGATTCAGTCGTTTCATGATCATCATC
>NC_051418.1:13159917-13160082 GCF_015228065.2 Penaeus monodon | reverse complement strand
CGTCTTTCTGTCCTTTGATGGCATCACCTCCCTCCCGGTCGTAAGGCAAGGTCATTATCTCGATATATTATCCAATTTCTTAGGCTTTGATCTTTTTAATGGGATCTGATCAGCTTTGGCCACGTTTTTGATCATTTATACAAGTCCATAAATAGTCAGCCGGTT
>NC_051418.1:13159610-13159726 GCF_015228065.2 Penaeus monodon | reverse complement strand
TTCGTTCCCGCTCTGGTAATGCGTTACCTAAGATCAGCGTTTATATATGTTCTGCGCGAGAGTGTTTTAATGGGTTCATTTTCAATCATTTCTTTTTGTGAATCGATGTATTTTGG
>NC_051418.1:13159257-13159575 GCF_015228065.2 Penaeus monodon | reverse complement strand
ATGTAATAATTGCTTTTAGCATTTTATTTTCTCTCTAGTTTCAAATTTGTTTATCTTTCTTAACACTTCACGTATGAAAAACAAAAAACAAAAACTTTTAAAAAGTTGATAAAGAAACACAAATAAAAATAAGAACGAGACAGGGAGAATAAAAAAAAAAAATACTTACAAGTCACAAGTTAGGCCTCCTGAGCACTGCAGTTGTACACACATCATTTATGGTAATGTAATAAAAAGCACAGGGCCCACCCGGGTCCTCTAACAAATTTTCTCTTCCGTCTCATACTCCCCGGGAACCATTTCCCCCTCCTATCTAAT
>NC_051418.1:13159068-13159228 GCF_015228065.2 Penaeus monodon | reverse complement strand
CTTTCAGATTGGGGGTTAAAATCCGAAACCCCAAAGGGTTTTTTTCCCCCTTTTTTTCTTTTTTAAATTTAAACGGGGGGGGGGGGTTTTTTTAAAAAACCCCAAAAAAGGGTTTCAAAAAAAAAGGGAAAAAAAAACCCCCCCCCCCCCAAAAAAACCC
>NC_051418.1:13158814-13158923 GCF_015228065.2 Penaeus monodon | reverse complement strand
GGGGGGTTCCCAAAAAGGGGGTTGACCCTTTTTACCTTTAAGCGAAAATCCATTTAAAACGCCCTGCGGGCGCCCTTTGGTCTACATTTCCCCTTGTAGAATGGCCGGG
>NC_051418.1:13158142-13158227 GCF_015228065.2 Penaeus monodon | reverse complement strand
CCATTTACCTTCCTGTGTACCAATACCCCTGTTTCTCCATCGTCCTCCCTTGCTCCCTACCACGCACTGTAATGCAATGTATCCT
>NC_051418.1:13157107-13157457 GCF_015228065.2 Penaeus monodon | reverse complement strand
ACACTTTCATAAAAAAAATCCTAATATTAATTTTTTCTCTTAATTCTATACTTTCATAATTTTCCCCTTTTCCTTTCATTTTATGTATCATGTGAAAAGAGGATTAAAAAAAACGCTTAATACAATTAAAGTCGTTTATCTAAATAGTAATTTTAATGGTTAATGTTTTTCCTAGTATTCAAATTATTTACTTTTTCATCCTCTCTTTGATTCTACACTTTCATCAAAATTTTCCCTTGTTTCCTTCCATTTTCATCTTTGTCTTCCTGTCCTTCACCCCTATTCTTCTTCACGTCCCCCTTTTCCCCTCTCTGTCTATCTGGGGATCCTGGACCTCCCTGTGTCGTTTG
>NC_051418.1:13156074-13156183 GCF_015228065.2 Penaeus monodon | reverse complement strand
AGTTAAGGTGGAGTAGGGGGAGGGGGGGGAGGAGAAAGTTGGGTAGATTATGGGAACGAAATTGCTGCTTCCATGTGTGGGGCGTGAGTGCGTGGGCGTGTGAGGATAC
>NC_051418.1:13155880-13155969 GCF_015228065.2 Penaeus monodon | reverse complement strand
CGCGCGCGCGTGTGTGTGTGTACGCATGTGTACGCAAATAAACTCATAAACCTCCGCATCAACGAAATCAAACAAAATACAAACCAGCA
>NC_051418.1:13155653-13155839 GCF_015228065.2 Penaeus monodon | reverse complement strand
TCTCAACAAACAAATAAAAAAAAGCTTAGAAAACAATGAAGCATTGCCCAGGGCGGCTACCGAGGGGAAATTCCTGAGACGTCCCCTCCCAGCAGCGGCCGGGAGCGCCTCGCTGGCACTCACAAATGCTGGACACTTCGGCCTCTCTTCTGTATTTCAAGTGGCCGATCTGTTACATCGCGCGCT
>NC_051418.1:13155057-13155163 GCF_015228065.2 Penaeus monodon | reverse complement strand
GAGAGCGCCGGCAACTGGGCTGTTGCGGCTGACCCGAGCGCGTCCAGATGTGGATATTCTTTGGGCTCACAAAGGAGGGAGCAGAAAGAGGTGCAAAGGCATAGTG
>NC_051418.1:13152787-13154451 GCF_015228065.2 Penaeus monodon | reverse complement strand
ACGAAATCGAAAGAAGCGGAAAGAATCCCGGTGTGTAATCGGCTCCCTCGTCTAAAGTTAGCTTGGCAAGAGCGCCGCGAACATCTTGAGACAGCGCTCGGGGTATTTATCTAAGTGTTGAAGAGACATTAGCTTATCTAAGGTCGTCTGGCGGCTGTTATCTGCGCCCTGATAACACGAAGGGAACATGTATTTATAGTTGGAGAGGGAGGGGGAGGAGAGGGAGGGGAGGAGAGGGGGGAAGGGGTGAAGGGAAGGGAGGAGGGAAGAGGAGAGGAAAGGGAGAGGAGGAAGAGAGTGAGTGGGGGAGGAGAGGAGTGGGGGAGGAGAGGAGTAGGGGAGGAGAGGAAATGGGGGAGAGGGGATAGCGCGAGGGAGGGAGAAGTGAGGGGGAGGAAAGAGGATAGGACGAGAGAGGGGAGAGGGGACAGAGAAGAAGACGGAGAAAGAGCGAGGAAGGGGAGAATTGAGGGATAATAGAGAGGGGAGGAAGGAGGTGGGAAAGCGAGAGGAGGAAGGAGAAAGAGGAAGAAGAGAGAGGGGAAGAGGTAGGGGAAAAGGAGAGGATAGGAGAAGGGGGAAGAGATGGGAGGAAGGGGAAGAAGAAGGAGGAGGAAAGAGAGATAGAGGAGGAAGGATATTCATGAAAAATATATGATAAATATTGGTGTAAATTTGGTGATATTTTTTGTGGATGGATTTCCTTGTCCGATATTTTGTTTCGAAAAAAATCATACAAAAGGAGAAAATAACGGTCAGTATAATTAAAATCTAATATTTCAAATTACCGGTAATGGCGAGACTTTCGTGCATTCCAATTATCAGTTTTTTTTCTATTTCTCTTAAATTGTTTCATTTTTATACATCATCTGTTTTTCTCAGCACCTTCCCTCATTTAACTGTATGTAATGCATTCGAAATAAATTAAATTTATTCAGTTTTCATGCGATGCAAACGTTGGCTAACCGTTTTAAAAGCATTTCTATTATGATAATTTAATCCAAAAATGCATCCCATCTCCCAATCTTTTTCTAATATTAAAAAAAATACTAGAGAGAAATAAAAGACTTATATAGATATGTAAATAGATGAACAAAGAAACAAAAACTTGTAGATTGGTAGACTGATAATCAAGTCGATAGATGACTCGATAGATATACAAATAAGAAGTCTCGCCTTCGAGAAAAATTATGAATTAAACCAAATATCCAAAAGCTGATTGGCTCATATACCCTCCGTGGGCGGAGTCACGAGCGCCAGCCAATCAGCAAAGAGGACGGCGTTGACACAGGGTCCAGTGTCAGGGCGCGGTGCCACATCCCGCCTCGCATTACCTTACAATCTCCACGCCAATTTACTTATTGCCAATCTATGGTTGGCCAAAATCCCCTCGTGTCCGCACCGGTGGCGTTGGCAGGTGGTGGCAGACGCAAGGCGCGGCGGCGGTGGCAGGGAGGATGGGTATAAAGGCGGGGAGAAAAACCTCTCTCGCTGCGCAGGGGAGGTCGTGGGAATGAATGGCAAATACTCATTAACACGATCTGTAAACCAATTGAATGAGTCTCGGTGTCGACGGAGACAGACTCTCCCCTGGAATGGCATTTGGGTAATAAGGGAAGTGGCACTTGCCTTGTCACCTGGCTTGCCTCGGCGGGGGGGGGGGG
>NC_051418.1:13152087-13152261 GCF_015228065.2 Penaeus monodon | reverse complement strand
CCAGCTTCCTTTGTAACTCCGTCACTCCTACAGTATTACCGCGCCCATCGATCTATCTCTGCCCCCCCCCCCATTCTCGCGCCCCCTCCTCTCCCTCCCTTCCATCAATGCATTAACTTACCCATCCAACCTTGACATCCGCCTCTCTATCCACACTATCCATCTCGCCCGGAA
>NC_051418.1:13151519-13151715 GCF_015228065.2 Penaeus monodon | reverse complement strand
GCGGACAAGAAGGCGCTCGAAAGCCGAGATGAGGAACGACCGAGATTAAAAGTTCACGACCGCGGGACCGGGTCTGCGCTGTCGAAATCCAAAAATCGGCGGACTTTTGCTCCTGATATATATCTATCGTCGCACCCCCCCCCCCTCTCTCTCCTTTTGGTCCTGATATATATCTATCGTTCGCACCCCCCCCCCC
>NC_051418.1:13150965-13151050 GCF_015228065.2 Penaeus monodon | reverse complement strand
TCACCTCCCCTTTACTTCCCCCTTATTACATCCCCTCCTTCTTTCCTTACGAAAGACAGCAAGAAAGAACAGTGTTAAAGAAAAT
>NC_051418.1:13150299-13150380 GCF_015228065.2 Penaeus monodon | reverse complement strand
GACGCAGCGATCTTAATCCGGCGCGATGTTGATGGATCGGCCTGTCTTAATCCGCGGATTCGAACACAGGGGTCGCGTCCT
>NC_051418.1:13149113-13149658 GCF_015228065.2 Penaeus monodon | reverse complement strand
CTCAGCCGCATCACCGCCTGCTATCTTCCGCCAGTCCCGTGTCTCTGCCATTTCCCCGGACGGCAATACATCGCGCTGAGGCTCACACGCGTGCACCATATGACAGACGAGTCTATGAATGTTGTGGTAGTGTCCCCCTCTCCTCTCTCCTCCCCTTCCCCTCTCCTCCTCCTCCCCTCTTCATTATTCCTTTCCTTACACCTCTCCTCCTCCCCTCCCCTATCCCTTCCCTCACCCCTTTCCCCTCTCTTCCTCCTCTTCCCTTACCCCTTCCTTTACCCCCTCCCCCTCTTACCCTCACCCACTAAGCTCCACCTCCTTCCACTATGCCCCTCCCCCTTTCCCACCACGCTCCTCCCACTGACATCACATCTATTGTTCTTGTTCATTGCTTTGTCGATTGTCTGTGCACTTGCTTGTTTATGCCTTCTACTTTCTTGTTTGTTTGTTAACTTTCCTTCTCACTAGCTATCTCTTATTCATATTCCCCCATTTTTGTATCAGTTTAATTTGCCTCTCTCTCTTTTATTCACTCTTTGTATCAA
>NC_051418.1:13148321-13148918 GCF_015228065.2 Penaeus monodon | reverse complement strand
TTCTTTTGTTTTGCTGATGCCAACGTTATCTTATTGATCAGTCTACTTGATAGCTTTCTTAAGCCAAGATGCAAGCAACTCTATTTACCACCTTAAGAAGCCTCCCCTAAAAAGCACATCTCAACTGCTTGCATGAATATCTGCTCAGTTAACAGCAACTTTCAAAATGCTATCAGACTGAATCAGTTTGCTTGTGCAAGTGAGCGCATCTGTTTTCCCAAAGCAGTGTTTGTTCACACATTTTATGCATGTGTGCTTGTACCCCTCCTGAACATCCCTCCGTTCACCTATTAAATTTTGACAGTCTGTTTGCATGCCTGAATGCCTGATGCGTCGTTTTAAAGTGTCTGATTGCCCCCTTTGCTTGATTGCTTGTACAGCGAAAAGGTATTTTGTTATCATTTATTTTAGACTACATGCTCCCTTTTTTTTCTCTTAAATATATATATATGAAGAAATATTTATAAAAAATAAACGTTAGATTAAAAATCACCATCCAACCGCAGCACAATTAATCCAACGAAATCTGCAGAACGAAAATCATTCACACGAAGCGCCTTCTCTCCACACAGATCCCACGCGGTTACAACGTAGCTC
>NC_051418.1:13148174-13148302 GCF_015228065.2 Penaeus monodon | reverse complement strand
CGCGTCTGAAAAACAGCACAACATTTCATCAAGACAGGAAGGGGAGGGGCCCGGCGTGGCACTTGTCCGAACCCCTGCAAAGGTATGCTTGATTGCATTGCCGCTACGTTGTTCGGGCAATAAGGATA
>NC_051418.1:13145884-13146575 GCF_015228065.2 Penaeus monodon | reverse complement strand
TGCAGCTAAAGCAAGGCATGCAACAAAAGGCCGAGAGCAGAAGACGACCCCAAGCATCATCGAAACAGCTGGTGATCATTACGTCAGCTGGTGCGTGCTCCTCCGTGTCTGGGAGGTCCGGCCAGCTAGCGAGCTCTGCCAGCTGTCTGTAGCAACGTCATTAAACATTCAAAAGCACTTTACAAGCCTCCCCCCCAAAAAGAAGAAAATAGAAAAGGAAAAAATAAATAAATCGTGGCTGTATGAGGCGCTCGGGTGAACAAAAGATTATAAAAAGGTTGGTGTTATGGGCGGGGCCTCGTGGTGTTGTGATGTGAGCTTTGGTGTTGCGGGAAAGATTTTCTTCTTAATGGCTCTTGCAGGGTGGAAGGCAGAGGGGAAGGAAAGGGAAAGGAGGGGAGGTGAGGGGAAAAGAGGGGGAGGGAGGGGAAGGATGGTGTGGAAGAGGAAGATAGGGAGTGGGAGAGAGGAAGGGAGGGGGGTGGGAGAGGGGAGGGAGGAGAAAAGAGGGAGTGGGAGGGGAGAGAGGGGATAGCAAGGGGTGCGTTGTGTTAGAAAGGTGTGCTAAAGAGGTTGTGGTGTAATAGCATGGTGAGGTGTTGTGTTTTGGAGAGGAGGTGAGGTGTATGCCTGTCTTATCTGTCTACTTGTCTGTCTCTCTTCCTTTTTACCTATTTTTCTGTCTCTTTCA
>NC_051418.1:13145502-13145737 GCF_015228065.2 Penaeus monodon | reverse complement strand
ATCTCTGATTAATTTTGTGTAATGAAAAACCAACACAATTATCATATAAATCACCCTGATTTGTACAGTGATACGACCCCAGACGTGTCAAAAATGGCGAGCAACTGCGCATTCTCTTCTTTAGCTCATGCCTCTAAGTTTTCCTTTGCTTGTCGTGTTCTTGGGTCATTTTTTATCGTGTAGACTGTGTAGTCTGGTTTGTTTGTTTTATGTTTATATTCTACTTAGCAATATT
>NC_051418.1:13144754-13144964 GCF_015228065.2 Penaeus monodon | reverse complement strand
AAGGTGTTACATGATACTTCTTCTCCTTTATCCCTTACTCACATTTCAGAATATTCCCCGACCTGCTTTTAGTGGCAAGTTTCGCGAGCCAGTCTGGTAACACTGTCGATAGAGAGAAGTTTTGGCGCCTCGTCTGGTAACACTGTCAGCGAAGCTCCTCCCTTTACCTGGAAGAGAAAGCCAAGAAGTTAGAAGTTATCCACTGACGAC
>NC_051418.1:13143561-13144313 GCF_015228065.2 Penaeus monodon | reverse complement strand
AGTGAACCTGGTTCTAGAAGTTTCTTTGTTTATATGGATCTCATTCCTGAAGGAGGGGAAAGGCTGTTATGTGAACGTGTTTTATTAACTTGGGGAGAAACCTGAGAGAGAATGGGGTGTGGGAGTACAGCCTTGTGTGCGTATGTATAGGTGTGTAGATGTGTAAAGTTTAATTCTATTAACAGTTATTTGCGTGTGTGAACGATGTATGTGTCTATTTATATGTCTGCTGTACCTTTTACTAAACGTATTTTATCTTATTTTTTATGTATTTGTAATTAAACATGAATGTGTATTCGAGTCTGTTGCTATCTCTTTCAATCTGTATTACACTCTACGGACACCGCACGCCGCATTTCACTAGCAAGCTCACACTAAGTATTACGACTTCAGTATCTTCCCATTTTCATGTGCAAAGTTTTCCTTTTTTTTTTCTTTGCTGCTTTTTATTTTTTGCAGAAACAATCACACTCACTACCCCATCGTGGAGATGAAGACAAAGAAAGTGTAGGTTATTCTGCCCCTGTTTCGTTTGTCAGCCCAATGGTACTCTTACTCTCTTTTTTCGTTCTTTTTTTTACTAACTTTTACTTTTATTTTATCTTTTTCTATTGTGCGAATTGTTTGTACTGCGCTGAATAACATATTACTTTCCTGGAGTTTTAATACTTTCACTTTTCAATGTTCCTGTAAAAAAATGGGAGTGTAAACATTACGTAAATTATCCGCACTGAATATCATGGAAAAAATGA
>NC_051418.1:13143219-13143513 GCF_015228065.2 Penaeus monodon | reverse complement strand
CTTCCCTTTTTCTCTCCCTTTGTTTCGCTTACTTTCGAAAGAAAATGAAACCAAGTGAAAACAGCTCCCCCCCCCAAAAAAAAAAAAAAATTCAAACACGCCCCGACGCTTAATTCTCTCCAATTCCTCCAACAAAAGCACTCGATGTGACGTCACTCTCCAGCTACCTTGTTTGACCTTCCCTGTATAATTAGTGCTCTGTAAACCCGACCTTATTTACGTCGGAAGCAGCCCGCGGCTTGTGGTGAAAATCGTGTTTGTTTTCCCTTAGAGTTACAACAATGACGTTGAGAT
>NC_051418.1:13142903-13142974 GCF_015228065.2 Penaeus monodon | reverse complement strand
GCAGACAGGTTATAAAAAGCACTTTTGAAAGAGCAAAGACGCTTTTCCTTGTACAGAAACTATAGGGCCTT
>NC_051418.1:13142359-13142600 GCF_015228065.2 Penaeus monodon | reverse complement strand
GCATGTACGTGTACGTGTGACCGTGCGTGTCCAACCCCAAGCATATTTATATTGAACCCTTCGTAATCCCACAAGAAGAAAGAAATTTATAGAATGAACTATTGAAAACCTAAACTTATAAACCTTTTCTCTGACAACAAAATTAAGCCGGACAAAACAAACTGCGAAATTTGCATAAAAAGAACGTAAGTTTCGGATTTTGTTGTATCTTCTTCAGCATCTCTTGTTTAAGCCAGTTTCT
>NC_051418.1:13141917-13142105 GCF_015228065.2 Penaeus monodon | reverse complement strand
CATAGAAGCTTTGATTATAATTTGCAATTTTTTTTCTCTCTCTCTCTTTTTCCTCCTTTTCTTCGTCCCCCTGAAGTCACATTGGCACAGAAAGGTTCACTGACTATTATGCGAAGCGAAAGTAATGGCCAAAACAAAACAGTGAATCAGTGTGAATGGGAGCGAAGGAAAAATCAATGCAAGATGCT
>NC_051418.1:13141579-13141679 GCF_015228065.2 Penaeus monodon | reverse complement strand
TGATGAAAAATAACAGATGAAGAAGTGAAGAGAAAGAAATGAACACGTGAACCTAAAGAACAAATAGGAGAAATAGAAGGAGACAAGAAGAACAAAATGA
>NC_051418.1:13141079-13141429 GCF_015228065.2 Penaeus monodon | reverse complement strand
ATCCATCTACCTGTGCCCAAAAGCCATCAATATCCTCTATGGCTTTCCCCTCACTCCGGCGCTTGCTAGTGTTGCAGCGTGCAATGCTCCGGGGGTTGCAACACTAGGCCAGGCTTCCTGAGCACTAATATTGCGATGTCGGGATAGTTATACAAGCCAAGGGCAACCAAACTTTTAATTTGGTTACTGTGTTATTTAAAACTTGTGCCGTAACATTTCGGGCTTTTATACTGGGCTTTCATAACGAGGAAAATGCCACGTGGTTGTTGTTTCTTTGCTGGCAGATGCTTTGCAATTTCTCATTATCATTTGTCTTTGTCGAGCTTGAGCTCTGGCACGGCTGCGTACTT
>NC_051418.1:13140272-13140719 GCF_015228065.2 Penaeus monodon | reverse complement strand
ACGCCCCTAAGTGGGCACACAATTGCGATAACATTACACAGATTATTCGCCCACAGATTAAAAAAGCGAATTCTTATCTTCGATTCCAAGAGACAGCAAAAAGGAAAGGATTTTTCGGGAAGAGATCTATTGGCAGTCACTGCGCCATCACGCCTGGAATCGCAGGAAAGTATCATTGAATATTCCAGCGCCCTCTTATAGAATTCAAACCCCCAAACTCTATAGGAAAATCATTCAAATACATTTAAAACGTGTAATATTGTAACCATTTGAGGTCACCGATTTTTGTGGAAAGCTTTCGAATTGGGGGACGAAATGTTATATATTGTTAATTGAGTCATTTCTATTTGCAATATTTTTCTGCCTAAATATTGCAGCGAATTATAGGGGATATGAGGAATGTTTTCGCTGTCGGTCTCGTTAAAGTGTCTGTGCCTCCGCGCTTGC
>NC_051418.1:13138470-13139094 GCF_015228065.2 Penaeus monodon | reverse complement strand
TGCTTTCTGCTTGTCATTTCAGTCGGGATCATTCTCTCTATCTCCCCTCCCCCCTTTCCACCTCGTCCGTGCATGTCATTTTCCTTACTCCCCCTTCCCCACTCTCCTTCCCCCTCCCCCTCCCCTTTCCGCCCCTTCTTTTCCTCCCCCCTCACCTCCCCTCCCCCTTCCCCTCCTTACCTTTCTTTCCCTCTCCCCTCTTTTTTTCCCTCCTCCCTTTCCCCCTTCCCTCCCCTCCCCCTCTCCCTCCCCCCCTTCCTCCCATCCTCCCCTTCCCCTTCCCTCCCCCTCTCTTCCCCCCCCCCACTCCCTCGAGACATTCCTTTAACACCGTCGACATTGCAGGTCCCGATTCATCCTCCCCGTCACCCTATCTCCTCGGTTCTCCAAAAAACCCCCCTCGAGAATCGAAATAAAGGAAACTCACATTAACGGTTTGACGATAAAGAACCCAAGTGTAATAGCGCCTTATATCTGTATAAACCTTTAATGACAAAAAAAAAAAATATTAATTCTTTTTATATTCCTTTTTGAATTTCGCTTTTTTTTCCTTTTTTTATTTTAAGGGGAACCAAAACGGAATCTATTTTTCGGCCGTTAGAGTATGGTTCATTTTAATTAGTC
>NC_051418.1:13138348-13138418 GCF_015228065.2 Penaeus monodon | reverse complement strand
GCTGTCGTTAATCACGTAATCTATTTCTGGGCCAGTAGAGATTGTTTTCTATCTTGAAAAGACTAACCAA
>NC_051418.1:13138219-13138318 GCF_015228065.2 Penaeus monodon | reverse complement strand
GTCTATCTAACCGTTTAATTACATTAACTCTACGTTTCCAGCCAAAGATAATGGCTGATATTTCTCTCTATACCGGTTATTACAATGCTGTATAAGTAT
>NC_051418.1:13137608-13137721 GCF_015228065.2 Penaeus monodon | reverse complement strand
TGCCCCGAACATCAAGGAGGCGACTTTCATAACGAAAATTCCCGCCATAAAATCCTCCCGATTCCTTCGGAGGAAAAGACGCTTCTCTCGAAAGTCCCGAAGATTTGCTCGCT
>NC_051418.1:13136102-13136282 GCF_015228065.2 Penaeus monodon | reverse complement strand
AAAAAAAAAGGAAACCAAAGTCTCGTAAAAGGGCCGCCGTCCGGGTTCCAACAATGAGCGGCGACCCGGGAAGCTGGCGACGTCGGAAGTCACTCTTGGGGGAAAATGGCGGGAAATGGAGACGCGGCTCTCGGGACCTCGCGGCCTGGCGTCCTTGGCGCGGGTTTGAGCTTAAAAGAA
>NC_051418.1:13135809-13135876 GCF_015228065.2 Penaeus monodon | reverse complement strand
TTTTCATCGTTTTCGAAAGAGGAGGAGGAACATGGAAATTGATTTTTTAATATTTCTTCTTTTTTTT
>NC_051418.1:13135311-13135714 GCF_015228065.2 Penaeus monodon | reverse complement strand
TATGGATGGACGGAATAAAGATGAGGAGGACGTTAGAGAGCGCGGGTCTAAAAGGTGAAATGGATGAATAGTGAATTTGAAAAAAGAACGATAAAAAAGGAAAAAAAATAGTAGAAGGGAAAAAACAGTAAAGTATAAATCATCCAAAAAAATAAATAAATGAAAATAAAAATGAAAGAAACAACGAACACAAACAAAATAATCCAAACAAAGGAATTGTCAGAAAATTAACAGCAAAAAAGAATGGCAAAAAAGCATAAAAAAGCAAAAAAAAACAAAACAAAAACACAACAACAAAAAACTAACAAATAAACGAACACAACAATAATTCTTCACAAAAAAAAATAAATATTAAATACAAACACAAAAAAAACAAAAAAAACTTAACACTTAACACAGATAA
>NC_051418.1:13135109-13135228 GCF_015228065.2 Penaeus monodon | reverse complement strand
GACTCTTCGTGGAAATTAACAAGCGCCCGTCCCCCCTACCCCCTACCCCCCCCAGGCTTTAACACAATAAGGGCATCAAATCGCAGTGAAGGACCTAATTATCGAGGATTCTCCGATTA
>NC_051418.1:13134746-13134850 GCF_015228065.2 Penaeus monodon | reverse complement strand
TGCCCTTTTTCTATTACATTTGTCCCGTATCTCTTATTATCACTTATTCCTGTTACTTCAGTTTATTTCGCTTCCATTTTGGATTATCTCTATTTATCTGTAAA
>NC_051418.1:13134596-13134695 GCF_015228065.2 Penaeus monodon | reverse complement strand
CAATATATATTTAGTTAACAGCCGTTGCATGTTTTATCTCATATTGATAATCTTGCAATAACATTTTTATCATTAATCTTATTTTCGTTAATACTGCTG
>NC_051418.1:13134395-13134553 GCF_015228065.2 Penaeus monodon | reverse complement strand
GATTCAAATCTGTTAGGAAAATTATAATCATTGTTTTGATAAGTCTGTGAAAATACGAAATTAAAATAAGTGATGTGTTCTTTTATTTTTTTAATAAAACGTGATGTATATTTGGTTCATTTATGGGCTATGTGTCCGGCATTGTGTTTATCTATGTA
>NC_051418.1:13133273-13133518 GCF_015228065.2 Penaeus monodon | reverse complement strand
GTCACTTGAGCGATCTGCCCATTATCCTCGCCTGATGAAAACTGCAACACCAGCATCCATCACATTTCAAAACAACAGAAATCCATTTAATCTTGCAAAAAAAAAATGCATTTATTAAAAAAAAATACGATTACGAACCCCTTTTCAACCACAACTACGATAACATTTGCAATAACAATTGAAAATAACACATGATTTACTCTCCTCTTGCAATGAGCTGTTTCTCGAAAAAAAAACGTTCTCAC
>NC_051418.1:13133044-13133221 GCF_015228065.2 Penaeus monodon | reverse complement strand
TATATATATAGCCTATTGTTAGAATTCTATTATAGATGATTAATCGACTGGGTTTACTAAGTGCAAAACTATCCTATTGAGATCTCCGTGGATAATTTTCCCATTTTTCACTCTCTGTGGAAAACCATTTATTTCGAAAAAGTACGGAGGTTGCATAGGGGTTGCCTAATCTCTTCC
>NC_051418.1:13132439-13132539 GCF_015228065.2 Penaeus monodon | reverse complement strand
CTATGAGGGGCATCGGTGCGTGAATATTCGCGGGCGCGGGCGTGCGGTCCATTTCCTGGTCTTGATTAATTATCTCTATATCTGTCTGTCTATCTGTGGC
>NC_051418.1:13131573-13131758 GCF_015228065.2 Penaeus monodon | reverse complement strand
CCCCGGCGCCGCTCGGCCAAGGCAGCGACCGTCTTAAGGAGCCTTTGTATTTGCGCCCAATGAGTCTCAAGACCCTCCCCCCCCCCAAGCGCATCCTGTCCTACCCCCTCCCCCCCTCCCTGTGAACTCCTCCCCCCCCCCCTTCCCACACCTTCGTAAATCCTTGTCATATTATCATTCGTGTT
>NC_051418.1:13130857-13131004 GCF_015228065.2 Penaeus monodon | reverse complement strand
CGAAGCCAGCGTCAAGGGGAGTCCCGAGTCGCTTACTTCGCCTGCCTCGCGTCCGCCGCCTCGACCCGCCGCTTCGGAACGCTGCCTTCGACCCGACGCCGCTTCGTCATGAGCGGTTTCGAAGAGGCCGGGACCGAGATTCCAGCT
>NC_051418.1:13130465-13130556 GCF_015228065.2 Penaeus monodon | reverse complement strand
CCCCCACACTTTTACCAGAGAGCCATAATGTGAGTTTAATTTACCAGGCTATCTGTGCGGATCCCCTTGACACTGTTATGGAAAACCGGGG
>NC_051418.1:13129669-13129912 GCF_015228065.2 Penaeus monodon | reverse complement strand
ATGAAAAACTAGCAAATGACGTATATAAATACAACGAAATATGCATGCTGTGGAGACGTATGTGCGAGTTGCAAAAGTAATGTGCAATCTGCATGTACCTCGTGTCTACATCAAATGTGATGAATAAGATACGTTTTAATTATGCGCTTTAATTAACTGCCTGGGCACGTTTTGAAATCATCAGTTTTCACGAATCATATGTTTTATATATCCCCGTGGGCACTTTACAAGCGTCATGCAGTT
>NC_051418.1:13128303-13128490 GCF_015228065.2 Penaeus monodon | reverse complement strand
TCTCTCCCATAAACTGAATGAAAAGGAAGACGTGATTGCACGGAAGGGCGTGGAATGAACAGACAAACACATAAATATCGACCGAACGGTAAATACACGATGAACGAAAGACCAAAGATTTTCTCTCTTTTTCGTTCTTTCAGATGAAAACCGAATCGTAGAGCGACACTTCTGGGGGAGGTTCAGA
>NC_051418.1:13127346-13127553 GCF_015228065.2 Penaeus monodon | reverse complement strand
CTACCCATCCCCCCTCCCCCCCCAGCCTCCCAAAACCAGAAATACCACCAAACGGAGACACATAAGGATTTTGCCCACACATTGTCACTATGTCTGAGACTTTAATGTATAAAGTTCATAATAAGTTTGTGATAATTGCTGCTGGATAATCGAGAATGATGAAAGGACCGTTAAGGAAACTTCTGCAATGTGTACGTGTCTGCTGGA
>NC_051418.1:13126845-13127189 GCF_015228065.2 Penaeus monodon | reverse complement strand
ATGTATTTGTGTATGAGTATTTGGGAATATATCTGTGCATATACCATCAAATTAACTCTCTACAGAAGTGTGTATGTTCGTTGGTATGTGTACATGTGTATGCTTGTAAATGAGCCTTTGAATGCGTCTGTATGCACTGGCATGTGTGTCTGTGCTCTGGTTATGAACAAATACATATTTCTAAATGTTCATGTTTCTGTCAA
The DNA here is from genome assembly GCF_015228065.2 of Penaeus monodon. Lineage (NCBI taxonomy): Eukaryota > Metazoa > Arthropoda > Malacostraca > Decapoda > Penaeidae > Penaeus > Penaeus monodon. Next base: position 13,126,986 of record NC_051418.1, on the reverse strand, counting down.
TGTGTGTATTGTGTGTGTTTTATGAACGTAAACTCATGTGTGTTTGTGGAGGCTTTTTCGCCTGTTTGCTTGAATGTTTAACTAAGAAATAAAAAACTAACTGAATTGTCTGACTGTTTAAAACTGGACTGAATTGCGAAC
>NC_051418.1:13126177-13126580 GCF_015228065.2 Penaeus monodon | reverse complement strand
CCGGCCGAAAGCCCAAGAGAGAGACCAAGAGCCCGAGAGAGACCGAGAGACCGAGCGAGACCTCCCCCCCCCCGCCAGTGAAATTTTGCAGGCGGCAATGTTTAAGAGCGCAATTGCGGTTGTTATTGTTACTTCCAGCGAGTGTTATGTTTTCTCTACAATGGACACTTGAAAGAAGCCTTCTGCAGTTCGGCGTTTTTCTCTCTCCCTCTCTTTTGTTTCCTAGTTATTCCCGTCGTTATCATCGGCTCTCGCTCTCGCCTTTATCGTCGTCTTAGTGTGTTTCTGTTTCCTTCCATCCTCGTCTTCCTTGCGCTGAGGATGTCATCGCCCTTGCAAACCGTCTTTGTCGCCGCTCGTGTTGCAGCTTTTGCCGGTGGAAATTTCCTGTTATCCGTATCCC
>NC_051418.1:13125908-13126087 GCF_015228065.2 Penaeus monodon | reverse complement strand
TTATTTTCTCTTCTTTTATTGTACCCGTGTCGTTATTATCATTTTATCCACATAATTGCGATTTTTCAGTTTCATTATTCATTATTTCATTTACATTATTTTTCAGTTATTATCATTTTATCCACATTATTGTGTTTTTTCTGTTTCATTGTTATTATCATCAATTTCATCATTATCAT
>NC_051418.1:13125580-13125733 GCF_015228065.2 Penaeus monodon | reverse complement strand
TGCCTCTTTGCATCTTCGCTAATTTTATTACTAACATTATTATCATCATAATTTATAGCATCCTTTATCATACCATAGTGATTATGGCGATGATAACACCGATTCCGAAAATACTAGTAGTTGCGTTAGTTATCTATTGACACACACACACCC
>NC_051418.1:13124876-13125150 GCF_015228065.2 Penaeus monodon | reverse complement strand
CATGCACGTATATATGCATATCTATCTCAATAGACGAAACAACTACATCGGAAATCTGAGCGGAGCATAATACACCATGAAAGCCTCTTGTTCTCCCTCCGATAAGATTAAATAAAATATTCAGGAATCCCTAGTACAAACCTGGATCCTCCTCGTGGAACTTAAAAGAGGATCAGAACGTTTCGGAACAGATGCTCCTTTGTTACCCGCTTCGCAATAGATGACTTGACCGTCTCCAGAAGAGCGTGGTTTAGGATCTTATATTTCCACGCCT
>NC_051418.1:13124473-13124779 GCF_015228065.2 Penaeus monodon | reverse complement strand
TACTCAAGATTTTAACTGATAGGCTTCATGTGATTCTAAATTACGTTTTGTTTCCCTTCCTTCGCGACTGACCATTATTTCCTCGATCTTCATCTTATGATTTCTGCTTTCTCCGATTTCTTTATGTTTGTCTTCGATGTTACTTCTTTTCTTTATCTAATTGCTAATGTATTTTTCGTTTCTTTATGTGTCCCTCCTTTCGCTATTTCATTCTCCCTTTTATCTGTTCTTTGTATGTTGATATTTATCAATTTAGCTTATTACCTATTTATTGATCAATCTATTCGTCTGCCCTCTTGCTCATCC
>NC_051418.1:13124200-13124359 GCF_015228065.2 Penaeus monodon | reverse complement strand
ATAACCTACTTTACTTGGATATAAGATCATTATTATCCTCGACATGTGCATTTACCATGATATAATTTGTCATGGAGTTGGGCGATTCTGCTTCGATTCCCGCCTCGTCTCTCGCCCGTGGCTTGAAGACGCCAAGTGAGAACGCAGGTTATCTTTGTC
>NC_051418.1:13123744-13123988 GCF_015228065.2 Penaeus monodon | reverse complement strand
CGTTATCGTAAGTATTTTTTATTTTTTTTAAATTTTTATCATTCGTTTTCTCTACGTATATAACGAAGAGTATTAATATCTTTTTCTCTCTCTTTTTGAACATTCAATACTAATGGCTGAACGAAATTACGAGTGAGGAGCCTCTTTCCTTCTTTCAATTTTCTATCACCATGGTTACTAATGGGATTGGTTTTGCTAATTTGAATAACGCGCGTAATTAATATTCTTGCTTCGTCATTTCAAG
>NC_051418.1:13123076-13123153 GCF_015228065.2 Penaeus monodon | reverse complement strand
TAAGTCTTGAAGAAGTAAACATTTTGTATCATTTTCTATTACTGCAAAATACGTGGATGTCCCTCCCTTCCCCTTTC
>NC_051418.1:13122497-13122722 GCF_015228065.2 Penaeus monodon | reverse complement strand
TCTGATGCCGTAACAAGGTAACTTCGCGATGAAGTTTGTGTCTTGGCGTCGTTGTTTCCTATTTGTTGATATGTTCTCTGTTTGTATTTGTTATGCTTTGTATTTATGGATTTGCATATGCAAATTGAGACGTGCATGGTGATACAGAAGACGCAAATGTGTAAACACGCACGCACAGGAGAGTACAAACACAGACAGACAGATACACACATACATTCTTTGTAC
>NC_051418.1:13121687-13122104 GCF_015228065.2 Penaeus monodon | reverse complement strand
AAAGGAAAAATTGTGACCGTTCTCGGGCGGCAGGGAAGTGAAATTCCCTCGCGAACACATCTCGTGTTTTATATTGCCTGTGCTTCAATTTAATTGGAAAGAGATACCTTTACCTGAGTTAATTCACCTGTGCAGATAAGTGGTTCAGGGAAGATACCTTCTGAGGGTAAAGTTTTATAGTGTTATGTTAATGGCAGTCATATTGTGGTTATGGTGAGGGGCCGTGTGATGGAGAGTGTGGTGCTTTCGACAGTGTGGTATTAAGCATGTATTTGTTCCCTATGTCATATGCACGTAGTAGCACACACGCACATAGGTCAGGGCACACATAAACGCATACGCATACATAGGCAACGGATCTATATTTACGATTTGTATAGAAATATACATAGACGAGTATACGCGCGCGCGCCGCGC
>NC_051418.1:13121189-13121399 GCF_015228065.2 Penaeus monodon | reverse complement strand
TGACTACTTTCATTAATCTCACTTATAGACGAGCGAAATCGCCTCCACGGAAAAAAGAGCAACGCTAAACGATAGAAATAGTTACGAGGCGAGGACGAGGCGCCAAAAATAGCCGGGAGACGAACGCACCGATCAATAAGTCAAAATTTCCCAAAGGCGCCGAAAATCAAAGCATTTAAGCCTCCTTTTGTGACAGCGAAGGGGGGGGGG
>NC_051418.1:13120008-13120119 GCF_015228065.2 Penaeus monodon | reverse complement strand
CAGGAGAATAATCGCGGGCCGATCTATAAACAGTTGCGTGTTCACACTTCTCGCTCGCTGTCTTTCGATGAACTTTTCTCGTAAACAACGCAGAGATACTCCCTTTTTCTC
>NC_051418.1:13119519-13119817 GCF_015228065.2 Penaeus monodon | reverse complement strand
GTCCCAAAAGTTATGTTTGCCGCATAGCCAGGGGGTCCCTCGCCTCCCTCCCTCCCCCCCCTCCCCTCCACCTGCAGGAGGCCTATGCTGCACTCCGGAAGTCCTGGGGGGCGAGAGTGCCAAAGTGCCACACCTATGGCAGTGCCACACGACTCCCGAGCGTCTTCCGAATGTTCACAGTCTGTCTGTCACTCACTCGCTCGCACGACGCCCTGGGAAGACCTGCCATTTTGTGCGGCGCTGCAGTTGCAAAGGTCATGCGGGAGAGGCACTCACGCCTACAAGGATAAGCAGTCCT
>NC_051418.1:13116726-13117649 GCF_015228065.2 Penaeus monodon | reverse complement strand
GACAGCATCATTTTCCAACTCCCGAGATGCCCCTAAATCTAGCTCACAAATGGCGTTTTTCAAGAAAGTTTCCTGAGCCTCTCCTCGCCACTCACCTGTAATGTTGCGTTCCATTTCTTCTCCCGAGGCTCAAAAACCCAGAAATTATTCGGACCAAGATTCGTCGGAAATAGCAACCACAGAACAAACTGTTTTATAATACATCTTTTTCCTTCTGAATTATCATTGGTATTATCAATTATTGATATATATATACTTTTTTTATATATAATAACCGCATGGTCTCAAACTCACTTTTTCTGACACACGAAATAAAGGGAAACTCAACTCATACTCATGTTTCTCACCAAGATCAATCGTAACGAGTGCTATTATAACAATAGTTATCCCTTAAAATAAAGAAAACGCGAATGTGGTAGTGAGGGCACAGCCGCGCGCACACCTTCTCTCCTCCACTGCCCACGAGACACTGAGAGGACCCTGCATCCCGCAACTCTACCTGATGATGCTACGCTCAGTTGCCAGTTACTAATTCCGCCGCGCCGATGTCGAGAGGAGAGACGAGAGAGAGGGAGAGGTAGAGGGGGATGATGAAGAGAAAAGGGGGAGCAGAGAGACAAATGGAGAGGAATGGAAAGAGATGGAGAGAGGGGGTTGAAAAAGAGAAAAGAGTGGGCGTGGAGAGAAATGGAAAGAGAGGAAGAGATGAAGAAGGAGAGAGAAAGAGAGGGAGAGGAAGAGGAAGAGATAGACGGGGATGAGAGAGAGAGGAAAGGAAAAATAGTGAAAAGATAGAGGTGCAGAAAGAGAGAGAGACGGAGACAGGAGAGAGAAGGAGAGATAACGGGGGATGAGGAAGAGAGAGAGAGATAATAAAGGAGGAGTAGAGAGACAGATGGAGAAAGAAAGGGGAAAATGAAGAA
>NC_051418.1:13116477-13116676 GCF_015228065.2 Penaeus monodon | reverse complement strand
AATAGAGGATAATGAGAGAGAGAGAAAAGGGGGAGCAGGGAGAAAGAAAGAGAAAGAGAGAGGAAAAAGAGAGAGATGGAGAGAGGACTCAAACTAACCAAGAAATAAATAGAAAGGGAATAATATCAAATAATTCACGGAAGCGGATGAGAGAAATAAATACAGGAATAGAGGGAAAGCAGAGAAAGGAGGAATAGAG
>NC_051418.1:13115714-13116408 GCF_015228065.2 Penaeus monodon | reverse complement strand
AAGGAGGAACAGAGCAGAATAGAGAGAGGAGGAGTAGATAATAAACGAGGGAAGTGGAAGGGAAAAAGAACTACCAAGAAAAGACAAAAAAAAATGCAGAGAGAAAACAGAAAGCGATAAACAGAGAAACAGAGAAAGAGTAGCTAAAAAGAAAAAAGTAAAAAATGGAAACTAAATGAGTAATAATCACAAAAAAACGAAATAGAAATATATAATAGAAGCAGATTGAGTGCGAGACAGAGAGACACAAAGAGATAGAGAGACACAGAAACAGAGAGAGAAAACGGAAAAAAACACAATAACAGAGATAGAGAGAGAGAGAAATATAAACACAGAGAAAGAGAAAAGGAGAGTTAAGTATAGCAAGAGAAAAAGAGAGAAAGAAACAGAGAATGGAGAGCAGAGAAAAAAAAAAACGAAACAAACAGAAAGACAGAAATAAAGATAAACATATAAACAGAAAATGAAGACATATAACCTTGGACACAGAAAGAAAAAAAAAACAGAAAGAGCGAGATAAAGAAAGCCGGAGAGAGAGACAGAGCAATGGGAAGAGAAAAGCAGTCAAAATAACTAGCGCAGAAGAAGTCGGTTTGGGCGCAACGTCCGCCGGGCATTCGAGTCTCATGGCGGATTCGTGCGGCGCGGAAGAGGAGCCGCCGCCGCACGCGAGGCTGCGCGCGGTCAGTCCGTG
>NC_051418.1:13114397-13114517 GCF_015228065.2 Penaeus monodon | reverse complement strand
GCCAAACAAATCCAAACTGCAGGTCTCATTCCGCACTCTGAGGAGCAAGGGTGACAGAGCAGCTCCAGTTTTCGTGTCTGATAAAAGTCTACGGATATATCTCGCCTGATTTCACAATTG
>NC_051418.1:13111446-13111959 GCF_015228065.2 Penaeus monodon | reverse complement strand
AGACAGGCTATTTGAGCAAACGGAACCATTATGCTAATGATTATATACGCAGCAGCTATGAATATGAACAAATATAATACAGAGGTTTTGGGAGAAAGTTCAAATGAGTTTTGGAAGTTGGGAAGCGAAGGACAAGCTGATGGTTCCAGAAGAGAAATGAATTTCACAAAAGACTGATATGAAGAGGGAGGGGGAAGTGCCATTGTAATTGATGAATAAGATATGGGTGATTAGACCGCAAGGAAAAACGAAAATTAAATTCGTAAATGGAAATATAAACGAAACGAATCAGCAATGACGAACTTAAAGGGAGAACGAGGAGACGACAGACACGATTCTATTTCAAGTTATGTAGAATAAAAAGATAATAATAATGACTGGAAAGAATACAGTAGAACCCGCAGGTTAAGAAGAATAGGTGAAGAGACGGAAAAAAGCCAAAGGGTGTGAAAGATAAATGAGAAAAGTTTACAAGAAGAATGGCTGGACGTGGAGCTTACAAGAGGCATAGTA
>NC_051418.1:13110083-13110996 GCF_015228065.2 Penaeus monodon | reverse complement strand
GCTTTAAGAAGCGCGAGAGGCAGAGCATGAACGCAAGGACCAGCCGTCGGACCGGCAATTCTTCCCCATAAAAACCTGGCACAGCGAACACGGTCCCGCGGGAGAAGCGCGTGCATGATCACCGTGGGGGATATGCACATGCTGCAGACGCCTGAGGGGGACTGAAGTGAGTGACGTGAGTGAGGGTCCTTCGCCACACTCCCCTCGCACCGGTGCCCCGACGCCCCTGGGACCTGTGCCTGCTGGTGCGGGCCTGGCACTCGCGTCTTCCCAGAGGAGGGCGCCAGCTGTGGCACTAAGATGTCACCCACAGACCGAGCCTTGGGTCAGGGGTCAGCCAAGTATGCCTGGACCGTGTTGCTTCCTTTCTGAAGATAGCCATGTCCCTGTTTTGTCTAGAATGGTAGCGGAGGAACCATGAGTGGCATGGCCTCGTGGTGTAAGTAATTCTACTACTGATCGGGCTTTGGTTTATGAATTCTGTCTCTTTTTTATTTCGTTCTCTTGTCTTGCGATTACCTTCCCGGTCGAAAGTTTACTTTAAAAATGTTTATCGAACTACGCATCCTTACTTAGGCCTAGTTAGGAGAAAGAAATGTTGTTTTCCAAACCCTATCCCTACTTTTGTCCTAGTGAGAGTAGGTAGGTCCTGAAACTTAATCTGCACCTATGGACCCAGTATGCAAATACAGAATAAGCATGGTTTCCTTAGAAATAAATTCATTGTGTTTTGTCCAAGAAGATTTCAAGGTTTCATTGCAGAGCCCCCTCGGATTTTAGTCCCTTTTAGACGAAAACCACGTTTTGCTTTACACCTCAAGACGTGAAGTAGGGTACCACACGAGACCAAAGAGGAATTGAAAAACACCTTTATATGCGATCCTTTAACTTCATCTAGATTTTTATACATTAT
>NC_051418.1:13109619-13109994 GCF_015228065.2 Penaeus monodon | reverse complement strand
TTTTTTTTCTAAATATATCCTGGATGCTGGTTTTCGCACCACTAAGGTCTATATTTGAGCTAATTTTGCTTTATATATTCAGAACAGGGAAGTGAAAGAGACCTGAGCAGGAGGCCAAGAGAGTTACCGAAATGTGTAAGCTCTGGCCGCGAGACGAGAGATCTTACCAGAGATTCGGAGGACACTAAGCTGAGGCGGAGGATCATGAGGGCGAAGAACCTCGTTATTTAGGACCAGAATTTTTTAAGGGGAATTAAATATGATACGGTCTTGTCTTGGTTAATCTGTCAGAAGTTCACGTGTCCGGGTTTTGAAATCCATTTCTCGGTCAAGTCAGACACGACAGACTTATGAATCAGTTGAGTGCTTAATAAT
>NC_051418.1:13108509-13109331 GCF_015228065.2 Penaeus monodon | reverse complement strand
GTGTATGTTTGTTTATATTCAAAATAAAAATAGACATTGACTTGAATCCATTTGCAGTGGACAGCCTCAAACTAGGATTCTCGGATCCTACACAGCGCAGCGACGAACAATAAACGCGGAAACCTGGCATTTTTATCCTTGGGCGAAAATAGACATTGATCTGAATCCTTAACCATCGGATCAGATCCGTCCCTAGGAGATATTTCCAGGCGGAGAGCCGGGGAAAGGGAAAGAAACCCCGCATGTTTTGTGCGAGTGTGTACAGACGCATGTTTTTGAACGTTTGTGTGTAAGAGGGTGAGTGTAGAGGCGCATGTTTTTGAACGTTTGTGTGTAAGAGGGTGAGTGTAGAGGCGCATGTTTTTGAACGTTTGTGTGTCAGAGGGTGAGTGTAGAGGCGCATGTTTTGAGCGTGAGTGAACGTTTTCCTCCTCGTCCGTGGCATAATCGGTCTAATGTCCCCCCAGGGCCCCCTCCAAGCACTGTTCTCGCCCACCAGCGGTAGCGCAGGTGGAGGCGCGGACGCGGCAACGGTTCCTCATCGAAAGCTGCCTCATCTAAACTTTCCATATTTGCTCAGGATTCTTCAGCTGTTATTGTAACGAGAATTCCCTCCTCGCGCTCGGGAGAGATTCGTCCGGCCCGGGGCTGAGGCGCTGCGTGAGGACTACGGGAGGGACGCGGCTGATTAGCCTTTGATGGCAAGGGATGCTTATGTAAGGGATTCTGAGGCGGCGTCTGTCGGGAGCCGCACGCGCAGGCACGCAGGCACGGGACAGATGCTCACGCTGATTGATAAATGAGGACGTTGCTCAATAAGCC
>NC_051418.1:13106422-13107600 GCF_015228065.2 Penaeus monodon | reverse complement strand
GGCGAGAGGCCCATCTAGCCCGGCGCACCTGCGAGGGGGTCTTCCCCTGTCCTTCTCCTCCCGAGCATTATCGTACAGCTGGCCGCGTCGCCCTCCTTCAGCGTCGGTCGTTAGCGCGGCTGCGGCACCTCTTCCTCGAGTGCCACGTTACGGTGCCATTGGGAATTCATGGTGCCTCGGTGGACTGGCACTCGAAGGGAGAAGAAGGGGCAAAAAAACAGGCTATGAATGTCCTGGGCGAGGAAAGACATTACTCGCTGGCACCATCGCGAGGGGCACTGGCACCGCTCTGCTGCGTCGCCTGTTCCATTTGCACCCCTGCTTGCCTAAGCTCCGGCACTCCCTACCTGTGCTCTATGTTCCTGTTATATTATGTATATGCTTCATGCTATATTGTGGATATATTTGTTCTCCTGTTACTGTCTGTTCTCACGTGTAACACCTGTTTGTTATATGTGTTCCATCCGTCTTTTCTGTACCTGCGCCACCCAGCTTTAACAAGTGTATTTCCTGTTTGCTATAAATTCCCTGTATCTTTCATATGTAGATGTTCTTTTCTCAGAGCCACTGTATCTTAACCATCTGTTTTCAGTACAAAACCTGTCCAGGAAAAATGAGCCACCTGTTCAAGGCGCCAAAATATCTCTCCTTAACATTTGCATTACATGAACGAAATGTAGCCAGCTGGCATTTCCAACTACAGCCCAGGCCCCCGTTCTGTCTGCACCACCTGGATTCTCACTGTCTTGTACCATCTGTTTTGTGCACTTTCTCTCTCCCTTCCTCCGTTAGCCACCTGCCCTATCTACCTATACTATCTACCTTTACCTTCACATAACGATCTGCCAAGTATAGACATAACTCCTCTTGAACCATCTAATTAATCTGCACCATCTGACCTCAATCACCACCAAGCAAATTAAAATTACCCCAACCACCTTTTTGTTATGCACCATCTGGCTCACTTACCTGCACCACCTTTGTCTCTCTTTCCTTCTCTCTGTTCCATCTGGCTCGTCCATCTGCATTAAAGTTGTACCAGCTGGCCCTTCCGCCTTCGCCATCTCCTGGCCTCAGCGTTTGCACCATCTGTGTGCTCTTTAAACACAATTTTCTTGTCTTTTTACAGATATTAAATGCTTCTTCTCCATCGACTTTTCGTCAATATTTAGCTCCTA
>NC_051418.1:13105281-13105420 GCF_015228065.2 Penaeus monodon | reverse complement strand
GGGCGATGAGATGACATGGCTTTAATTAGCAATCGGAAATATATAATAAAATAATTTTGAAGATATTATGGTCGCGTTTCCTTTGAAAATACCATGGTGTTTGGGGTCTTTTCTGTATGATTAATTGGACCTTCGACCT
>NC_051418.1:13104465-13104634 GCF_015228065.2 Penaeus monodon | reverse complement strand
TTTCCCGTGCTGTGCGGTATATCTTAGCAAAACCTTCCTTCCAAGGGTCTATTGAGCGGATGAGCAACCTGACTGGTCTCTGAGGACCCAGGGTGTGGAGGAAATGCCCCCTAGATTCTTCTCACTTGGACACCACCGATTATTGTCTGTCCTCACGGAGCGTATGAGG
>NC_051418.1:13103953-13104280 GCF_015228065.2 Penaeus monodon | reverse complement strand
TATAATCATGAATGTCGATTATAATCCCCCCCCCCAGTCCCCAGCAAGTCCTCAGTGATCAGGGGATTCTAAGAATCTCTGGGTTTTTTGATAATTGGGTTCTTTATAAAATTTATGGTCTTTTTTGTTTTTATATGGAATTATTGTTTTGCTGTTTGGTGAAGTTGAGCTTACTCCTGGCCTTAACCGTCCATGGTATTGCAACTTACTTTATCGTAATATTCGTGGACTTCACGGGAATTTGAATGAACGAAATTGACATTATTTCTTGTGCTGAAACTCTGGTAGTCTAGCTTGTAAGATTCAGCTGGATTTTTCAATCTCAGC
>NC_051418.1:13103117-13103190 GCF_015228065.2 Penaeus monodon | reverse complement strand
GGTGTTACTGGTAATGTTTTAAGTATTTTAAATGAATTTTTAACTGGTAGATAGCAGTGCTTTCAGGTCGATT
>NC_051418.1:13101091-13101219 GCF_015228065.2 Penaeus monodon | reverse complement strand
GTGTATGTATACATATGCAACAGTGGCCATATACCTGTGCCATGAAGTCATGAGGCACGGGCTAGAGTCGGGACGGAGAGTGGCCAACACGTGAGTGGCCCCCTCGCTCCACTCCGCTCTAGACTGAG
>NC_051418.1:13100916-13101015 GCF_015228065.2 Penaeus monodon | reverse complement strand
CAGGTTTGGGTAAGGGTGGTAGGGGAGAAAAGCTGTTTCCCATACAGCAGCTCTACCCATTGTTGTAACCCAAGGGAAGGGCAATGGCTCTTGTATCTT
>NC_051418.1:13098455-13098796 GCF_015228065.2 Penaeus monodon | reverse complement strand
ATATGCAATTAGTGTTCTCTTTGATCACCTTAATGACTACGGTAAAAAAATGTAGGTGGAAGTGATATGATAATGAGAGCATTAATATTAGTCGTGGTGTAACAGATGTAGCAAAAGTGTTAATAACGGTGTTAGGTGTAGCAAGAATGATAAAACGACCATCATTACTATTTCATGACAGTTCTACTGCCGATGATGACGGTTGTGATGATAATCAGAGAGTGGAAGATAGAAAAGAAATTAACGCAAAAAGAAAGAGATTTTTCGTTATTCGTTTTAGTTCCCATGAAATTTATTCACTTCCAGCCAGCTTGTCTCAAGCTTTCGTTCGGACACCGGCG
>NC_051418.1:13097374-13098140 GCF_015228065.2 Penaeus monodon | reverse complement strand
ACGTCCGTGGGATCTGATCCTATGTATCTTGACGCTGCTTTGCACTATTCGCACCTCCATGAGACAACGGCTTTATCACCTGTTATTCGCACAACGCTCGGTTTCCCTCACTTATTTCACAGAAACGAATCATGAACTTTAAGAGACACGTTTTTCGGTACAGATCAATAGATAGATGAACACTAATACTGAAATGTTTTTTGAAGCTCAGAAATACTCAAAATATTAACCCGATTTCCCTGTAAAAGGTGTATATTTGATTAAATTGCTTACGAACGAAATGATGTCATAGTTCGCTCTAATAGGGAAGATATGGGCACCGTGAATGTAAAGGCTAATTTCTTTCACCAGTGCTACCAACCTTATACCAACAAAGACAATTATTCTCACATCCTTAATCAAAACGTATTACTATCCAATTCCTAATGCTTACCCGCAAAACACCTTCACACTACGCCTACCAATCAACCAAATCCCTAATCGTTATACGAAAAAACATAAATCCAGACCTGCCAACCTCGCGCCCCCGCGCACATCAACCAATCTCGTAACCTCAATCCAGGGTTACCAACCTCACGCCCTCGATCGTGTTGCAAACCCAGGGATATGAAGCTCAGAACCCCAGTACAACCGTACCTGCAACTCGGCCAATTCCATATATAAAATCCCTGCTGCAGACTTACCTGCCTAAAGCCCCCGAACAAGGCTACCGGCCTCTTGCAACTCAGTGCAACTCTATTCCATTGCCCTCTCCCCTAGAAAAGAC
>NC_051418.1:13096313-13096437 GCF_015228065.2 Penaeus monodon | reverse complement strand
TATCAAACGTTATTCGTAGACGGGGAGGTACTGATAAATATATAGGCTTATGTACAAAGGCATGATAATCGACGCAAAATCGTAGTGTGCAGGGAATAGCAGCCGTATTGCAATGGTGATATTG
>NC_051418.1:13095282-13095783 GCF_015228065.2 Penaeus monodon | reverse complement strand
ATATATACATATAGTCTATACTTATTTGACTCTAGTTCGAAAACATGTGCACATTTCATTCAGCCAATAGGAACACCGCACTATCGTTACGTCACGATTTCAGCAGCCAATCGCCTCCTCCCAAACACTTAATCTCCTGAAACCGAAATCCAGATAACAATTTTGTGTCCGCGCTCTCTACGCTCGTCTCGGCATAAATTATCCATCAACTTTTCTCGTGGAATTTCTTACAAGATATGATACGTGGGTGATAACAACGGCGCTAACTTAGAGAAATAATTTCCTGATAGAGGATTACGAACTTAACTTAAGACTTAAAGTTCATTATCTCTTAAAACTATTGTTCATTCTCGTCGTTTCGTCCTGTTATCTCTCTTTCTTAAGTGTATATTATCTCCTTTTATCTCTATTTGCTTCTTTTGTTGTCGAAAAGTGGAGTTCTTTATTAGATGTGAGAGAGAAAGGGAGAAAGGATGAGGGGAGAGAGAGGAAGGAAGGGAA
>NC_051418.1:13094871-13095130 GCF_015228065.2 Penaeus monodon | reverse complement strand
TGGTATACTATACTATGTATCTTTAAAAATGAAAATATGATATAAAAGGATATAGCTAAGCATTAGCGATGTCAAACTTCTCGTTAAAAATTAAGAAATCTCATATTCTCACCTACGGAGGAAGCCACAAGACACACAAGGCATTCGGACGAGTCCTTTGAGTACCCGGATGTTACAAGATCTTCAGTTGCCTGTTTGTCTATTTGTTGATCCTCTTTCACTTCCTTTTTCATCCTTTTTGTCACTTTTCATGAGTTCA
>NC_051418.1:13094496-13094690 GCF_015228065.2 Penaeus monodon | reverse complement strand
TTTAATAATCACTAACAGGAGGAGGTTAAATAATCGGCCCCGTTTATGCATGGATTCATATAGTTACTTTTAATCATTTGTCTGCTTCTCCATCCGTGACTTACCTGCGGGCCAGAGACCAGTTGGCCTCATTCTGGTCTTGATCCCGGGTCGACGAGTCGCTGTGGATGAAGAGGAGATTAAAGGAAGATTTG
>NC_051418.1:13094136-13094343 GCF_015228065.2 Penaeus monodon | reverse complement strand
GGACATATTTTCAAATCCAACCGTGAAAGCACCAGAGTAACGCGGATTTTTTGGGGAGAGAATGAGAGTTTGTGATGACGAACGGAGGAATGTCGCTGCGAAGGGGAGGCCGGCGTCTCGGCTGGAGGGACGAGGGTCGAGCAGACCGACGGAGGTGGTTCGGTCTCTTGCTGAGCTCGAGCTTGAATTCCCTTGCTTGGCTGCTTA
>NC_051418.1:13092741-13092827 GCF_015228065.2 Penaeus monodon | reverse complement strand
CCCTTACTTTTCCTCTGCCTTTTGAGTATCTTTCCATCTGCACATCTACTTTTTTTTTAATAAACTATACACCATCTCCCCACACC
>NC_051418.1:13092428-13092664 GCF_015228065.2 Penaeus monodon | reverse complement strand
TCCCCCCACCATACCCCCACCTTACCCCTACCGTACCCCCAACCATACCCCACCATACCCCACCTTACCCCCACCTCCCCCCCAGGCCTAGAGAAAGGTGGGCCGGGGACTCAGGTGTGCCGTGTTGTTGTTAGTCTCACGTGCGTTGGCCAGGTCACCCTAATTACTTCACCTGAGACATTCTGCTCTCGCAAGCCCTTGGGATTCAGGTTATAAAAAGCAACGCGGACTGCGAG
>NC_051418.1:13091192-13091801 GCF_015228065.2 Penaeus monodon | reverse complement strand
TGCTCAGGAACATTTAATTACAGTCATGGTAACCTACATTAACAGAATATCTTCTCCTGTAAACTCCACGAAGTTCTTGGAGTCAAAGCATCCTTCTGAATACTGGAATTCTTTGAAGTTTCCCCTCCTTCTGAATTCGTCCTCTGGACAGGGTCTTTGTCTGTTGCTGTCATGATCTTCGGTTTGTTTAATATCAAACTTGTTATCAGTCATACTTTTCTCTCATTTAACTTCTTTCACTATGACTGAGTGTCGATTTTGTTGTATTTTGTCATTTTTTTAGAGTTTTACATGTTGCAAATTGATATTTTCGATTGTGAAAGTGTTCTGAGACTCGCTATAAGAACATATCACTCGTATACCTTAAGCATAGATTTCATATAATAATTTCTGATAGACTTCTTTGGGCAAGCTCTTGTCCTTTCTATCTTTTTTTCTATTCTCTTCCAAATATACCATTTCTCTATCCATTCAACAGTCCGATTTTAGGCCTTATGATCAACATTTTTATCTTTATTAACTATGCATTCTTTTCTACGCACGAACGTCATGTCATTTGTGATATTTCCAAACATGGCAGATTTAATATTCATTAAGACTGTAAAACTG
>NC_051418.1:13090869-13091027 GCF_015228065.2 Penaeus monodon | reverse complement strand
CTTTTGATTTGTTTATCAACTGCTTGATAAGAAGGGAAGGATGGAAGCTCAGCACTTCGCAGGCGATTCGCGCTCCTTGTGGACAGTGGCGAGGCTTCCGAAAGATGGTAGGTTTCCTTTCCAAGTCTCGGCTTGTATAATATGTGTATATATATAAG
>NC_051418.1:13088607-13088734 GCF_015228065.2 Penaeus monodon | reverse complement strand
GCGACGCGAAAAGAAAACCTGAGCAGCAGCCGAGGACCTTTTCCCCGGGGAACGGCGCCGCGGAAACCCAGGCAGCCTCGAGCGGGGTTTCTTCGCGCCGAGAGAGAACCTTAGGCTCTGCAAGACT
>NC_051418.1:13088174-13088311 GCF_015228065.2 Penaeus monodon | reverse complement strand
GGCCGCCATGAGGGGGCTCTGATCGCCTCCTCGGAGTGCCACTAATTGCTCCGCGAAGAGCCTCTGATTGCCCGCCCAAGGACAGCCGGATCATTCCCTCAAGAACAACGAAATGTGCTTTTGAAGGGGCAACGTTC
>NC_051418.1:13087715-13087798 GCF_015228065.2 Penaeus monodon | reverse complement strand
TTAAAGAGAGAGAAAGGAAGGAGAATAAACATAGAGACGAAAGGAGGTTTAGTGAAATGAGAGGAGGAAAGAGGAAGGGAAAG
>NC_051418.1:13086630-13086882 GCF_015228065.2 Penaeus monodon | reverse complement strand
ATAACTGCAGGAGAGAATTAGGCGAGGTTAGCGGGGGCGAGAGGGAGGGGCGAGAGGGGGGAGGGAAGAGGGGCGAGAGGGGGGAGGGGAGAGAGGGGAGGGGGACAGGAGGGAGGGGGAGGGGAGGAGAGAGGGGGGGGGGGGAGGGAGGAGGGGGGGAGGGGGCTATCATGTTACCAGGTGTTCAGTTTGGTGAGATAACAAGAAGGGGAGACGGGCTCGGGAGGGAGTGTGGCTTAAAGTAATGTGGTT
>NC_051418.1:13084541-13086245 GCF_015228065.2 Penaeus monodon | reverse complement strand
TCAGCACAAGAGACGCAGGGAGAGAGTCAGCACAAGAGACGCAGGGAGAGAGTCAGCACAAGAGACGCAGGGAGAGAGTCAGCACAAGAGACACAGGGAGAGAGTCAGCACAAGAGACGCAGGGAGAGAGTCAGCACAAGAGACGCAGGGAGAGAGTCAGCACAAGAGACACAGGGAGAGAGTCAGCACAAGAGACACAGGGAGAGAGTCAGCACAAGACACACAGGGAAAGAGTCAGCACAAGAGACGCAGGGAGAGAGTCAGCACAAGAGACACAGGGAGAGAGTCAGCATACGAGACACAGGGAGAGAGTCAGCACACGAGACACAGGGAGAGAGTCAGCACAAGAGACACAGGGAGAGAGTCAGCACAAGAGACACAAGGAGAGAGTCAGCACAAGAGACACAGGGAGAGAGTCAGCACAAGAGACGCAGGGAGAGAGTCAGCACAAGAGACGCAGGGAGAGAGTCAGCACAAGAGACGCAGGGAGAGAGTCAGCAAAAGAGACGCAGGGAGAGAGTCAGCACAAGAGACGCAGGGAGAGAGTCAGCACAAGAGACACAGGGAGAGAGTCAGCACAAGAGACACAGGGAGAGAGTCAGCACAAGAGACACAGGGAGAGAGTCAGCACAAGAGACACAGGGAGAGAGTCAGCACAAGAGACACAGGGAGAGAGTCAGCACAAGAGACGCAGGGAGAGAGTCAGCACAAGACACACAGGGAGAGAGTCAGCACAAGACACACAGGGAGAGAGTCAGCACAAGAAACGCAGGGAAAGAGTCAGCACAAGAGACGCAGGGAGAGAGTCAGCTCAAGAAACGCAGGGAGAGGGTCAGCACAAGAGACGCAGGGAGAGAGTCAGCACAAGAGACGCAGGGAGAGAGTCAGCACAAGAGACGCAGGGAGAGAGAGTCAGCACAAATGACCCAGGGAGAGAGTCAGCACAAGACACACAGGGAGAGTCAGCACAAGACACACAGGGAGAGAGTCAGCACAAGACACACAGGGAGAGAGTCAGCACAAGAGACACAGGGAGAGAGTCAGCACAAGAGACACAGGGAGAGAGTCAGCACAAGACACACAGGGAGAGTCAGCACAAGACACACAGGGAGAGAGTCAGCACAGAGACGCAGGGAGAGAGTCAGCACACGAGACACAGGGAGAGAGTCAGCACAAGAGACACAGGGAGAGAGTTAGCACAAGAGACGCAGGGAGAGAGTCAGCACAAGAGACACAGGGAGAGAGTCAGCACAAGAGACGCAGGGAGAGAGTCAGCACAAGAGACACAGGGAGAGAGTCAGCACAAGAGACGCAGGGAGAGAGTCAGCACAAGAGACGCAGGGAGAGAGTCAGCACAAGAGACGCAGGGAGAGAGTCAGCACAAGAGACACAGGGAGAGAGTCAGCACAAGAGACGCAGGGAGAGAGTCAGCACAAGAAACGCAGGGAGAGAGTTAGCACAAGAGACGCAGGGAGAGAGTCAGCACAAGAGACGCAGGGAGAGAGTCAGCACAAGAGACGCAGGGAGAGAGTCAGCGCAAGAGACGCAGGGAGAGAGTCAGCACAAGTGTTTCGTATACTGATCCGGTCTTAGCATGTGTTAGGAGCACGAACTCAAACATAACACAACATTTTTCGTGATCGTGTTGTGAACCATAGTTTTCTTTCCGTTATTATTCTTAAGCTTTACCGCTCTTGTTGCTAA
>NC_051418.1:13082134-13082286 GCF_015228065.2 Penaeus monodon | reverse complement strand
GCCTCTGATCTTAAATCATCCAGTATTCGACAACAATTATTCAAAATATCGCTAGACATTCGAAAATTAAACCCTATTATGCATATTAATGAAAGCTCAAGTTATTTAAGTTTCCTTCAAAACTATTGCATTATTCAGGATCTTAACTTTTA
>NC_051418.1:13081818-13082102 GCF_015228065.2 Penaeus monodon | reverse complement strand
CATTAGATTTTTAGACGAATGTTGGGTGATTAATTTCCATTAATGATACCGACAGTTAATTACAGTAATTAGCACGTAATGTTGTGCTAACTCGAGTAAATTTTTAATATTGTAAAGAAAAAAAGAAAAAAGGGCCTATGGAGTAAGAGGAAAAATAATAATTATATTGTAGATATTCGTAAGGTAAAAGCTGAGAGAAATATGATAGGAAATTAATAAATATTTTTTTGGGGGAAGGAAAAATCTATTTCTCTTACCTTGTTTCTTGATGACAACTTCTGTTT
>NC_051418.1:13081592-13081739 GCF_015228065.2 Penaeus monodon | reverse complement strand
TGAGCTGGATTTCGTTATCTCCTTCACTCCGTCCTTCGCCGGTTCCTTTGAGCCTTCTTTCACTTCCTCTTTCTTCTCACCCATTTTTATCGCTTGCCTTTCTTCCTCTTTACCCTGAAAAGAAGTTCCCCAAGGTAGAGATGCTGA
>NC_051418.1:13080796-13081415 GCF_015228065.2 Penaeus monodon | reverse complement strand
AGCCGCCGCGACCTCACTTATCTCACTCCTTATCGGCGCGCACGCAGAGTCCCCGGATTAAGCTTCTTATCGAGTCATTAACAAAGCTTGACTGACACGGGAAGTAGCGTGGCACGGGGAGGGGGAGGGGGAAGGGGAGGTGCTTCGAACGGAGGGAAACGCTTCGAAACGAGTCTCTAAGAAGCGGCGATAGTGCCAGCCTCTTGCACCGCGCGTCTCACCCGTAATGACTGATGGCCCTGCACTGCCATAAGCCAAATCATCCGGCACTCTAGTTTCCCACCTGTCCGCTAGGGGCACTGGCGTCGGCGGCAGGTAAGCTAATCGCCTTGGCTTCCACGTCACTGGGCCATATCAGGTGTCGATATAGCCAGACTCCAGGCGAGGTGTGGCCATTTGTTTATTTGTTTCGTGTGTTCGGTTTTGCTTTATTGCTTCGTGGGAGGTCGGGCCGATTCCGGGTGTTCGGATGGGTGGGTGAGGCTTCGTTTTATTTTTATTTTTTAAGGTTAGGGGAGTTATCTTACCAAGAGACAGTGCAGCGAACACGTGGCTGGTTTAATATGGCGGATGTACATACACCTGTTGAGTGTGACTTACGTGTTATGTGGCCGTTTCA
>NC_051418.1:13080559-13080652 GCF_015228065.2 Penaeus monodon | reverse complement strand
AAACATGGCTTGTAATCATACTACAACGATTGCTAATGTTGCTGCAAAGAATATAAAAAAAATGAGAAAAAAAAGCCCAATAGATCCCCCCAC
>NC_051418.1:13079890-13080422 GCF_015228065.2 Penaeus monodon | reverse complement strand
TTTGACCCTTTTCAGAAAGGAAACTTAAAAATTTTTCCCACTTTTGAGAGGCAGCCCCGCGGAAGGTCTTAAAATTTCTTTTTGGGAAAAATATGAGTCTTGAAAAAGAGGAAATTTCTAAAGTATTTTTTTGGGGGCCCTTACAAAAAAAATAAAATTTTAAACAAATAAATATTTCAAAAATGATAAAGGAGGCTAAATAGATCAAAAAAACGGGAGTGAAATTAGAAAAATTGGGGGTCAAAAGTTTTAAAAAAATTGATTGGATTAAAAAAAGAGAGAATTTTCCCAAATAACAAAAATTCTTTGTTATAATTCATTTTTTCTCAAAAATTTTCACCCTTTCATCATAAAGCTGCTTAAAAGATCACCTGTTTATCATTCTTTATAATATGTATTACTTTTTAAATACACTTTTTTTCATTTATTCACCCCTCCACTTAATTTCTCATATTTCTTGCTTATTTCTACTTCATGCTTTTTCGAAATTTAATTCTTACTTATAGTAAAAAAAAAATCATAGACTGATAGG
>NC_051418.1:13079632-13079817 GCF_015228065.2 Penaeus monodon | reverse complement strand
CGTATTCCTTTTATTCAAATAAATTGCTAAAAATGATTTGTTTTTAAATTGGATTTCGGGGAAAAAAATCTCAAAATTCTTGGCAATCTTTTTATTTTTGAAAAAGTTTAGTTTCTTTTGAGTGAATTCGTCTTAATTTTATCTCTTCAAATTTTTGACTTTTTCTGTTACTAAGGTTATTTGGG
>NC_051418.1:13079476-13079577 GCF_015228065.2 Penaeus monodon | reverse complement strand
AAAAAAAAGGGGGCCCTAACGACCGTGTCAAGTTAGCATTACTATAATTTATTTGCACTTACATTTAAAAATAAAAAAATAAAAACTTTTACTCATAAATC
>NC_051418.1:13079323-13079414 GCF_015228065.2 Penaeus monodon | reverse complement strand
GCTCAGAATGGAAAACAACGCGCCAAAGTTTATATTAAGTATAGAAAATTTAATGCCTCGACTACCAAAAAGGCTGACGGTTTCTGAGCTG
>NC_051418.1:13079125-13079303 GCF_015228065.2 Penaeus monodon | reverse complement strand
CACCAAATCACTCCCTTTTTTGAAAAAAAGGGTGCAACTGACAAAACCTGTCCTTTCCCGCTTAGACCAGGAAAGTGACCTCCAGGGCGAATCGCGGCCTCAAAACGAGGTTAGGTCCGAAGGGGGGGCGAAGGGGCCCCCAGAAGAAGGGGGTCTTCCTTCGGGAGTCGAGGTGAAA
>NC_051418.1:13078314-13078432 GCF_015228065.2 Penaeus monodon | reverse complement strand
AAAAAAGAGGAGAGGTGGACAGAAAAGATTTTCTTAGAAAAGTTGTTATACTGATCTAAAATTTTTCCATAACCCAGTCTGTATTTCTTTAATTATTGGTGACAAATTGGAAAAAGGG
>NC_051418.1:13077836-13078144 GCF_015228065.2 Penaeus monodon | reverse complement strand
ATTTTTTCGACCAAACGGGTTTAAAAAATTCCGTTCTGGCAAAACAGGTTTTTTTTAAATTTAAAAGAATCCCCGGAACCCGAAGATTCCCCACGCCGTTTTTTTTTCTTAAAGAAGGGTTTTTTTGGTAATGATGATGGAAAGAAGAAAATGAGCTCGTTATCGTATCGGTACACGAGGGAAAAAAATAGAACAAAACATTAATTTGGGAATTATGATAAAATGAAAAAAACACGACTGTAATTGGTTTAGAGTTAAATTGCACCGAAAAAATGTCCTGAAATCAAAAAAATAAAAGATAGAATGTG
>NC_051418.1:13076967-13077170 GCF_015228065.2 Penaeus monodon | reverse complement strand
TAAGTTAATCATATGGTTCCATTGTTATAGCATTCTAGACGTATCAATCACATCGTTATTTCCCTGTAAGTTATATCCTCAGACAAAAAACGAGTTACCAACATCACTATAACATTTGCAATTTGCATTTTTTCCCCTGCACTTCTTTTTTCTCCAGACAATGCTCTCGAGGCCACGATAAAGCCCTACTATCACATTTTGTA
>NC_051418.1:13076832-13076936 GCF_015228065.2 Penaeus monodon | reverse complement strand
GTACAATAAAAAAGTATCTGTAGTTTTTGCAACCGTGATGCATTAGTTGGATTCTGCACTGTCATGCTGTGAAAGGAATATCTTTGTCAAAAAAATGTGTGTAC
>NC_051418.1:13075755-13075892 GCF_015228065.2 Penaeus monodon | reverse complement strand
TTGCCTCGAACTGAGATCGCCTTTTAACTTTTTTCTTGTGATTCGAATTAAAGGTAAATAGGCTAAATATTTATGCTAATTTCGTAATCCATGACTTTTT
Source organism: Penaeus monodon (assembly GCF_015228065.2). Taxonomy (NCBI): domain Eukaryota; kingdom Metazoa; phylum Arthropoda; class Malacostraca; order Decapoda; family Penaeidae; genus Penaeus; species Penaeus monodon. The sequence continues at coordinate 13,075,792 of NC_051418.1, read as the reverse complement.
TTTTTTTAGGAAGGTCTTTTAAAAATTCTCTTTCTCA
>NC_051418.1:13073895-13074609 GCF_015228065.2 Penaeus monodon | reverse complement strand
AAACATTTCTAATAGATTATAGATGAATAGATTAACCCATTCTAACTTTTATAATCCCTTCTGATAATAAACTTAAAAAAAAAAACTTTTCTAACTCCTTCTCTCTCATTCTAACCCATTCTAAACATGTCTAATAGATTATAACCCATTCTAACTTTTAAAACCCCTTCTGACGTATAATAAACTTTTTTTAAAAAACTTTTTTTTTAACTCCTTCTCTCTCATTCTAACCCATTCTAAATTTTCCTCATTCCTTCTATCCCTCATCTATCCCATTTTAATCCTTTCTATCCTTCTCTAATGCACCTTTCCCCACTCTTTCTAGCCCAACGCAGCCCTCTATAAACTTTTTCTAACCCATGAAAACCGCCATCTGTAACCTGTTATAAACCTATAAACTGATAAACTTATAAACCTTTAAGCTTATAAACCTGTAAACTTATAAACCAATAAACTTATAAACCCATAAACTTATAAACCCATAAACTTATAAACTTACAAACCTCTAAACCCATAGTCTCCCTGTGCCTCTAACGAGCCTCTCCCTCTCCCCTCCCCCCCCCCCTTAGGCCTCGACTGGTTCTCCCTCTTCGCCCTCCTCGGCCTCGTGGGCGTGTGTGCGGCGCTCGTGGTCACTGTGCACAGACTCAACACGCAGATTGCAGCCGAGAGGAAGGCCTTCAACGTGCAGATCCAGGAACTGTGAGTAGACGC
>NC_051418.1:13073255-13073789 GCF_015228065.2 Penaeus monodon | reverse complement strand
GGGAGGGGAAACCTCTACGTTTTCTTTTTCTTTTTTTTAAAGGGGAGATATCCAGTTTTTTTAAGGGGAAACATCCACATTTTCTGTTTATGAAGGGATGACATCCACTTTTTTTTAAAGGGGAAAACCTCTACCTTTTTTTAAGGGGAGATATCCACTTTTTTTTTAAAGGAAACATCCACGTTTTCTTTTTTAATGCGAGATGTCCACTTTTTAAGGTAAAACATTCCTTTTTTTCCAAATAAAACATTCATCTCTTTTAAGGGGAAATCATCTTTTATTTTAAGGGAAAACATCCACATTTTATCTTTTTTTAAGGGAAAACATCCACATTTTATCTTCTCTTTAAGGAAAAACATCCACATTTTATCTTCTCTTTAAGGGAAAACATCCACATTTTATCTTTTTTAAGGAAAACATCCACATTTTATCTTTTTTTTAAGGGAAAAACATCCACATTTTATCTTCTCTTTAAGGGAAATATCCACTTTCTTTCAAGGGGAGGGAGGCTGTGTGGATGTGAAAGTACATTTG
>NC_051418.1:13071488-13071649 GCF_015228065.2 Penaeus monodon | reverse complement strand
GTTTATGCAAATGCAGCCAGAAAATAAACAAACAAGCTTGAATACCCAGTAAATGAGACTGAATGTTCAGGTTCATTTAAGTTTGCTATTGATGCTAATGAGGGGGCGGGGCAGGGAGGGGGGAGGGGAGAGTACCCTCAACAGCTGTGTCAGTTTTGTCG
>NC_051418.1:13071035-13071270 GCF_015228065.2 Penaeus monodon | reverse complement strand
TGTATCAGATTAGTTTTAATCATCTGATGTAACTTTTTAATCACTTTTATATGAGAACCTGATAAGATTATTTGTCATTCAGCATTCGTAAGATATGCATTAGCAAGATAAACGAAACATTTAAAAACGCAATCAGTTTTCACTTTCTTGGGCCACACCTGCGCCAGGGAATTCCACTCTTGTCCACTTCGTCTCGCCCAATCATGGTTTTATTTCTAAAGCTTTGAAAAATATA
>NC_051418.1:13070506-13071003 GCF_015228065.2 Penaeus monodon | reverse complement strand
GCCCATTCAGGGTTGCGTTTGCTCATTTTCTTTGCGGAAAACGCTTCAGTGTAAATATAGAATTTCTAAGCGAGTTCGCGGGAGAGGATCGTGAACGGTAATGGGATCCAATTCTGCGCAAAACAAATGACGATCGGCGTTCATTTCCTAGAGGAAAAGGATTTAATACACTAAGGAACCAACTATAAGTTGCGCGTGTTTATTTTCTTATTGTTTTCTTTCCTCTATTCTTGCTGTTTTCTGAGTATTTCGAGGCCAGACTCGCCTGAATAAATCTTACGGGCCCGGGAAATATTTCACGGCCACTAAGATTACAATTAACTCATTTCTGGCCAGTGATTCACCTCGACTTACATGGTGCTTCCGAAACACCATTTTATTCACCATCAGTCTCCACAACCTCCTTATCTTATCTTCTCGACTCACTATCAGTTTGAATCTCATTACCCCGTGGAGTTATTTTTAGAAATGGTCTATTTTTTCTTTTTTTATCATGA
>NC_051418.1:13069333-13069486 GCF_015228065.2 Penaeus monodon | reverse complement strand
CCACAGAATCGTAAAACTCTAGTTGTGGCAAATTCGTGACGCCTTTTTCGGCCTTAAAAGACTAATTAAAGCGATGATTTATTGGGGTCGCAAAGGTGTGTTGGGGGGGGGGGTGAGGGGGTCGTGAGAGAGGTAGGTTCGGTGGCAGAAGGA
>NC_051418.1:13067237-13067556 GCF_015228065.2 Penaeus monodon | reverse complement strand
CGCTAGAACAATTCGGCGACTTAATAACTTTATTGGCAACCCCGTTTGCGTGATAAGGTGGCAATGTCGTCAATTTTTATAATTTATTTTATGGTCTCGAAATTACGAGGATTCTAACAGCTTCGACAATTTCACGTTAATGATAATAACAGGCGCGGGGCAAAAATAAATCGAAGTTGTTCTTTGTGCGAACAAAAAAAGGGAAAGTGAAAAAAAAAAACCGCAGAGTGAAATACGGGCTGGAATTTTAAAACAAAGAAACTTGAAAAAAAAAACTTAAGATTTATGATGAAAACAAGATGGCGGTAGAGGGAATTTT
>NC_051418.1:13062702-13063771 GCF_015228065.2 Penaeus monodon | reverse complement strand
CCTCTGAAGTACACACCATATCTTTTACATTTTATAAGGAAAATGTGTAAAAAAAAATCACAGGATGATTTTTATTCTAATTTCATCGTTTTTCATATTATAGAGCTTTCACTTTGGGAAAAAAAAACTGTTATGGCAAGACACTTTTATCCCCCCGGGTGATCCACTTCAAAACGTAATGTTAAAATAGGCATATTCGCTTCTCTATGGCGGGAGTGCGGAAGGATGAAAATCGCTGACAATAGCGAACAGGGTGACACAGACGTCTTGCCTCGCACGCTGGCAATTTTTTTTTCGTTTTTGGGAAATTTACTTTGGGTGGGTAATTCTACACTCATTTACGTAACTGAAACTAAACGTAATTCATTTTCGAATACTTTAGCTCAATCCCCCCCCCATTATGATAGATTAAGAGGTTTTTAAAAAAAAATTATTAAATCAAATCAGAAAATATTTTTCCTCGTACCCCCTTGACGAAAGACTTTTTTTTTTTCTTTTAATTCCTTATCTGCATTTACATATCAAACGTTATATTACTCAGCATTTATCAATCATTGTTTTTGCCGCATTCACACACAGCCAATCAGGTCTGGTCATGTTGCATGATAGGCTCGTTTTGCATAATTAGTCCACATAAATCATGCACTTAGGGACTGTTCCATTACCAATTTTATTCAAATAAAGAAACTGGAACAAATTGAACCAAATTGTTCATCCTGATTAACGTCACAGTGTTGCCATTTTAGCGACTTTCCCCGCTAGATTTAGCGTTTTTGTGCTATCATCTAGCGAGGGAATTTTTTCTCTCTCGAAAGTTTACTATATATCAAGCCATTTTTAAAAGCCCCTTTTAGCAAGGAAATTAGGAATTTTTATTCTTGCGTCTATCGTTTTTTTAAAAGTCCAATCCAATTTTGTGGAAATATCAATGGCAACAGAGATTACGGTCTTCGATTTCACTCTAATAAGATCCTATGATTAAGAAGTTTGTGATGAGGAAACGTCAGGAGGCTTTTGAGTGTTACTTGAAATATTGAAATCTCTGCATGGTGCAACTGCTGAAAGGGTG
>NC_051418.1:13062045-13062156 GCF_015228065.2 Penaeus monodon | reverse complement strand
ACAGAGAAGCCGAGGTGTCTGCCGCCCGCGCTGAGGTCACGGTGGCAGAGAGCGAGAAACTGGAAGCACTTTCGAGGGTCACAGGGTTGGAGAATCAGGTCTCCGAGGCTA
>NC_051418.1:13061546-13061611 GCF_015228065.2 Penaeus monodon | reverse complement strand
GAGAGGATATTAGAGAGAATAAGAAAAAAGTGGATGGAAGGAGGGAATAACCAATAATCAGGATG
>NC_051418.1:13061182-13061446 GCF_015228065.2 Penaeus monodon | reverse complement strand
CCGTAAGAGGATATATAGAACACAAAATTAACAGTAAAAATATTCAGATAATCTTGAAGACATGAAAAATTTAGGTAAAAGGCAAAAGATTGCACTAATTTCCAATAATGAACAGTGATGCAATATAAAAAAAGAAAAAAAAAATTGTGCTTATTAACGAAGAAATTCAGGAAAATATTGATGAAGGAATGAAAAGTATTGAAAGGAAAATGAGGAAGAAATTAGGGGAAATATGATAAAATTATGATGAGAAATGGGAAGGTT
>NC_051418.1:13060918-13061033 GCF_015228065.2 Penaeus monodon | reverse complement strand
ACATTTTACGTCTGCCTGATTTATATTTCGAGATCGTTGGGACCAAGAAGAAGCTATAAATTTTCAGTAATCTTAAGGAGGGATCTTTGACGAAAGAAGAAGGGAAGGAGGGAGG
>NC_051418.1:13059950-13060045 GCF_015228065.2 Penaeus monodon | reverse complement strand
TGAAGCTTGCTTTTCCTCGATCAGAAAATCAGTCATCCTTATCGCTATCTCTATCTTATCTTTGCTTGCCCCCCTTCTCTTCTACTGTGTGTCTC
>NC_051418.1:13059566-13059695 GCF_015228065.2 Penaeus monodon | reverse complement strand
CCCTAATTACATTCTCTTGCAAAATAAACAAAATCTTCACAGAGCACTTTGCAAAGAAACAAACATAGATATGAAGCAAGAACAACAAAATAGACTGTTTTTGTTCTTACGAATACATTAAGCTTCATT
>NC_051418.1:13059270-13059350 GCF_015228065.2 Penaeus monodon | reverse complement strand
CCCCTTCTTAGATCATTTATGACGTCATTAACATTTCCAAATTATTTGTAATATGTATCATGCTCTTCACTAACGTTTGT
>NC_051418.1:13058944-13059047 GCF_015228065.2 Penaeus monodon | reverse complement strand
AAATAAATCAAGATTTTTTTTTATCGATTCAAAACCGAAATAACAAATGAACAGAAAGAGAAAGCTTGGAATAAGGCTTAGAATAATCTAACAAACGAAATGT
>NC_051418.1:13058667-13058830 GCF_015228065.2 Penaeus monodon | reverse complement strand
AATATATATACATATACAAAATATAATTAACCTCAATAATGATAAAAAAAAAAACATATTCCACAAGACAATAACTTTATTTTTTGTTCATAATAAAGAGAACATCAAATAACCCCGATACAGCGTAATACCTTACTGTTATTATAATTAAGCAAACATCTCG
>NC_051418.1:13058127-13058437 GCF_015228065.2 Penaeus monodon | reverse complement strand
GAAAGCGATATCCCGTAATGCAGTAACAGCCACGCCCTACCGTCTCTTTTAGATAGGCCTAGTACAAGGTCTCTTGAGCGTAGTGATCGACCTAACCCCATACTTCTTTGTGATTCCCAATGTGCTCTCTTTATGACTGCCCATGACCACGCCGCACTGCCAGGAGGCCATGAGAGCTGTGGCCAAGTCTAGCGTGGCCACGGAAATACAGGTGGAGGAGGCCAGGAGAGAATTTTCGGATCTGAGGGAAAAGCTGTTGAAGCAGGAGGTAAAATGGAGGATTTTTTTTTGAGGGGAGGTAGAGGTGGAT
>NC_051418.1:13057772-13058095 GCF_015228065.2 Penaeus monodon | reverse complement strand
GCATGATGGTGGTTTAAAGAGGTGGATGCAGAGTAGTGGTAAGAGAAATAGTAGATGGTATAGAGGAAAATGGAAGTAGACATAATATTACAGCGATAGAGAAATAAAAGTAGATAGTAGTGATAAAAGTAGATGATGTAAGTAGATAGTATTGATCAAAGACGAAAATAGAAGTAGATAGGAAGTGCTAGCGAGTGAAGAAGTAGAAGTAGATGGTTGTCATAAAAAATAGAAAATAGTAAACAGAAAATGATAGCGTTTAAGGAAATAGTAAACAGTGATAAAAGAAGAATAGCAGTAGATACAGAATGATAGCGATTAGA
>NC_051418.1:13057559-13057685 GCF_015228065.2 Penaeus monodon | reverse complement strand
TATATTTTTTAACTGTGTTTTAAGGTTATGGAGAATCGTCGGATTTCGTAAGAGTTATGATAAAAAAATCACTCAAAAAGTTATTATAAAGCGATGTTGTAGTTTGAGGATACATTATCAAAATCC
>NC_051418.1:13057420-13057522 GCF_015228065.2 Penaeus monodon | reverse complement strand
TAGAAGTGATTTTTTTTACCTTACGTAATAATGCATGCTTTCGTAGAAGGCAAAAAAGAAAGAAAATATCATGCTTTAATTACAAGATTTTTTTTTTAATCT
>NC_051418.1:13055490-13057123 GCF_015228065.2 Penaeus monodon | reverse complement strand
AGTGTAAGGAGTTGTTGCTTGTAGTTAAAATAATAATAATAATAATAATAAATTGACTGCTTTGTAATAAATGCTTATTTTAAAAAATTATTAGAATTATGTATTCTACATAAAAAAAGATAAAAAAATATAAAAGGTTAAAGATTAAAAGATAAGAAAAAAGGAATAAAATAAAGATAAGATTTAATAATTATATTCATAAAAAAGATTGCGACATAAGAATGTGATATAATTATAGGCAAAAAGATTTTTAAAAAATAGACAAATAGATGAGAAAAAAAGATAAAGGTAGACGAATAGATTTTAAAAATAGACATAGATTTTTAAAAATAGACAAATAGATTTTTAAGAATAGACATAGATTTTTAAAAATAGACATAGATTTTTAAGAATAGACAAATAGATTTTAAAAATAGACAAATAGACAAAATTATTAAAAGAACAGACAAATATATTTTTTGAAATAGACAAATAGATGAAAAAATAGACATTGGTAAAAGAAATAGACAAACATATATTTTTTAAATAGACAAAAAGAAAAAAATAAATTAACAAATAGAAAAAAAATAGGTCAACAAAAAATTGACAAATATAAAAAAAGACAAAGAGATAAAAATAAACAGAGAAAATAATTAAAAAAAATAGCTTAGTAATATACAAATAGATAGAAAAAATAGACAAATGGAGAAATAGATTAAAAATAGACAAATAGATTTTTAAGAATAGACATAGATTTTTAGAAATAGACATAGATTTTTAAAATAGACAAATAGATTTTAAAAATAGACAAATAGACAAATTATTAAAAGAACAGACAAATATATATTTTTGAAATAGACAAATAAATGAAAAAAATAGACATTGGTAAAAGAAATAGACAAACATATATTTTTTAAATAGACAAAAAGAAAAAAATAAATTAACAAATAGAAAAAAAAGGTCAACAAAAAATTGACAAATATAAAAAAAGACAAAGAGATAAAAATAAACAGAGAAAAAAAATAGTTTAGTAATAGACAAATAGATAGAAAAAATAGACAAATAGAGAAATAGATTAAAAATAGACAAATAGATTTTTTAAAGTAAAAAAAAGAAATAAAAGATAGCAAATAAATCAATAAAAAACGACAATTAGAAAAAAAAAAGATAAAAAAAGACATACATAAAAAGTAGACAAAAAAAGACAAATAAAAAAGACAAAAAACAGACAAAGAAAAACAGACAAAAAACAGACAAATAAAAACAAAAAACAGATAAACAAAAACAAAAAAAAAACAGACAAATTAAAAAAAGACAAAAAAAAAACCACAAATAAAAAAAAGACAAAAACAAAACAGACAGACAATAGACAAAAAAAAGACAAACCGCGTCCAAAGCGAAGGCGAAGGAAGCGTAAAACGTGCTTCCCTCTTCTAGGATCTCGCCAAGGAGTTCAAGGCCGAGCTGGACAAGTCGAAGCAGGACCTCGAGGAAGCGAACAAGGAGAAGGACGACCTGGCACTCAAGCTAGACTCGTTGGAGGTACGAGTGTGAGGCTTTTAGGCTGTTTTTTAGGCTCTGGGTAGGGTGAAGGTGGGACTCGGGGTTCGAGGACGAGGTTTTGGAGGTCGAAAGTGAGGTGGGACTTGGGGTT
>NC_051418.1:13054948-13055110 GCF_015228065.2 Penaeus monodon | reverse complement strand
AATCACTCTACGGAACACACAAACATATATTCACACACACGTAACAATTTCCTTCTCCTCGCTTTGCATTAATTCAATGAGAAGAGAGGCGTTCCTGCTGCTCTCTTCTCGCTCGTATCTGATGGCTGTTCGCGAGGGAATTAGGGGCTTCTGTATGCCCTC
>NC_051418.1:13054498-13054590 GCF_015228065.2 Penaeus monodon | reverse complement strand
CTGCAGCGGTGGGCTCAGCTGCTCGCCGAGGGGGACGCCGAACTGGCCAGCTCGGACCAGCTTCTATTGTGACTCCTCGTCCTCCATTTTCT
>NC_051418.1:13053778-13054377 GCF_015228065.2 Penaeus monodon | reverse complement strand
GGCAAAAGTTGTCCCACCTCGCAGCTGTTGGTCTGAGAGGTTTATCCCCTTACGAGTTGATTAAGCTTGGAAGAATGGAAGAAGGAGAGGGGGAAGGGAAGGGGAGAGGAAGAAAAGGGGAAGGGACAGAGAGGAGGAGGAGAAGGAGAGAAGAGAGGAAGAGAGGGAGAAGGGAGGGCAAAGAGGAGAAGGGGAAGGGAAGGGAGAGGAGGGCGAAGAGGAAGAGAAGGGGAGAGGAGAGCGAAGAAGGAGAGGGGGAAGTGAGGGCGAAGAGGAAAAGAAGGGGAGACGATGGCGAAGAGGAGGAGAAGATAAAGGGAGGGCATAGAGGAAGAGAGGCAGAAGGGAGGACAAAGAGAAAGGAGGAGAAGAATTAAGGATAGGAAAACGAATATGGGAAGAATTGGAGGACGGAGAGTAAAATATCTAGGGAAAGGATATGGGAAGAGGAGCAGGAAATGATAAAGAAAGAGAGGAAGTAAAAGTAGGAATATTAAGAGAGAGAAAAAAAGGAGATAAAACAAAAGAATATGAGAAAGTTAGAGAAGAGGAACAGGGAATGAAATAGAACGAGACAGTATAGGGGGGAGGGGAGAAGG
>NC_051418.1:13053192-13053665 GCF_015228065.2 Penaeus monodon | reverse complement strand
TCAGAAGAAGAGATATTAAGAGGAAACGAGCTTAAAATAAAATCCAAAACCAATATTTATCTTCAAGCAAATAAACATCACAATTTGTCATCAGTAATTATTGGAGCCACATGTTCAATTTTTTTTTCTCTCTCTTTTTGTCTTAAAGAAAATCTAGGCAATTAGAATCTTTATTTTACTTTTTTAAAGATACTTAAAAAGAGATATTCTAATTAGTTATGCAAATCTACGTAAAAATATTTATCTGAATGAGATATTCAAATTAGATATTTAAATATACATAAAGGTGTTTATCTAAAAGAGATATTCATGTGAGATATTCAAATCTACGTAAAGATATTCATCTAATAAAGATATTAAAAATTAGATACCTAACATAAAAATATTTATTTCAAAAGAGATATTCAATTTATCTACATAAAAAAATAATAATAATTTAAGAGATATTCAAACCAGCTATCTAAATCTACATG
>NC_051418.1:13052960-13053163 GCF_015228065.2 Penaeus monodon | reverse complement strand
CATTTATTTCAAAAAAAGATATCCGTCTTAGCTCTTTGCATTTGTCTTAGCCTCAACTGAAGAGCCTGCAACAAGAGCAAGAAATTCTCAAGAAAACCAACAGCGATTTGAGGGAGGCGAAGGAAGGTCTCGAGGTAGGGTCGCCACCTTTTGTTGATTTCATTTGGTTTGTTGACGCACTTGTTTGTTTACTCACTTGCCGA
>NC_051418.1:13052398-13052583 GCF_015228065.2 Penaeus monodon | reverse complement strand
AAGTGGAGCAGTTATCAAAGGTATATTATTGGTACTGATAATGCTTAACTGCCAAGTGTATTGCCCGGTGAATGAATTAGAAGTGAATTTAGTATAGAAGCTAATGAGAAAAGATTGATGTGGATATTTACCGTATTATCGTTTATGTACGTAACTGTGGATAAATGGTTGAGAAACATTAATAG
>NC_051418.1:13051731-13051974 GCF_015228065.2 Penaeus monodon | reverse complement strand
TCCTCGGTGGTATGGAATTATTCAAAGTAGAACATTTGCATATTATATAACATACGAATTCAACCTTGGTTTAAGTGAATTAAACAGATGTGAAGAAAGAAATTTTATGTAGTTAAAAGATAAGTAAATTGGTTTCTTGTATCAAGATTGTGGGAAAAAGTTGCATATTTTTTCTACGTGTCTGTGTTTTATGTAAATGTTCTTGTGTTGATGTCATTTTTCTTCTTTTTCGCGTTATTCCAG
>NC_051418.1:13049653-13051546 GCF_015228065.2 Penaeus monodon | reverse complement strand
TCCTAAAACACCTTTTGAAACTGATCCTCTTACATTCTTAGACACACTCGAAGGCTGTGAAAGAAAATCTGGTCAAAGCTACAATTGACCTTGAAACAACCAGCCAGGAGAACTTTGACCTTAGTGGCAAGGTCGAGGCTTTGGAGGTAGGACCAGGGCACCTTTTTAGCTTCTGTACATTGCTTCTGAACTTTTTGTGCTAAACTTGTTTTGAACATGTTTTTGACAGAGGTGTATTTTTCGTTCTGTTTTCGTTCTGTTGTTGTAGTTTTGCTGTATTTCTTTTTCCTGTCTTATGGGTTGAAATATGTCTGGTATATTGTGATATTGTCAAGAGTTATAAAATAGTATTATCATGTATTTTGGCTCGAATTCCATCTAAACTGATCTGTAATCACATTTACACAATGGTCACTCAGAAAAAAAAAAGCAAAATCATACAAAATTGATTATAAATATCACGAAAAAAAAACCTCAAACTGAAAACCGTCGCCCCGGTGCCCTGCCCAAAAAGTGATGATTCCCCCCCCCTTCGAACTCAGCTCAAAGTCTCCGACCTTCTGGAGCAACTTTCCACGTCCTTGGCTGAGCACAAGGGCCTGGAAGCGACTCACCAAAGCCTCGAGGAGAGTCACCACAAGCTCGAGCAGAGTCGCCAGGAACTCGCCAAGGCACACCAAGAACTCGACGAGAGTCATAAAGAAATGGGTGAGAGCTTTCGAGAGCTCCAGCAGGTGCACGCAGACCTCCAGGAGAGTCACGAGGCGCTCAGGAAGAGTCACGGAGAGCTCTCGCACAGTCACCAGGCGGACAAGGAGGCTTTGGCACTGACGAAGGTAGGGTGCCGGAGTGCCAGACGAGAGCAGGCGACGAAATTCTTTTTTTTTTCTTTTTCTTTCGTTCGGTATGAAACCCTTTTTTTTCTACGCGAAGAAATTGTTTTTTTTTTTTACGGTTAACCTTTTCTCGTCTCTTTTAGAAGACGAAAAATATGCCGATAAAGTACCGCATATTTTTTAAATACACTTTTTTTTTTGTTCGCGATAAATTCTTACCTATTTAAGGCCCTTCCCCCCCCCCCCCCAGAGAGAAAACGAATTTTTGAATATGAAATTTATTTTTATCGACACCAAATTTATCACGACACAACAAAGAAAAAAAAAAACACAGAGATATCGCGTAGTCACAGCAAGCATTAAGTATAGCTTGTGCATGATTTGTTGCCATTAATCAATTGCAACGATTAGTTCATGATAATTAAGCGTTCAGTTAATTAATTCACCTAATTCCAAGGAATGACTTGCATAAAAAAATAATTAATTTATGTATCGTGAGTTTTATAATGATTTAAATGATTTATTTATAATATGATTTATAGGTTAGATTTCTCTCTCATTTCGTTATGAAAGAGATTTATTCGAGATTGAATAATAACAGATACATAAATATATGAGACGCATTAAAAGCTTTAAATCTGTTTAACGCAAAAATTATTATTTTTTTTTTATGCATAATAATGTATTGTATATGAATGTTTCCATATTTAAATTTGAAAATATAAACAATGTTGACTTAATGTTTAAAAAAATCAATGTTACTGAGAAATTTACATATTGTTGATAAGGACTTATTAGGATTCTGTATTTTATTTTTATCAAGTTTTCTATATTCTTATCTTCGTTTTTTTTTGTTTTGTTTTTTTTTATCTTTTGTATTTCATTTCCTCTCTCTTTCTATTCCTCTTTTCCCCTTTTCTTTAATTCTGCTTTTTATTTCATGTTCTGTTCTCTTCTCGACTCTCGTTTTTCCCTAAGAAAAAGATAAATAAATAAGTAAAATAAGTAAAAAGGAAGGAAATATAAAAATCAAAATATGGAAACCTTGCAAGTCCTT
>NC_051418.1:13049333-13049617 GCF_015228065.2 Penaeus monodon | reverse complement strand
CTTTTTCTTTCATAATTTTTTTCTTTTTTTTCAACTTTTCTCTATCGACGTACATTATTTTTTTTTTCTTTCTTTCTTTTTCTTTTTTTTCTATTTTTGTCTTTCTTTTTTCCTTTTTCTCGTCGCTCTTTTCCGTATCCGGCGCCTTTTCCGTATCCGGCGCTCTCCCAGGCGCAAGTGGCTGACCTCTCCTCGCAGCTGGAAAGTTCCCTGAAGAGCTTTAAAACCCTGAGCAAGAGCCACGAGGAGCTTAAGCTGAGGGAGATCGAGATGAAGGTACGTTT
>NC_051418.1:13048644-13049144 GCF_015228065.2 Penaeus monodon | reverse complement strand
TTAGACGTTTTGCGCTTTAATAGAAAATTTTAACAGTGGAATCATTTATGTCCAAAAAGTGTTATCAATTTGCTGTCGCTTATATCAATAAAATCTTCTTTTTTTCATTAAACTATATTCTCAACTTGAAAACAATCTATAAATTAATTTTACAATCCATAAGTAATATAAAGAATAAAAAAAAAGCTTTAAAATCCTTATATAATACATAAATAATTTTAAAAAATAAGTTAATCGTCAAACCACAATTTTTGAGAACTTCCCATTTTCTAAAAAGGAAGATCCGTTTTCTAAGACCGCGAAATATGGCTACAAAACTACCGATATCTCTCTTCCCCGAGAACTTACAAAGTTCCGATTTCATCATTAGACCCTCGAGAAGGAACTTAAGTCCACGCTGGAGAGGTCAGTCGACGAATTCTTAATCTTTAAGGAGAAATATGAAGTCTTGAAGAAGAGGGAAATCTTCATGAAGGTATGTTTTTAGGGGGGACACTTAC
>NC_051418.1:13048233-13048567 GCF_015228065.2 Penaeus monodon | reverse complement strand
ACAGGGAGTGTATGAATGTAGAGGAAATTGGGATCAAAAGATGATAAATAATTGATTGGAATTAAGAAAGAGAGAATTTTCACTCAAATAACAGAATAGTCTTTGTTATAATTCATTTTTTCTCAGAAATTTTCATCCATTTCATCATCAAGCTGCTTAGAAATAGATCACCTGTTTAATCATTCATTTATAATATGTAATTCACTTATTAATACACTTTTTTTCATTTATTCATCCATCCACTTAATTTTCTCATATTTCTTGCTTATTTCTACTTCATCGCTATTTCGTAATTTAATTCTTAGCTTATGGTAAAAAAAATCAGACTGAAAGG
>NC_051418.1:13047932-13048170 GCF_015228065.2 Penaeus monodon | reverse complement strand
TTAGTTCATTATCTTCGTATTCACTTCTTATCTCGAATAAATTGCTATAAATGATTTGCTTTTAAATTGGATTTCAGGGAAAAAATCCTCTAATTCTTGGCAATCATGTTTAGTTTGCAAAAGCTTAGTTTCTTTTGAGATAGAACTTCGTCTTTAATTCATCTCTATCTAATTTTGACTTTTTTCTGCATTACTAAAGGTTATTTCGGAAAAAAAGGAAAAAAAAAACGTTACAAGA
>NC_051418.1:13047805-13047910 GCF_015228065.2 Penaeus monodon | reverse complement strand
ATAAAAAGGGGAGCCTAACGACCGTGTCAAGTCAGCATTAACTATAGAGTATTAGCAGCACTTAACATTTAAATTAATAAATAAATAACGTTACACGCATGAATC
>NC_051418.1:13047427-13047746 GCF_015228065.2 Penaeus monodon | reverse complement strand
GCTCAGAATGGAACCTTACCAAACGCGCCAAAGTTTTATATTAAGTATAGAATATAAACTGCATCGACGTACCAAATGGACTGACGAGTTGACTGAGCTGGAAAAAAAAAAAAACAACACACACAGTTGACTCCCTTTGTTGAAACAAGGGATAGCAACTGACAATAACCTCGTCCTTCACTGTCTTAGACGCAGGAAAGTGACCTCCAGGACGAGATCGCGAGCCTCAAGGACGAGGTTAGAGTCCTGAAGGAGGGGCGGAAGGACCTCCAGAAGAAGGAGGTCTTCCTTCAGGTACGTCGAGGATGAGACAGGAGGA
>NC_051418.1:13046353-13047399 GCF_015228065.2 Penaeus monodon | reverse complement strand
CGAGTGAGAGGGATGGGGGAATAGAGCAGGGAGGGATGAGGAGGAGGGAGGGGGAGAGAGGAAGAGTGAAGAGGATAGGAGGGGGAAGGGAGAAGGAGAGAGGAGAGGAGGGGGAAAGGAGGAGGAATGAATAGGAGAGGAAAGGGATAAAGAAAAGAGGAAGGAGGGGAAGGGAGGAGGAGAGAGGAAGAGAGAAGAGGAAAGGAGAGCGGAAGAGAGGAGAGGAAAGTGAAGGAAGAGTTGAGAGGAAGAGAGAAGATGAGGTGAGAGAAGGAGAGAGGGAGAGAGGAGAGGAGGGGGAAGTGAGGCGTAGAGAGGAAGAGAGGGGAGAAGAGGGAAGGGATAAGAAGAGATGAGAGGAGGGAATAGGATGAGTGAGAGAAGGTCGAGAACGAGGGAGACTGATGGAATGAAGAAGGAGGAGGAGGTTGAAGAAGGAGGATAGGAATGGAGAAAGGTGGAAAAAGAGAGGAGAGGTGGACAGAAAAGAATTTTCTTAGAAAATGGTTGTTATACTGATCTAAATTAGTTCCATAACCTAGTCTGTATTTCATTTAATTATTGTTGACAAATTAGGAAAAATAGGGTTATATATATCTTTTTTTTATCTATCTTTATTCCAATCATTAAATGAAAGTGACGTCAGTGCATGACTTCATACAAGACATACCAACCTTCCGGATATATTTGAGAAAAAAAAAAAAGAAAATAAAAAATAACGAAAAGGATCTGGAAGACGATGAAAAAAAAGAGAAAGAGAAAATAAAATATATTATTTCGACCAACTGGTTTAAAAGAACATTCCGTTCTGGCAAAGAACAGGTATTTAAATTATAATGAATCACCGGAAGTCCGCGAAGATTCCCCACGCCGTTTCTGTTCTTAAAGAAGTGATTTTATTGGTAATGATGATGGAAATAATTATAAAATGAGCTCATTATCGTGATCGGTACACGAGGAAGAAAATAGAGACAAGCATTAATTAGGTAATTATGAGTAGTAAATGAAAATAGCACGACTGTAATTGGCTTTAGAGTTGAAATTGT
>NC_051418.1:13045501-13045647 GCF_015228065.2 Penaeus monodon | reverse complement strand
CATCGTTATTCCCTGTAAGTTATATCCTCAGACAAAAAACGAGTTACCACATCACTATAACTTTGCAATTTGCATTTTTTCCCCGCACTTCTTTTTCTCAGACAATGCTCTCGAGGCCACGATAAGACCTACTATCACATTTTGTA
>NC_051418.1:13045376-13045471 GCF_015228065.2 Penaeus monodon | reverse complement strand
GTACAATAAAAGTATCTTAGTTTTTGCAACCGTGATGCATTGTTGGATTCGCACTGTCCATGCTGTGAAAGGAATATCTTTGTCAAAAAAATTGT
>NC_051418.1:13044232-13044315 GCF_015228065.2 Penaeus monodon | reverse complement strand
GTAAAACAGAATACCTTTAGACGACGTATAATTTTAGCATCGAAATATATCGCATATTACTTCCAGAACCCTGCAAATAAGTA
>NC_051418.1:13044049-13044124 GCF_015228065.2 Penaeus monodon | reverse complement strand
CAAAGATTTTATTTATGCAATATGCACGGAGGTTGGAAAGTCCTTGTATGACGTCACACACGATTCACCTGCTCC
>NC_051418.1:13043568-13043956 GCF_015228065.2 Penaeus monodon | reverse complement strand
AGAGAAGCTTTTATTTTGTATCGATTAGTGGTATTGCGTCTGTAATCAGGACGACGGGCCTATTTGAATATCGTATAATTTTTGGGGGTATTTTCTTTAAAATCTTATTCTGTTTAGAGTAAATAGAACAACAGAATATGAAAAAATAAGATAATAATACTGATAAGTAAGTGAATTTTAAGAAATTGAAAATTAAGAAGGGATAATCACATTAAAAATTATCTAACTGCGATACCAGAATATGCTCGTAGTCCTACGCTAAGATCAGGGAAATATCGGAAAAAAAGGACAAATATCTCTCACCATTTAAATAATATATTACCATTCAACGTACTTCGAGTAGATTAAAAAAACAGAATCATATCAAAAGTTTAAAAAGCATACAACC
>NC_051418.1:13042956-13043411 GCF_015228065.2 Penaeus monodon | reverse complement strand
AAGTTTAAAAGGCGTACCCGCCGCACGTAAGTACCAACCATAGAACCAATCCTTAGTGTCAGTAGAATACAAGTGCCATCTCCTCACGCTCGCCTTAGGACCAAATACTTGACCTTAAGGCCGAGCTCTCTGATTCTCAAGATGACCTTAGTGTCTTGAGGCGAAACCACGAAGATCTTCTGAATAAAAAGAGTCGACTGGAGGTACGTGAATTATTTTGAAAAAAAAGGATAGAAGAATAGAGGTAATTTAAACAAAAGGATAGTTTTTGTTGTATGCGAAGTAAAGTGATTTGGTTGCTTTTATTGGCGAATGAGGGATACAAGCCTAAAGCAAATGTATTTCGGTAGTAGGAGTAGGCATGACTCCTTTTTGTGAATTAGTTACTCTTGATATTGCGTGATTGTCAATTTTCTGTAAGATAAAAAAGAAGAAAAAAAAAAACGTTTGTATAT
>NC_051418.1:13042172-13042656 GCF_015228065.2 Penaeus monodon | reverse complement strand
AAAGCTTTGTTGACAGACGAATCGAAATGAGTAATTTACGAGACTTTCATTGCCATTGAATGAGAAAAGGGTTAAAACAGCTTTCCAGTAAGTAGAGGAACCGTGTACATATATATTTACCTTTAAGAATGATTATGGCGAAGGACGAAAAGGTGGAAATTAACTAAAGAAGAAAAGAGGTTAGTATTAGATTGCTGATCCCTTCTGTAAACGATCGAAGTAGAGTATTCGATCCTAAGGCCGCCGTGTATAGATGAAGCAAAACCTTTATAAAGAACTCAAGGGATAACGAACCGAAACAGAACCAGAATATCGTATCCAACGCCTAATAAAACTATCGGTAAATCCTATCCACAGAGACAAAAAAAAGGTACTCAATAAACCAATAAAGAGAACAGTTACATCATCTAAAATCTGGACCAAATTATTTGTTTTTATTATTAGGTTCGTTATCCCCCCCAAAAAAAATGGCGGTAAGGATCGC
>NC_051418.1:13042065-13042149 GCF_015228065.2 Penaeus monodon | reverse complement strand
AGACCGGGGAAAGTGCAATGATCAGATGATAATTCTGTGCTTTCATTTATGTAAATGGATTTTGATGTAATTTGCAATTGAGTG
>NC_051418.1:13041449-13041528 GCF_015228065.2 Penaeus monodon | reverse complement strand
TGAAAAAAGGTTAAAGGAATTTTACACACCAAAATAGTTTCCTTAACTTTTAAAAGCTTTAATGCTATTCACCGTATCT
>NC_051418.1:13040982-13041222 GCF_015228065.2 Penaeus monodon | reverse complement strand
CCGCATGTGTGCACCGTAGTTAAAACACAAAAATAAAGAGTATATTAACATATCTGGTTATCTGTAAAAAATGCTTTAAAGAAAGTTTAAATGCGCTGTTTGATAAAGTATCTTCTGCTGCCTAATCGTCTATGTATCATTTTGCTTTGCGTTGAAAGACACCTGTATTTGCATGATGCAGGGTGTCAACAATTCTGCAATATTAAGCACTTGGAATGCATTGATCTATAAGACGTGGAA
>NC_051418.1:13040026-13040747 GCF_015228065.2 Penaeus monodon | reverse complement strand
CCACGAGACACGAGAGCGTTGGCCTGACAGCGTGTACATATCCGACCCTGTTCGAAACGCACCGCGAGACACCGAAGCTTCGTGCTCTGACCTCCGCTCTTTATCCAGGACTCGCTCTCGACCCTCCGCGACGAGCTCAAGGACTCCCAGGAGCTCGTCGAGGAGAAGACCCGGATCGAAGACGCCCTCAGGAGAAGGACCAAGAAGCTGGAGGATGAGCGAACCTCCCTCACGCGCGACCTTGAGAAGCTGAAGGTAGAGAGAGAGAGGGGGATCGGATGCTCCAGGAGGATTCGCAGGGTTGCTGGAAGGAGATGCGTGATCCTCTTTTGTTTTTCTTTTCCCCTTTTTTTTTATAGTTTCCTTTTTGCGATAAGATTTCTCTTTTTGGGGGGGGGATTTACTCTTCAGTTCACTTTATTCAAGCAATTTTCTCTTGTTGCCTTCATGTCATGCGATTTTACTTGTAATGATATTCACATCAAAATAATATTCACGAAAAAAGGAGAATGTGTGTGTTTGTAGTCACACTCGATCAGAATGCACTATCTAAATGCAATAAGGGAAAGAAAAGGGAGCGCGTGGTGGGAAAAATTTATAGGAACGGGAAAAGCAGACACACAGAGAGAGGGTCGGTTCCCGCAGAGCCGTTCGGAGGAGCAGGCAGAGACGCTGCGGAATCAGCAGGAGAGGATTCACGAGGCCTCCGAGCAGATACTCC
>NC_051418.1:13039025-13039983 GCF_015228065.2 Penaeus monodon | reverse complement strand
CCTAAAGGTTCGAGGGCAGGCAATAAGCCTTTGTTGTGCATGACGAGACTGCCTGACTGTCCTGGGCGTGGCAACACTGCATGACTGCATGCCTGATGTAGGCTTGGCAATATTGCCTAATTGTATGCCTGCCTTAGGCATGGCAGCACTGCCTGACTGCCTGTCTTATGCATGGCAAACCGCCTGACTGCCTGGAGTGAATTCAGCTTGAGCTTATACCTGCAACTTGTACGGAAGACGGATATGCAACGGGACTGCACGAGCACGCACCTTAGTATGCACGTGGACAAATACATGCTTTTCAGACGAACACGACAAACGCACTCACAGACTATCGCTTAATGTTGTCAAAAGTAACATTGTTTATGTAGATTTCCGATTACGTACAAGGCATACCACGGACGGAGATGATGATCAAATTTGCATGAGCATTTACATACGCAGTGAGTAGTTTCACGTTGATTATTGGACTTTCAATTTCCTCCTGCATGCATTAAAGCAGTGTAGCTATCTTCCGTTCGCGTAACACATCGCTTGCACTCGGACTAAGAAAAAAGACACAATAATTTGAAAAGTAAATTGGACATTTTTCCTGTAGATTTCCAAGTGAATTTTCTTCCTTCTGCCTTAGGAAATGTTTATATCTATTTACACTTGTATTTTCCTCTTGTTCTTTTTTTTTCGTTTTCTAGATGCTAGCAAGGTGGTCTGTTGTAAAAGTAGTGGGCATAGTGTGTAAGGTATTTTGAAATATGTTTTTTGATCGTGAATATTGGCTGGCGAGACGAGTTTTTTGCGTAAAAAAGAGGGGTGAGAGGTCCCTTTATAGGCCCATATACAAGGGCATAGTCGGGGTAAGACAAAGGTTTAGACGACAGAACTCTGCAGTGATCGTCTTTACAAACTATCTTTTCAATCTTTTTTTCTTTGTTTCTTTGGGAAATAATATTTTTGTAAG
>NC_051418.1:13038320-13038463 GCF_015228065.2 Penaeus monodon | reverse complement strand
ATTCATCCCTCTCTAATTCCCTCTATATTCCTCAGGGAGAAGTGGGTCGCCTCAAGGAGCAGCTCGGCCAGAAGGAGGTCCAACTCAACGAAGTCAAGGAACAACTTGACGGAAAAGCATCTGACGTCAACGACCTCACGGTG
>NC_051418.1:13037670-13037739 GCF_015228065.2 Penaeus monodon | reverse complement strand
ACCCTCTAATGCCCATTAATATTGATGTACTATGATTTTTTAATCCTGTACTATTTCATAACTTTCACT
>NC_051418.1:13037133-13037560 GCF_015228065.2 Penaeus monodon | reverse complement strand
CTTTTATTCTTTCACTTGTATTAGCAGAGAACCTGATTATTTAGGCCTACCCATCTCTCGTCACAGTATATTATTTACGTAAACAGTTGTGTCTGTTTTTCTTTCGATTTTATCATTTTGTGCAACTTGATCGATACGTGTTGGTTGTTTTGTTTGATGTGATATTTTATTTACTTCGATGTGATTTATATCATATTGAAATGTGTTTTGAAAAGTAGGATATGTATATAGTTTTTTGTGAGGTCAAAGGTTTGTAGTAATTTCGTTTTTTATTTTTTATTTTTTCCGTACTGCTTCTTGTTTTTTTTCTCTCTCTCTAATTTACTTTGGTAATGGTATTATGGTGTTATAATAATATGACATGAGCCAATATGATAACAATGATGACAATAATATTCATGGTATGATGAATGTGTTAAGATTTCAA
>NC_051418.1:13035497-13037113 GCF_015228065.2 Penaeus monodon | reverse complement strand
CAGTCTTTCTCTCTCTTTCATGTTTGATTGATATTTTTACTATCATTTTATTTTACTTGCACAAACAATATTTCATATTTCCGGGTTGTTTCCGTCCTCCTCTGACCCCATAATTCGCTCTTTTCCGCCTCCTCTCTCCTTCCCTTCATTCAACCCTCTCTGCTCCTCCCCCCTTATTCACCCCTCTCCTCCTCCTTATTCATCATTCTCCTCTCCTTTATTCACCCCTCCCATCCTATTCCCCCCTCCCTCCCCTATTCCGCTTCCCCCGTTATTCCCCTCTGCCTCCCCCCTATTCCCCTCTCGCCCCACCTATTCCCGCCTCTCCTCTCCCCTTACTGACCCCTCTCTCCCCCCTTACGATCCTCTCCTCCCCTTACTGCCCCTCTCCTCCCCCCTTACACCCCTCTCCTCCCCTTATTCCCCCCTCTCCCCCCTTATTCATCATTCCCTCCCCTTATTCACCTCTCAGTCCTCCTTATCACTCTCCTCCTCCTCTATTCCCACCTCTCCCCCTCTTATTCCCCCCTCTCCTCCCCCTCTTTATTCACCCCTCTCCTCCCCCCTATTCCCCCCTCTCCTCCCCCCTTACTGACCCCTCTCCTCCCCCCTTATCCCCCTCTCCTCCCCCCTTACTGACCCCTCTCCTCCCCCCTTATTCCCCCCTCTCCTCCCCCCTTATTCCCCCCTCTCCTCCCCCCTTATTCCCCCTCTCCTCCCCCCTTATTCCCCCCTCTCCTCCCCCCTTACTCCTCTCTCCTCCCCCCTTACTGACCCCCTCTCCTCCCCCTTACTGACCCCTCTCCCCCCCCCTTACTGACCCCTCTCCTCCCCCCCCTTACTGACCCCATCTCCCCCCCTTACTGACCCCCTCCCCCTCCTTACTGACCCCTACTGACCCTCTCCCCCCCTTACTGACCCCTCTCCTCCCCCCTTACTGACCCCTCTCCTCCCCCCTTACTGACCCCTCTCCCCCCCCCTTACTGACCCCTCTCCCCCCCCTTACTGACCCCTCCCCCCCTCTTACTGACCCCTCTCCCCCCCCCTTACTGACCCCTCTCCCCCCTTACTGACCCCTCTCCCCCCCCTTACTGACCCTCTCCCCCCCCTTACTGACCCCTCTCCCCCCCTTACTGACCCCTCTCCTCCCCCCTTACTGACCCCTCTCCTCCCCCCTTACTGACCCCTCTCCTCCCCCTTACTGACCCCTCTCCTCCCCCTTACTGACCTCTCCTCCCCCCTTACTGACCTCTCCTCCCCCCCCTTATCCCCCCCTCTCCTCCCCCTTACTGACCTCTCCTCCCCCCCCTCCCGCAGGCCCAAGTGCAGCGGACGGAGGTCGAGGCGGCGGCCGTGCGGGGCATCCTGGAGAGCACGCAGGCGACGCTGGACCAAGCTTACGCCAAGATCTCTCAGCTGGAGGTAATCGGGGAGTATGGGGAGGCCTATGCGGAGAGGGCCGGCGCCAGGACCCCTTACTCGAGGGTGGGCGAGGGCACGTATATCTGTACCAGGAATCTGAGAGACTTCTCGTACACGGGGAAAAGGACAGACACCTACACTTGCGCCAAATTGGTTTCCATGGCGATGCGCCCCCCGCCGCTCGTCGAGGTAAG
>NC_051418.1:13034683-13035460 GCF_015228065.2 Penaeus monodon | reverse complement strand
AGCATGTCGACGAGTCGAGGAAGCTTGGACTGAAGGGAGGCTTAAGGGCGTCTTGAGAGGATGAGCTTTTCACTTGTACGTATCCGCGGCTGATGAAAAAGGTATATGAGAAGTAGAGCTTTTCACTTGTACGCAGCTAAGGAAAAAGGCATTTAAAGACAAGTAGAGCCTTTCACTTGTACGTATCCGCAGCTGATGAAATAATAGGTATTTAAGGAGAGGTAGAGTTTCTCACTTGTACGTATCCAAACTGACGAAAAAGGGTACTTCGGGAGAGGTAGAGCTTTTTACTTGTACGTATCCGCACCTGATGAAAAAAATGAAGATATCTGAGGGGAGTAAATACCCTGATAAAATATTGCTTCTCGTTCAATGTTTGATTAGATTTATTATTTGACAGCACTGGAATTATCCTTTTTATAATCATCATATCTGTAAATTGCCATTGTTATAGTCATCACTTTGTATAATTAACATTGCCCCTTTTTGTACTTAAAGTCTCTATAAACGTTCTCTTCGATAGAATTATGACAACTCATAACTATTATCAACATTATCTCAACATTGAGAAAAGAAAAAAAATGGGACTGAACTTCACATTTTTATGGATAATCGGTGTGAAATATGTCTTACAAATACATTAAAAATATTTATGTATATTAAGATATCTGTATGGAGCA
Organism: Penaeus monodon; assembly: GCF_015228065.2. Classification (NCBI taxonomy): domain Eukaryota; kingdom Metazoa; phylum Arthropoda; class Malacostraca; order Decapoda; family Penaeidae; genus Penaeus; species Penaeus monodon. The sequence goes on along the minus strand of NC_051418.1, from coordinate 13,034,780 downwards.
GGTTTCCGCAAAACCCGTTCTCACAAAAAGGGAAAAGCTGCACGGTAAATGCATGACTATATATATACCTACACACTAACACTGATTCACATGTAAA
>NC_051418.1:13033940-13034278 GCF_015228065.2 Penaeus monodon | reverse complement strand
AAAAGAAATAACAGGTGAAAAACAGACAGTAGAGAAGAGACACAACAAGACACACAAAACAAAAACGAAATATCAGACAGACATAAACAAAGACAAAAAACAAACACAAACAATATAATTCAAACCTACAGTAAAAAAAAAAATCATCCCCATACCTAATCACCCAATTAACCAATTATCTCTCCCCCACCCCCTCTCCTACCCCCTCCCCCCCTTCCTCCCTCGTCAGGCCCAGGGAGATGAGGAGATGAAGAACGTAAAGACGGAACTCGCAGCATCCAGACAGGCGCTCGCTCAGAGGGACAGTTCTATCGCAGCTCTCACGGTAGGCAAGAGTA
>NC_051418.1:13032884-13033126 GCF_015228065.2 Penaeus monodon | reverse complement strand
TCCTAATTTCTCCTTCATGACTCACGCCTTTTATAAACATCTTCCAACAAGGAAACGTTTCCTAAATAATCATAATATTTAAAAGTGTGCGCATTAGGCATCTCTCAGCTACATTTCAGGTCACGAGCTGTTTGACCTCCCTGTATCGGGTCACGGTCATCGCTCGCTTGAAAATTATACCCGAGGTTTGTCACGGATTCGAACACGTGGCGTCGAGGGGGGTGGGGTGGTGGGGGGTTTAG
>NC_051418.1:13032267-13032530 GCF_015228065.2 Penaeus monodon | reverse complement strand
CGATCCTTAATTCTATACGAAAATTAATTTTCACTTTTACTTAGGCATATATAACTTATTCACTCGATCACTTTCATATTTATTTGATTATTTTATATCCCATTTTGAATTATGTTGAGTGTTTTCAGTACGTTAGATTCTCACCAGAAAGCATTTGATTTATGAGAATCTTTAAGTATCGTTCATATGTTCGTTTCGTGTTATTTCACTGGTTTAAAGTTTCTGCTTTGTTGTTCATCTGTTCTATGCCATTTCCTCTTTTT
>NC_051418.1:13031841-13032080 GCF_015228065.2 Penaeus monodon | reverse complement strand
CAGGTGGTCTTTCTAGCTACGTATGGATTCTGTGCATTTAGTCCATCTCTTCAATCCATCATTGTTTCGTGCATATGACTCACCTAACATATAAACACTTATATTATTGTAAGGATATTCCAGTGTGTATATATTAGGATATGTCAATATTAGCTCCATGTGTATATATCAGAGAACAAGTACTGTTTATTTTTTTTAAATACTAAAAACAATATTAGTAATATTCAATAGAGTACATA
>NC_051418.1:13031408-13031776 GCF_015228065.2 Penaeus monodon | reverse complement strand
AGTATGATAAAGTTTAGTAACAAAGTAATACTAACATTCACTGTAATATCGATAAAATTAATAAAGATAAAAAGTAATCACAAGCACAATAAAGCAGTAAATAATATTACCTGCAATAACCAGTCATAGTAGCATTAGAAGTAGTTAAACATAATAGTAGCAATAACCTAATAAACAGAACACAGATTTCGAAATATTATGCGAACAGCACTATAAACGCCAACATTAACTTAATAAAAACAAGTATTCGCTAATGGAAGCAGAGCTCTCAGTTGCGAAGACATAAATTGCGGTCGACTAACAGACACACTAATCAGATTTATGGTTGCTTTGTGAAAATAACCTTGTAACGGAAAGAGACAGAATAT
>NC_051418.1:13031232-13031382 GCF_015228065.2 Penaeus monodon | reverse complement strand
CCTGTGATAATTGTGATGGGGATGATGATATGTTTATTATTTTTCTTACGAGTTTAAATATTTTCCAGGAAGGGGGGGGAGGGTACAGACAAACTTTTGGGTATATATTTTTTTTCTGAACTATGTAAATCTGTGATTAACATGTGTTTG
>NC_051418.1:13030918-13031015 GCF_015228065.2 Penaeus monodon | reverse complement strand
CGGTACAGGAGAAGACAGCTGAACTACAGAGGGCTGTCGACGAGAAGGCAACAAGCGAAGCCACACTGACGCAGACTAATGCCAACCTGCAGGTGAG
>NC_051418.1:13028929-13029162 GCF_015228065.2 Penaeus monodon | reverse complement strand
CTAGATAAAGCTGAAAGTAATTATTGATAATAATGTGTGTGGTAAAAGAAAATGGATGATAGAAGAGGAAAAAAGTGATTTTGTAAAGGGTGCATCGCTTGTTTCGCCTATCGCCCTCCGGATCCGTCGTTTGCAGATTGCTTGCAATTTACGGCCGTGACAGCCTCGTCCTCCGCCGCCCGCCGCATCCGCCGCGCCCGGTGGTTGTGAGTGCATGGGGTACCGTTTCATGT
>NC_051418.1:13027953-13028053 GCF_015228065.2 Penaeus monodon | reverse complement strand
GAGAAAGATGAATTATTGAAAAAAAGAATCGAGTAAGATGCTCCTCAGTGCGAGAGATCGGAATGACTCAGCAAAAACACAAACATGGTGGCTTGCAACA
>NC_051418.1:13027174-13027288 GCF_015228065.2 Penaeus monodon | reverse complement strand
ACGTCTGGAACTGATAAGAACTTGACTGATAAGTTACAGAGACGCGAATAGGTGACCGATAAGATATGTGATACTGAATGACCAGCTGATAAGTAACATGTGCATTTGTGTATG
>NC_051418.1:13026895-13027030 GCF_015228065.2 Penaeus monodon | reverse complement strand
ATGTGACGCGAAGTTATTAATTGGATATATATGCTAATTAGAGTCCCAGCAGGTTTAAAAGGTCGGTTTATTAAATTATTGAGATTAATTGGTTGACAAACTGATTAAAATAATTGACTCTCTAAATTCGACATG
>NC_051418.1:13026127-13026878 GCF_015228065.2 Penaeus monodon | reverse complement strand
AATCACTCTACATATGAATCTCAAAATACGGACGATTTATCCGTAACGAAATTGACTAAATCAGAATCGTATATTGGATATCAACATAATTTCCATAATTTTTTTTTATTTCCATGAATATCAACACGATTTCCATAATATTTGTCACTGTAAAAAAAAATTGTCTTCTGTTGGCTCGCTGGGTGACTGACATGCATAATAATCAGTTTAAAATCCAGTCTGAACAGTAAAGATTACAAAAAAAAAATCATTCCCATATTAGGAAATTGATCGGAGGGGAAACTGACGTATTAAATTCTCTGTCAAAAAAATATCTTTTTTTTCCTTTATTTTTTCATTTTGATCATAATTTTTTTCGCCAGATATCTAGCACTTTAATAAGGCGAATTTACTGAGCCGTAATACCGTATGAGTAAAACCGAGATTAAATGCTATTTTGCAATAACTGTACATAAAGTAACAGAAAAAAAATATTGATGAAGTATATCTGTTTATTCACTGTAAAATAATGTATATTTATTAATGTCCTGCAAAATGTAAATTCGTATATCTGAGCATAAGGCAAATAGAGATTAAGAAGAAAAAAAAAAAGTATATAAAAAATATATGTAAATAAAACTAATAGATATCAAAAACAAATAGGGAAAAAAGTATTTAAAGAAATGAAAAAAAAAAAAAAATCAGAAGTATAAAAAACTAAAACAAAAAGCAAAACTGAAAATCACGAAAAAAAAATATATATATATATATG
>NC_051418.1:13025845-13026099 GCF_015228065.2 Penaeus monodon | reverse complement strand
GGGGGGGGGTACTTCATCATCTTCCTCCTGCTATTTCACCGCCTCCTACGCCTTCCCAGAACCGCCTCGCGCAGCTGGAGACACACGTCCACCAACAGCAGGAGGAGGTGCGCGCCCGTGACGCCCGCCTTCAGGAGCACGACGCCCTTGCCGCACAGAGGGAACAGGAACTCCACAAGGCCGCCGCAGATCTCGCCAGCCTCAGGGAAACCGTCAGCCTGAGGGACTCTACGGTGATGGAGCTGCAGGTGGGT
>NC_051418.1:13024645-13024929 GCF_015228065.2 Penaeus monodon | reverse complement strand
TAGAGTGGGACCAAAGAACCCACAAAGAGGAGACAAGGCGACAGACAGACCGAAAGGCTGATAAAGAGAGAGGCAGAAGACGTATATGGAATAAGAGATAAAGCGAGAAAGGCAATAAAAAGGCAAAGCGAGAAAGTGATCGGACGCAAGCATACAAACACGTCTCGATAAACACGAAAATGTACAAGCAGAGAAAAGGCGATTAGCATAAGATGAATCTGCAGACAATGCATGGGAAAATCTGATAGAAGAGAGAGGAATGGGGAAACTGACGATAGTTGCAA
>NC_051418.1:13024108-13024419 GCF_015228065.2 Penaeus monodon | reverse complement strand
TCGCGAATAGTGGAAAGTCTTTCAGATGATAAAGACAAGACAGGCAGATGGGAGAATTGGCGATGATTCACGGGCCGTGACGTCACACGCCAAGTCGGGAATTAAAAAGTGATTTATTTCGTATAAGAAGGTTTATATTATGCCTAAGTCTATCTTCGACTGAAATTTATGGTCCTCGGGATGAAAACAGAAAGACGTGGATATTTATTTATTTTTTTCCGTTTTCCATCTCCAGGAATCGTTAATCTGTACAAGCTCATATAAGCCAAAAAGCAAAGATGAGAAACGGGAAAGAAAAAAACTATGATAAA
>NC_051418.1:13023933-13024059 GCF_015228065.2 Penaeus monodon | reverse complement strand
TGAGAAAATAATGGGAAAAGAGTGAAATTTGAATTAGGAATTAAGATAAGATCTTTTGAATAAAAATGTGAGTTTGGAAAACGAATCAGATAAAATGTAAAACGCGTAAAAATATGTATATTTTTT
>NC_051418.1:13022968-13023177 GCF_015228065.2 Penaeus monodon | reverse complement strand
GTTTACTTTCCCATCTTCTTTTCCAGATAAATAGACTTATTCTCGAGTGTTTTCCTTATACAAATAAAACCTCTTTCTTCCCCCGCGCATTTACATCCCCTGATTATCGGCCGTATTTGTCTGTTTTGGGAAAAATATATACGATTCTTCGGCCAAAATTCCTGTTGGTGGAGGTCGTTGCGCATGGCGATGTGCTTCTGTTTATTGCC
>NC_051418.1:13021368-13021456 GCF_015228065.2 Penaeus monodon | reverse complement strand
GGGGGAAATTTTTCTTTCCCCCCCCCCCCCTTTGGGGGGGTTTTTTTTTCCCGAAAAAAAAAAAGGGGGGGGGTTTTGGGAACCCCCC
>NC_051418.1:13021197-13021274 GCF_015228065.2 Penaeus monodon | reverse complement strand
CGGCGTTCGCGAAAAACAAAAACCGGGTAACCCGGGGTTTTCCGGGGGGGGGGGTTTGGGAGGGAGGGAAAAGAGGG
>NC_051418.1:13021011-13021165 GCF_015228065.2 Penaeus monodon | reverse complement strand
TTTTCAACCCCGAAAAAAAAAAGGGGGAATTTTTTTCCCGTTCCCTTTCCCCCCAAAGCGTTCGCGGATTTGTCTCGACACGTCCACACGACTTCAATCCAGTGCGCGGACGAGGGAAAGAGAACACGGGGAAATTTTAACAAAAGAGAGAAAG
>NC_051418.1:13020880-13020966 GCF_015228065.2 Penaeus monodon | reverse complement strand
GACCGTGGAAGAAATTGAATCGAAACAGATATACACATAAAAATTTTCTCACGGCAAAAGCTCGTATTGCATTGTGGACCTTCCTT
>NC_051418.1:13020363-13020523 GCF_015228065.2 Penaeus monodon | reverse complement strand
GCTTCTCCGGACACCCGAGATTCGAAATAGAGATCTCTGCGAGAGTTGCGAAACAAAAGGGTGTGCGAATTGCGATACGTTTCGAACCCCGGCTCGAGCTCCGTTCCCGCGGGATCGAACGACGCTCGCGTGAGTCGGTTGTCCTCGGGTGTCGGGGCGG
>NC_051418.1:13019684-13019974 GCF_015228065.2 Penaeus monodon | reverse complement strand
AATGAAAGGAAAAAGAAAAACAAAGATAAAAAAGTGGAAGAAAGAAACAGAGGAATATGAAGAAGAAAAGAAGAAGTGAGTGAGAAAGAAGGGTTATAGGAGAGAGAAGGAGAGCTAACAAAGGAAAATAGGAATAAAAAAGGAGAAGAGGAAGAAATTGAAGAAAAAAAGAGACCGAAACAAGAAAATAGATAATCATAATCATAATGATTATCCAACGCGATAAAATAACTTACCAACATGACTCAAACCGCAAGCATGTGGGTGTGTGAATGCGTGCGTAGCCTAGG
>NC_051418.1:13019519-13019596 GCF_015228065.2 Penaeus monodon | reverse complement strand
CCATAAGCTGCGTGAGAGGGTGTGTTCAGGAGAGGCTGTGGGCGTATAGGCGTTTTTATGTATGTGAGTAAGTGGGC
>NC_051418.1:13018987-13019200 GCF_015228065.2 Penaeus monodon | reverse complement strand
TAAAGCAAGTATGAGTATGCATGTATTTATACGTGGAGGTGCACGTGTATTTATGACTGTACCTGCAGTATCCACGAATGACGTCACTAAGGCGTTCGTGGACAGCCAGCGTTCGTGACAACACTGTCCTCGGATTGCAAACAGAGAAGACGTAATTGTTCGCTTTATACGAACGGGGCTCTGCGTCATGCGTTGGGGGAGGGGGGGGAAGGT
>NC_051418.1:13017018-13017364 GCF_015228065.2 Penaeus monodon | reverse complement strand
AAGGAAAAAGGAATAAACATGGCAATAAACGATAGATGATAAAAAAAGGAATAAAGGAATAGGTAGATGATAAAAAAAAGGAAAAAGGAATAAACATGGCAATAAACGATAGATGATAACGAAGAATTAAAAAAAAAAAGTAATTAGAAGCAATGTCATTATAAGAAAAGTTTTAAAAAAGGAGAAAAATATAAGAAGCAGACAAGCATAAACATGAGAAAAAGAAGAAAATAACACGAAAAAGAATAAGAAAAAAAACGGAGAAAAAAAAAACGAGAAAGTATTTTTTTTTTTCAGTTTCAACATTTTTATTCAGTTTTTTTCATTTTTTTTTTTTCAATTTTCA
>NC_051418.1:13015574-13016949 GCF_015228065.2 Penaeus monodon | reverse complement strand
ATTCAAAAACAAAGAAAACGGAGAATAACGAAGAAGGAAGAAGAAAAAATGAACGAAAATAGAAATGACCGCTTTGGTTCGTGACAACCAACGGCGCAGCTTTTTTTATCTATTTGTCTATCGAATTTTTATTCATTCCTTTTATTATCTATTTCTTTTTTATTATCAATTTTTATTCATTCATTTTATTTTTTGTTTTATTTTATTATTTCTTTTTATTCATTCATTTTATTTTTTATTTTATCTTATTATTTATTTTTATTTATTCATTTTATTATTTATTCATTTTCTTATTTATTCATTTTCTTATTTATTCATTTTCTTATTTATTCATTTTCTTATCTATTCATTTTCTTATTTATTCATTTTCTTATCTATTCATTTTCTTATTTATTCATTTTCTTATCTATTCATTTTCTTATTTATTCATTTTCTTATTTATTCATTTTCTTATTTATTCATTTTCTTATCTATTCATTTTCTTGTTTATTCATTTTCTTATCTATTCATTTTCTTATCTATTCATTTTCTTATCTATTCATTTTCTTATTTATTCATTTTCTTATTTATTCATTTTCTTATTTATTCATTTTCTTATCTATTCATTTTCTTATTTATTCATTTTCTTATCTATTCATTTTCTTATTTATTCATTTTCTTATCTTTCATTCATTTTCTTATTTAATTCATTTTCTTATTTATTCATTTTCTTATTTATTCATTTTCTTATTTATTCATTTTCTTATTTATTCATTTTCTTATTTATTCATTTTCTTATTTATTCATTCATTTTCTTATCTATTCATTTTCTTATTTATTCATTTTATTATCTATTATTTATTCGTTCCCGTCTTTCCTTTGAATAATTTTTGAAATAACTTATTAGTATTATTATCAGAAACATAAACTTACTTTTTAAATCCACTTCTTTTGACGAGTCGTGCGATATTTTGTTGCAACTTTTTTTTGCAACATTTACTGATATATTTTGAATATTCTTCTTAAAACTTTTTACAAGAATAAGTAATCTAATATGATTTTTGAGATGATTAAACATGATCATCATCCTCATTATTCCTAATATCAGGTTTCCATTGTGATATCAAGTTTAGTTCATGTTATAAAGAAAAGCTTATATTCACTTAGACAAATTTGTTTCCTGATTCACTAAAAACCCGTTTCCTTAAGAATAAGAAAAACGTAAGTATCTCTGAATGCGATCAACGATAAACATGGATTGAATTTCGTTTTTTTTTCCGTTATCGACTAATTTCGCAATTTCACTTATAATGAAAATGGTGTGAAGTGTTTTTTTTTTATGAATTCGAGATTAATCATTCCCCGGTTTCAGAATGAAATGGATAGATTGATAGGA
>NC_051418.1:13014967-13015072 GCF_015228065.2 Penaeus monodon | reverse complement strand
TTTTTGCTTTTTCTGAAAGTCTTGATGGAGAAGAATTGAGTAATATCGATCGTAGTGTAAAAAAGATCAGAAAGAGATATGTTGCGTTAGTTTGGATAGGAATGT
>NC_051418.1:13014355-13014543 GCF_015228065.2 Penaeus monodon | reverse complement strand
GAATTGTTAATCCTCCGCAGGTGAAGTCCACAGCAGAGCCTCACCAGGAGAGATAAATAAAGAAAAAAAAGAATAAGATAAAAGAAAATGTCAAGGAGACATCGCCAAAAAAGAAAGAAAACAAAAAATGGGAGAAAGAAAAGAGAGAAAAATAGAAATTGTCTTCCAATTTTTTTTTATAAATTGAT
>NC_051418.1:13013043-13013662 GCF_015228065.2 Penaeus monodon | reverse complement strand
TTGATGTAGAATGTTTGATTACGATTTTATGATAAATGTTATTGTTCGATTCCCTTGACAGTTGTTATGAATAGAGCAATAATTAGATTAATAGAAATATTTTCAAGCGAAATAAGGTATCGGGTAAATAGTTGTTGTTTTTTTGTGATAATTTCTAATTCTTCCAGGGACATTAAGAATTATGTCGCGATTTTAGGCCAAAATGAGTTCAAGTGCGAAGCCATTAGGTAGAGATTCGGATGCAGGCCGAATTCCGTTTTCTATTGCTCATTGATTTAAATCTTACGATAATTAAATGATTTTTTCTATTCTAGACAAAAGAAATATATTATTATTGATTTCCTTTTCTCTTTTGCAAAGCATTCTTAGCTGTTTTGTAGATAAAACCTTATAAAAAAGCGATTGGCTTTTGTTATTACTAGTGAGAAGTTGCCAAACACTTATTTTTTTTTCGTGCGTGTGATTGTGCCGTGTTTGCATATAATTTTCTTTATCATTTTGTCTGTTATTCCTCATACATGATCTTGTTTGTTTTGGCTTGATAACGGTTCGTGATTTTGTATCCATCGAAGTGTTATTTGGATAAATAAAATCACTTTTAAAAAATTTGCTCTGATGA
>NC_051418.1:13008299-13009571 GCF_015228065.2 Penaeus monodon | reverse complement strand
GGCAGCGATTTCCATACAACTCTCACCGGCGTATTTGCCAACGTTTGTTAACACGTAACCAAGTCTCATTAACGTGTGGTTCTGTGCACGAAAGGTCGGTTCCCACGTTGATCATAACGGCAATCGAAGCCTTAACAACGCGCCACGTCCCCCTCCCCCTTCCCCCACCTTCCCAGCGACCTCCCTCTCCACGCCCCTCCAGGATGCCCCTCCCTCTCCCCCTCCACGCCCCTCTCCCCTCCCTCCTTCCATCTCCCCCTCCACGCCCCCCTCCTTCCCTCCCTCCTTCCTCCAGCCTCCCCATCCCCTACCTCCCCCTTCACCCTCCCCTCTAAGAAATCCCCCCCACACCCCACTCCCCTTTAAGAACCCCCCCCCCACCCCCCAAACCTCTCCTCCCCCTCTCCCACCCTTTCCCTCCCTTGGAATTACCAAGTGGTGTCGTTAAAGTCGACTTTCTCTTCATCTCTTTACGGAAATTGAACCTTGACGGCGTTTTGAGCGGCGGGAACTAGAGCGGAAATCTAGATGGTGACGTCATCTCGGCTGTCAAGGTCGGGGGGGGGGGTAGAGGAGGAGGAAGAGGGAGGCGAGTAAAAAGGGGAGCTAAAGGAGAGAGGAAGAAAGAGAGATAGAGGAGGAGGAAGAAGGAAGAGAGTAAAAGGGGGAGCTAAAGGAGAGAGGGGATAAGAGGGAGAGCTAAAGAAGAGAAAAAGAAGAGGGAGATAAAGGAGGAGGAAGAAGGAAGAGAGGGTAAAAAGGGGAGATAAAGAACAGAGGAAGAAAAGGGAGATAAAAGAGGAGGAGAAAGAGGCAAAAGAGGTTAAGAAGGGGAGCTAAAGAAGAGAGGAAGAAGAGAGAGACAGAGGAGAGGAAGAGGCAAAAGAAGGAAAGAGGAGGGCGCAAATGGGGAAGAGAGAGAGAAGGGGTAAAGAAGGTAGAGAGAGGAGTAAGAAGGGGAAAGTGTTAGAAAAAAAGAGATGAAGGAGGTGGAAGAAAGGGAAGAGGAGGAGGAGGAGGAAAAGAAATAGGAGGGAGAGAGAGAGAAAGAGGGAAGGGAGGAGGGAGAGAAAGACTAGGAGGAGGAGGGAGAGAATAAGGGAAAGGAGGATAGAGAGAAAGAGGGAAGGGAGGAGGGAGAGAAAGAGGGGAGAGAGAGGGGAGGAGGGGAGGGAGGGGGAGCGAGGAGGAGGTAAGTGAGTACACACAAGCATTACTCATTCTTGTAAATGAGTGAGAAAAGGTTAAAGGATGTTTTGCGCTTGAGTCAGA
>NC_051418.1:13007838-13008038 GCF_015228065.2 Penaeus monodon | reverse complement strand
TTCAGTGCATGTGCATTTCGCAAAAATAATCTATTTATCTGTTGTTACAAGAATTACTGGTTCTGATCTTTATCAAATTCAATTCTGGGCAACCTGAAGCAATCTCGGTGCAATTGCATGCTAATCCGATCAAGCATTTCTCTCCTGTTGTCGACTTCTAAAGAAAAATCACTATATTTGTCTTTACAATAGCAATTCTC
>NC_051418.1:13004567-13005747 GCF_015228065.2 Penaeus monodon | reverse complement strand
TTTTTATATTTAAAATGTGTGTTGTTTTAAAATTATTTTTTTTTTTTATTTTTTTATTTTTTAAAATTTTTTTTTGTTTTTTTTTGGTATTTTGTTTTTGTTTTTTTTTGGGTTTTATCGGTTTTTAATATTTGTGCTATAGGGGTATTATCGCCCCAATTTATTATGCTTTTTCTATTTTATTTTTTTTATTTTATTTATTATATGTATTATATATTTTTTTTTTTATTTTATATTTAATTTTTTTAATTATTTTTTGAATATGTGTGTGTGTGGTTTTTATCATAAAAATTATATATATTTTTATATTATAATTTAATTTTTTATTATTTTTTTTTTTTCCCTTTATTATTATATTTTTATTATTTTTTTTTTTTTTTTTTTCTTTATTATGTGTTGTTGTGCGTGTGGTGGTGTGTGGTTGTTTTTGTGTGTGTTTTTTATCCCTAATTTATATTTTTTTTTTTTTTTTATTTTTATTATATTTTTTTTATTATTTAATTATTTATATTTTATATTTTTTAAATTCTTTTTTTTTTTTTTATTTTATTTTTTTAGGGGGTGTGTGTGTGTTGTTGTGTGTGGTGTGTGTGTGTTGTGTTGTGTGTGTGTGTGTGTTGGTGTGTTGTGGGGGTTTGTGGTGTGTGGTGTTTGTGTGTGTGGTTGTTGTTGGTGTTTTTGTGGTGTGTTGTGTTGTGTGGGGGTGTGTTTTTTTTATTTTTTTTTTTTTTTATTATAATTTTTTTTTTTTTTTATTTTTTTTTTACCCCTGTCTTTTCTCTATCTTATTTTCTTCTTCTTCTTCTTTTGTTTTATTTTTTTTTTTTTTTATTTTTTTTTCTTTTTTTTCTTTCTTATATTTTTTTTATTTTTTTTTTCTTTATTTTTTATTTTTTTTATAATTATTCTTACAACAAACACTCGTAATTGCGCGAAGCCCTTGCGTCCCGCCCCCGTTCTGGCCGCCCCCCCGAGGTGCGCACGGGGGGCCCCCCGCCAGCTTGACGCCCTGACGCCGGATACCCCCCGGGGGGGGGAAAAGGGGAAAACGGCCCATCGCGCTGCTGGCGACACAGGCGGCGCTTTGTGTAATCGGCAGCGACTTGAAATTTGGGCAGTGACACGGGCGGGTGTGACGTAAGGTGGGGGGGGGGGGATGTGCGCGTGACGAGAATTTTCT
>NC_051418.1:13004316-13004443 GCF_015228065.2 Penaeus monodon | reverse complement strand
TATTATAAATGTTATTATATGCATAATATATTTTATTAATATTAAAATATATTATATATATATTATAATAATATTAAAATATTGGTTTAAAATTTATTATTTTATATATTATAAATATTTTAAAAAA
>NC_051418.1:13002499-13002694 GCF_015228065.2 Penaeus monodon | reverse complement strand
TTCTTTTTTCCAGTCATTGATTTAATCTTCTTTTTTCTTTCTTTCCTTCTTTCTTTCTTTTTCTGTTTCTTTTTGTTTCTCTTTTTTTCTTTTTCTCTTTATTTCTTTTTCTTTTGTGAACTCCTCCAGCATTCCGGGTTGTGTGTCTTCAGGGAAACGCATGAGACACATCCTCATTCCTGCCGACATGCGCAT
>NC_051418.1:13001816-13001935 GCF_015228065.2 Penaeus monodon | reverse complement strand
AAAAAAACAACAGCATTGACATTTGGTTGCAAAGGGTCGCCCAGGTTGCAACGCTTTCCTGTGCGGCATCCTGCAACGGGGAGCTTCGGCCATGAACCGCTGAGCCGATGACCAAAACG
>NC_051418.1:13001049-13001296 GCF_015228065.2 Penaeus monodon | reverse complement strand
AACTCGACGCCCTTATCTAAAGGTTGTGTTAGTCATAGAACGTGATGAGAAAAGATGAATGGAATCCGTACCTTGTTCACACGTTGGGCCGAGTGATGATTGCAAAATCAATTGCGACGATTCAGTGTCATCATCATTGTTGAAAAGATTATAGAATGTTGGTGATGATCATTATAAAGTCACGCTTTATTACGATCATTATTGTCTGGTGTTATCCTTTCTATTCAGTACACAGTCAAATAAATCC
>NC_051418.1:12998830-12999300 GCF_015228065.2 Penaeus monodon | reverse complement strand
GCGTCATCAATCGTATGATAAGATTTGAATAATTAATTAGTTTGTTGTTTTCTCATAATCACTCTCTCTTATTTCTGACTCTGTTTCTCATTTCATTCATTCTATCGTTTGTTCATCATTTCGTTCATTTTATCATTTGTTCTTCATCATTTCGTTCATTCTATCATTTGTTCTTCATCATTTCGTTCATTCTATCATTTGTTCTTCATTTCATTCATTCTATCAACGGTTCATCTTCATTTCACTTTCTTTTCTTCATGTGTTCTCTTCTCATTTTTTTTTCATCATTTCTTCTTATCATTCATTCGCCCTACCTCGCATGACGGACACAGCGGCGTGAACATACCGGTCATCGTGCACATTGCCTGACCGTCAAAATATGCATGACTGACTAACCTTTATCACGAGGCGTTGCATCACATCTCGAGAGTGACTGCATGACAGGCGCCGGTCGTGAAATTGGTGGGAAG
>NC_051418.1:12997926-12998152 GCF_015228065.2 Penaeus monodon | reverse complement strand
TATACAATCCCCCCCCAAAAAAAAAATCGTATCAAAACTAAAAATATATATATACATAACAAATACAAAAAAAAAACTTCACCTGAAAAGGAGAGTGGAGACCGTCAAACGCTAGCAGGTCAGTCGTCATGCAGACTCGTAAAAGAAGTTTTTCAGTCATGCGATAGGGGCCAACGAGAGGCTCTCGTATTTTGAACTGTGAAAATTTTCGCTTGGTACCGCACTA
>NC_051418.1:12997428-12997539 GCF_015228065.2 Penaeus monodon | reverse complement strand
CAAGAGATGAGTTATCAGTTCAGTCTTTTTTTATCCAATTTTTTTTCTCTTTTCTGTATGTGTGCGCGAGAATGCATGTGTAATTCATGATGACGAAAATTTTTTTTGCTG
>NC_051418.1:12996813-12996895 GCF_015228065.2 Penaeus monodon | reverse complement strand
GTCATTTTCCCCCGTAAAATCCGCTCTTGCATCATCATTTTTTCTCGGAAAAATAATGTCGGGTGCGACCCATATATGTCGC
>NC_051418.1:12991149-12991231 GCF_015228065.2 Penaeus monodon | reverse complement strand
TGTTGAGAGTGAAATAGTTAGGTTGTATTCATCACTAAGCTTTATATTACCAGCATTTGTTCATGTTAAGATAATGGTAAAC
>NC_051418.1:12990231-12990606 GCF_015228065.2 Penaeus monodon | reverse complement strand
TCTCCTTTTAAACTCTATAACGCAAGAAATATCAAATTCTTAGAATTCAATTAATCAGATTTTATAATTATGGAATATAATTATCTTCTTCTCTTCCCTTTACTTTCTGTTCCATTTTCTCTCTTTATCCTATTCCTCGTTCCTCTATTTTCGATATAGTTTTAATCTTCGTCTAATTAATTAAACACAATATTCTTTGGCAATTGTTCGATTCAATTTTTTTTTTCTCTCTACGATGTCTTTAATATTAACTTAATTCATACTACGAATTAGATAATTGTAGATTAATTAAGTATTCATTTGTTATACATTTAATATTTAATCAATTAAATACTATACCCTAATTAGATATATTTTTATCATATTTATAATATA
>NC_051418.1:12989745-12989971 GCF_015228065.2 Penaeus monodon | reverse complement strand
TCCTAAAAAAAGGTATATACAAATTAACGAAATAAGGAATTAGCAACAAGCGATGGATGTCACTGCACTCTTCTCGTTGCATCATTGCAGCTGACCAGTGATGCAACGTAGCTTAATCCTCTCTTAATCTGCCGCCGAGAGAGAGAGAGGCTCGTTGCAAAGATGCGCTTCGGGCAATGGGAAAATAATTGCAGAAAAAAAAAAGATTATGTGAAAATAACTGCAG
>NC_051418.1:12988999-12989236 GCF_015228065.2 Penaeus monodon | reverse complement strand
CTACTGAAGATAACAACAATAATATTAATCAAGTTACAATCATACAATTGCATAAGTATCAACATGCTCTTTTTAAACTATACAAACACACTATTTCAAATTTCTCATCACCATTTTTTTTTTTTGTGCTTTTCTCAATACATGTTTGGTCAATGTAGAAATTACACGCTTAATCTATGCTGCATGTGAATACGTAATGAAATGTCAAAATGCTGTCATGTGAGGATTTTTTTTTTT
>NC_051418.1:12988867-12988973 GCF_015228065.2 Penaeus monodon | reverse complement strand
AGAAGGAGGGTCTCGGTGTGAATGAGAGTTATTGTTTATTATGTTATTGTTTCACGTGGAAATGCAATCTCGAAATCTCTTATGGTGGATAAGAGAGGGTTTAGTC
>NC_051418.1:12988290-12988375 GCF_015228065.2 Penaeus monodon | reverse complement strand
AAGTCTTCAAGACATCAAAATAACACAGTCACACTTAAATACACATCATACACGTACAGAACTGTTGTTGAGTGCACATATAAGC
>NC_051418.1:12987606-12987979 GCF_015228065.2 Penaeus monodon | reverse complement strand
GCGACAAAGACCACGATCCCGCCCACAGCCGCCCTAGCAAACCCCCCCCAACCCACACCCCTACCCCACCCAACCCCCACCCACCCACACGTCAAGTTAGACACAGTTTTCCCTCCCCTCACGTCTCCCTACCCACCACCCACCTCTAACCCATACCGACCTCCCAATCTGACCTTTCTTGGCCTTACATGAGCAACGAGTCCCTCTTAGATCTTCCCGGTTATGCCTTGACCTCTGACCTCCCTCGTGAACTTGGCTGACCTTCCATGCTCTCACAAGAACCCTCTTTTCTCCAAAGGTTCGTCTCGCTGATTTTGTCGGCGAGTGAAAAGGTTTAAGTCCGCTAATGCGAGCTTTGTTTTCCATTCACTCC
>NC_051418.1:12986156-12986382 GCF_015228065.2 Penaeus monodon | reverse complement strand
AGAAGGGATTGGGAGAGGGAGAAGAAGGGATAAAGGAGAAGGGAGAGAAGGGGAGAAGGGAAGAAGGAAGAGAAAGGGAGAGGGAGAGAAGGGAAAAGAAGGAAAAAGCGAGGGAGCGAGTGAAAGGGAATAGGAAGAAAGTAAGAAAGAAAGATGGGGGTAGGGGAAGAGGAGGAGAGGAGGAGATAATAAGGAGAACTGGGGGGAGGAGTTGATTTCGTTATAC
>NC_051418.1:12985446-12986115 GCF_015228065.2 Penaeus monodon | reverse complement strand
AAAGGAACGAAAGGAACGAATGGAGGGAAGAAAATGGAGCGGTAGGGAGGGGGAGGGGGAGGAAAGAATAGGGGGGAGGGGGAGGGGGGGAGGGGAGAGGAAAGGAAATGGGGGGAGGGGGGAGGGGGAGGAAAGAATGGCGGGGGGGGTGAGGGGGGGAAGGAATGGGGGGAGGGGGAAGTGGAGGAACGAATGGAGGAAGGGGAGGAGGGGAGGAACGAATGGGGGGAGGGGGAAAGTGGAGGAAGGAATGGGGGGAGGGGGGAGGGGAGGAAAGAATGGAGGGGGGGGGGGAGGAAGGAATGGGGGGAGGGGGGAGGGGAGGAACGAATGGGGGGAGGGGAGGAGGAGGGGATAAAGTCCATCCTTTTTGAACTTTCATATTTCCTTCCGGTTTGGATAATTACCTTCCTTCCTTTTCTTCTTGGAAATGGGCCTTATTTTGATTCAATTATCCATTTTTTTCAGTTATTGCTTTTGTTAATGTTTATTTCTGTTATTCATTATCTCTTATTTTTCTTATCTTTTCTTATCTCTTTGTTCTTCATTGTTTTGTTTTTCCTTTCTCTGTCTCTGTGCTTATTTTTTATCTATCTTATTTTTTCTCTTACTAAGGTTCTCCTTCCAGCTACTGTAAAGAGGTGCTAACGCTATATGTATGAGATATTT
>NC_051418.1:12984537-12984730 GCF_015228065.2 Penaeus monodon | reverse complement strand
CTCGGTCGTGGAACAATAGGATAGCACCGAGAGTCCGCGCGCAGAACGAAGGAACAGCACCCCCCGCGTTCTGCATCCTATCTCGTCCGTCGCTGCTCCCCAGCCCCCCCTCTCTATAACGTGCTATTCCCTTCCCCCCCCTTTTCTCTCACATCCCCCCTCATTCCGCAACCCCGCGTCGCTTCTCGCTCTT
>NC_051418.1:12984148-12984282 GCF_015228065.2 Penaeus monodon | reverse complement strand
CGATTCCTCGGCGCTGCTTGCACAAGAGAGCAGTGGTGCCAAGGGTGCGACATTGCGCGCGCGCGAGCTCGCAAGGAGGGCAGCGAGACACGAAACCCCAATGGGGGGGAAGGGGAAAGGAGGGGGAGGGGGCA
>NC_051418.1:12983966-12984120 GCF_015228065.2 Penaeus monodon | reverse complement strand
AAAACAAAAAAGGGGGGGGGGAAAAGGGGGGTAGGGTTGTCACTCTCCCTCTCATTGCTTCACACTTGCAAGTGACATGCAGAAGCGCGTGTGCATGTCACCATGTGCGTTTACATATATTTCTGTTGAATGTGTATAGCCACGCATGTACGTA
>NC_051418.1:12983293-12983414 GCF_015228065.2 Penaeus monodon | reverse complement strand
CATAATTTTTAGTTCATGATTTATACAGATTAATTAACACGAATTCAATATTTTCAATATTGCTAATTGCATTTTTGAGTCTCTTTTCATCCATATTCTAATCAGTCCTTAATTATAAAAA
>NC_051418.1:12981855-12982035 GCF_015228065.2 Penaeus monodon | reverse complement strand
AGAAAAAATGACAAACGGTTTATCATTAGCATCACTGTGCTTGCCTGCCATTATGTGTGTCACTTTCCTCAATGATTTCAAACGCTTGCTATTATTGACATCTTTTGTGGTAATATATTGATCGTTCATGACAAGTTTTGGTTTGATATCATGCGATTTTTTTGTGTTTTTCGAATCTTT
>NC_051418.1:12981160-12981277 GCF_015228065.2 Penaeus monodon | reverse complement strand
ACACAAGCATTCGCAAACTTCTTTGTTCGTTCTCTCTCATTTAAGGTCACGGTTGAGCTCGTGCAAGTTGAATTTCGGCTAATGAGTGACCTTGCAATGAGTCACGTTGCACGGTAA
>NC_051418.1:12981005-12981120 GCF_015228065.2 Penaeus monodon | reverse complement strand
GTGATTTTCGTATTGTTTCTCTCTCTGTTCTTTTAGTTCGCTTTATTTTGTTTATTTTCTTGTGTATTTTGGATTATCTGTTCGGAAAATAAGAAGTATGAGGTATAAGTCTTCA
>NC_051418.1:12978216-12978331 GCF_015228065.2 Penaeus monodon | reverse complement strand
ACTGTCGACTGCCAGCCAGGACGCACCCTTTTCGAGCTTCTACCATTCGTAAAATATCGAAGCAGTTTTGTTGACTATCATGCTGGTTGTACTTGGGGATTATATAGGTGATTAC
>NC_051418.1:12977885-12978181 GCF_015228065.2 Penaeus monodon | reverse complement strand
TTTCCATCCTTATTTTCTTTGTTATTCGAGTTTGGCATTTACAAAATTATTATTTTTTCATTGTTTTCAATATTGATATCAAACAGCCTGATAGAGAAAATGAAATCAATTTTTTTTGCATCATTGCAGAATTTCCGAGAGAATATTCCAGATAAAAATAAAAATATGATACTCTCAGTAGTTATTTCCACCGTGTGACAGGCATCCGGATGGAAAAGGTCACGTGATTAGGTTATTTCCACCGTTGTTGCAATGCTCCCTTTCCGATTTTGCTCGTGACATCCATAAAGACTTTG
>NC_051418.1:12977780-12977861 GCF_015228065.2 Penaeus monodon | reverse complement strand
ATCAATGACGTTGGTATTTTTTCTGTACCGTCATCTTTATCGTTGTTTGTTTCATTCCTGTTTTCCCCTTTTTTTCTCATT
>NC_051418.1:12977233-12977387 GCF_015228065.2 Penaeus monodon | reverse complement strand
TCCCAGGAACCAATGGTTGTCTGATATAAACGTCGGGGCAAGATAAGCCTAAAGTGGGAGCAGACAAGGAGGCCCTTAATGCGTTACTTCCGATGGCTTTCTTGGAGACTCCGGCACTTACGGCCTTTTGTCAGTGTTGCCAGGTACGCGGTGA
>NC_051418.1:12974860-12975313 GCF_015228065.2 Penaeus monodon | reverse complement strand
CTCTTCTCCACCTCCCCATCACTTCGTAGATGGAGATTGATACAAAATCCTCCAGTACATCACAAACACACTACCTTCCTTTATCTCACATTACTGCCTGATTATAACAGAAACAATAATCAAAGTAGCGAAACCTGCTCAACCAGCGTGTCATAACAGAGCCTTAGCGCTAGAAATCCCCGCTGCCTTTAGCAACCCTGTCCATCATGGCGGGCGGTTGAGTCGCTCGAAGACGCTCAAAACTACGACAATTTTCTCCCAAAAGCGTCATCGTTTCGACGCCAACGGTTAGTATTTATCCCGGAAGCTTCCTCGCGACGGGCGGTGATTAGAAAAAAAAGAGGGAAATCCCATGGAACGGTGTAATGAGAGGGTTTGGAGAAGATCCACATGCGAGTTGGTCCGAGGAAATGGGGTCTTGGCGGATATTAGCCTTTGGTCCGTCTTGCTGTA
>NC_051418.1:12974002-12974171 GCF_015228065.2 Penaeus monodon | reverse complement strand
TCCTGCTGTTCCTCCACTCATCTCTGGACAAAATACCACGCCATCTAATATGACCTATATGACATGATCCCGTCCCTTTCCAATCTGTCTCTGAGTAATGCAAAATCAATATTGAATTGTTTACACGTACTCTTTAGCTGGACATAACGTTAAGTCTAAAGTAGGTTTT
>NC_051418.1:12973599-12973723 GCF_015228065.2 Penaeus monodon | reverse complement strand
CTTTAATGGATCCCGATGGTGACGAATCACATAATTCGATCATTCGATTCCAAACACGTACCCGGATCCGGTTCACGAACAAAATCCGGTTAAATGGTTGTTAAGCCATGGCCAACTCTCTATA
>NC_051418.1:12973307-12973561 GCF_015228065.2 Penaeus monodon | reverse complement strand
GTTGTTGTCTCTTCTGTGAACTGAATGGTCGTTGAGTGCATCCAAAAACATTACCTTTTCTCGTCAGGTGAGGCATTGGCAATATTACATTAGATAGCAAGTTGCAATGAAGTAATGAAGACGTAATATCGGTATTAAAGGTACAAATGATATTTTAACAATTGCTTCATCTATTTTTCTATTTCAGAAAGATATGATAGCCATATTTAACTATCTCTGTATGCCTTTTTTTATTAATTACTATCTTCATTTGA
>NC_051418.1:12972358-12972732 GCF_015228065.2 Penaeus monodon | reverse complement strand
TCTTCATTAGGCTTAAATTTTGTTGATACTTATCTGGAAGAACTACAAGATAATTTTTTTTTTCTATAGATTTTACTTGCCAAGCTTGATTTCAAAATACCAAAAATGCATAAAAAATGCCGGTCTTTTTTTAGTGGTTATTATATGCTTACTTAAGCAACAAGAATCTTTTAAATACGTCTGAAATTTAAACTTTTTTTTTAATGCAGGGTTCATATTTTGCTTTCATAAATGTCGAAAGCTGATAATGCCTCCTTGTATCACACTCAAAATCTTTATGACTCTTAAAAATATTCTTTAATAACTTCGTACTTTGAGGTAAGTTATTCTCGAAAATTTGCCAAGGTCTTAATTGAGAGTGTAGACGTCCTTAC
>NC_051418.1:12972036-12972241 GCF_015228065.2 Penaeus monodon | reverse complement strand
CTCTGATAAAGGTTTAAACTCGCATAACGTCATTTTGATATGATTTGCTAATGGTTGTGGTGATGATAATGAATGAAATGATAGCAATTTGCGGCCGTGATGATTATAATGGCACTTTTTTCCCTAACGTCCGAGGCTCATATTTTACAGGAGTTTACAGGAGAATGAGCTTTTACTTTCAGGTTTTGCAAGGTGTTGCATAGAA
>NC_051418.1:12970519-12971418 GCF_015228065.2 Penaeus monodon | reverse complement strand
ATGAGACATTGTTTCTCTTTCCTATAACACAGAAAGAACCAGTCAATCATTACCGACCCTGAAAGTGTTTTACGCTTGTATCAAAGTTACTACTTGTCACTGAACTGATTTTAGGCCAATTTCCAAGGAGACGGAACGGACGTTGGCAACAGAGAAATTCATTTGCGAAGTAAACGGCTTAAACAGTCAGTTGGTTTCGGCCGATATTATTTTTTTTCTATTTTTGTAACGCTTGTAGCAATGTTGTTGTTTATCACAAAATTGGATAGTTATATAAGGAAGTAAAGGGTAAAATGAGTGATTTAGAATTAGCTGTGTAAGTGATTTTGCCGAAGAGAGAATGTTAAAGATTCAATTTAGATACAATTTTGCCAAAGAGAGAATGTTGCGTCACAGAATTTTCTTTCATGAAAGAGAAAGATATATTTTCCTTCAGTGGGTGTTTAGTAAATGTATTTGGTTTGACTCGATAAAATTAATTAATCAAAATGCTCTTTGTAAACGCGATTTCAGCAGACTCATAAACCCATACAAGAAATTAATAGGTAAGAAAATAGGATTATTAAGTCAATAGAATTATTAGAATTCTGGTTGCATTTTTCTTCGATGCAGGATGAATAAATTTCCTTTACATTAATTTCTAGTTGTATTTTGTTCACAGTTATAAATTCTTGAGGTTTCTCCACACATCAAGGATTAATTGTTTTATAAAAAGAACAAACGCTTCTTCAAACATACTATTTTGTCTAATTTGTCTTAGGCTAAAATTGCTCTCATCCTGAAATGGGGAAGAATTGTTATCGAGTCTACACAAAAAAAATAACGAAATCAAGACGAATACATTAGAAAATAATGAAAGATATTTTTCCTCACAATCCTTTTGGATCCTTTGTATTTCT
>NC_051418.1:12970390-12970498 GCF_015228065.2 Penaeus monodon | reverse complement strand
GGTCTTCTTGTTCATCCGACATCGAGACATTCGTGTTATCAACGTTAGCATTATCATAACCGTTGTTATCATTAGGATAGTGAGTATTACAGAATAGGCTTTAGAATT
>NC_051418.1:12967763-12968068 GCF_015228065.2 Penaeus monodon | reverse complement strand
TTTGTAATTTTCTGAATTGAGAAGAAATTTCTTAGTTTCTTCTAATATTTACCTTTTACGAGCGAAGGCGGCCTCCTCAAAGCAAATCTTAAAACTATACAAAATAATTATACATATATAAAACATCTTGAGAAATTGGAAACTTGAAGGAAAATAAAGACAAACTTTCCGATTTTTTTTTTCTCTCACTTTTTTTTTCAAAAACGAAAAGCTTTTTTTTTTTTTTAATGCGTTTCAAAAGATCTCCATTAAAGGTTTTCTGTATCTCGAGGTTTATGTCAAGGTCGCTTAGTCTGGCAAACAAC
>NC_051418.1:12967289-12967464 GCF_015228065.2 Penaeus monodon | reverse complement strand
GCAAAAGACCAGAGACTCGTTGCTAAAAGGAATTACTCGCGCGTAAAGGGATCCTCCTCTGGTCGGGTGTCAGGTCGTGGGCGCAACACAATGCCGGGCACGCCCTTCGCCCGGGTCGCCGGGGGGGGGGGGGAGACAAGTGCGCTCTGGGGCTCTCACTCGCCGCTCCGCTGCT
>NC_051418.1:12965546-12965770 GCF_015228065.2 Penaeus monodon | reverse complement strand
AAGTAACAGTGATCTAGATCCCAGCAGTGACGTCACGGAGGAAAGCTGGCGAAGGCGCTGCAAGGGGTCGTAAAAATCCCTCCCGCCCCCTCCTCCCCCGGCGTCTGGTCATCTCGCGCCTTGTAATTATCTTTATTGACATTATTATCGTGTAATTGACGCCGTTTTTTTGCATGGTATTTGCTGCCTGTTTACTTTATTTTTTAACTTTGCGTAATTCTGTG
>NC_051418.1:12964988-12965122 GCF_015228065.2 Penaeus monodon | reverse complement strand
TCGAAGATGTCAAAACCAGGGAACCAGTTGAAAAGGCAGTTAGACAAATATAATTACATATATATAGTTATGATTTTTTGATGTTTCAAAAAGGGATTATTACTCCATAAAAGAGAAAGAGAAAAAATATACAT
>NC_051418.1:12964113-12964433 GCF_015228065.2 Penaeus monodon | reverse complement strand
CTGACGTCATAAAACACATTTCCTCTCCAGCCTATTAAGTCGACTGGCTCTTAAGCAGAATGAATTGCCAATGCTTACAAAATAAGATTTTAGAATGATATACAACTTCATTATATACAATTGCACACAGAACAAATATGGTTCACCTTATCATAACATCACAAAAAAGACTGTTAGTTGTTGAATGCAGCACAGAGCTGTAGTAAAAATATTTTAGTATTGGCTGAAAGTTACAAAGGAGATTTACAAAGGAGATTTCAACGCGAGGGAAAGGAGTGATCTCTGAGCCTCTGAGTCGATGAAGTTTCGTGTTCATAAAG
>NC_051418.1:12963091-12963950 GCF_015228065.2 Penaeus monodon | reverse complement strand
ATTCACTCCTCTTACATTTATTTTGTGAGTTATCGTATGGAAGTCTGAATAACCAGGGTTGTTATGAAATTTTAATAAATCAATCATAATTTCTTAAGGGTTGAGGTTATGAGGAATAAGCTCAGTTCCATTTTGCTGAAAAGTAAGTCAAATGTATGTATATTAAGAATTATAAACTTATTTTTTGGTTGATACCAAGATTTTATATAAATTTTCATAGATATCATTCACACAGGTCAACCAGGATGATTTATAGCCTAAATCAGTCCCCCAAATACTATTATATTGATATTCAATTGCAAAGTGTTTCATCTATTGTGACTTCTAGTGCAAATTTCGTCATCGTTGTGCGCATATTAACATGCCAGCATTCAACATTCTATTAATGATTTCGAATTCGTCCAAACCTCAAGTTGGTTGGAAGAATGTTAGCACCATTCCCCCCCCCCAAAAAAAAAAAATGTGGTTAGACTCTGATCGAACAATATCGTTGATATATAAATTACAAAATAAATATTAGCTAAATATCGAACCTTGAGAAATGACCTCATTAATATTTCTCATTCTCATTCTCATTCTTCATTGAACTTAAATGCAGTATCTTCTAAACCACGTAAGTATCGGGACTATGCTGTGCAGTCCATATGTGATCAGCAAAGGGTTTCAAACCTACAAGAAAGGAGTTTGATGTAATTTATCCAACGATCAGACATATGGCAGGTAAATGACGAAGATATTGTTGAAAGTTTGGTCTAAGCAAAAAAGAGAAAAAAAAAAAAAAGAAAGAAAAGAGAGAGAAATAAAAGAAAAAAGAGGAGAAATAAAGATAGAAGAAAAGAGAATAGAAAAAGAAGGAGAG
>NC_051418.1:12962231-12962714 GCF_015228065.2 Penaeus monodon | reverse complement strand
CGTTTTCTACCTCTTCTTCTCTTGTCTTCCGTATTCAAACCTCCACCCCCGCACACCTCCATCTAATCCTCTTCCAACCCACCTATACAACCCACCTAAATCCAATTCACCTCCATCTAATCCCTTCCAACCCACCTATAACCCACTTCCATCCAACCCACTCCAACCCACCTTCCCTCTAACCCACCTCCAGCCAATCCCACCTCCACTCCAACCCACCTCCACCCAACCCACCCTAACCCACTCCAACCCACCTCCAACCCACCCCCACCTCCAACCCGACAGATTAGCCAATCGCCCTCGGTTTTACTTCGCGTCCTGGCAACTTCTCCGTCGGGAAAAAAAAGGAAAACGGCAGGCGACGAATCCGGTTAATGACGGCGGAGGCCAATTACGGTTTTCCTATTGCAGATGACGGCCAATTATGACGCCCATTTAGTGCCTGATGGCCGCTGCCTGTCGGAATGGGTGGGTGGGTTGATG
>NC_051418.1:12961804-12961869 GCF_015228065.2 Penaeus monodon | reverse complement strand
GCTGAGGGGAGGAGGGAGGGAGTAGCGATGATAAGTGTTGAAAGTGGTTGTTATTTTTCGACATT
>NC_051418.1:12961497-12961603 GCF_015228065.2 Penaeus monodon | reverse complement strand
ATCAAATTTTAAAATTCTTTAAATACAGTAACTCACCGCAATTTTCCTTTACAAATTCTCTAAAACCACGAAGACAATAGACAAAGAGATAATATTCTTGATTTAA
>NC_051418.1:12961376-12961450 GCF_015228065.2 Penaeus monodon | reverse complement strand
AATAAGGAAGGGGGGGGATGATACGAAATTTCTGGTCCTAAATTTGCCTTGAAAAATGGGCGTCAGTCAAACAC
>NC_051418.1:12960022-12960528 GCF_015228065.2 Penaeus monodon | reverse complement strand
CGTGGGCCTTGTGTGTGGGTGGGTATGTTTATGCATATGTACATAATGATCAGTTTTCGTGGTATTACAATATAAATACATCTTACGTTACGAAAGATGACCTTTCACAAACAAAGAATATAATTTTTTTTTTTAAACTTGATTACTGACATCCGAACAATTTATATAAACACCTCCATGATTAGAACAGTTTCTAGAATTTTGTTAAGCAAGGCGCGGACGTGCCTCGGTATAATTATCATTCCAAATGCAGATTGCAAACATGAGCTAATTGGTTTTATGAAGTACAAACTATTTCCTTCATGCAATTAGCTGTTTTCGCTTAATTATCTCTCTGTTTGGTTCGTCGATAGCGTTGGCACAGCGTTGATTTGCATTTTCAGTTTTGCTTTGATGTCTTTTATCATCAATATAAAAAAATGTGAGTTGGGAAAAAATGCAGGATGAAGAGAGAGAATGAAGTAGAGACGCTGGTGAAGAAAAGCTTCGTTGTCTGTAGGTTCCTC
>NC_051418.1:12958478-12958786 GCF_015228065.2 Penaeus monodon | reverse complement strand
TGAACTGGAAATACCAGTGAATTTGTGTCTTAAAAATGGCCGGTGTTTGGTTTTGAGTTTTACGTCTTGTGATATCAGAACTAAAGCATTTTTGTAGTCATGATTTCTATTTATATATCAAATTAACTAAACTGCATATTGATCTAATTTCTGAGATGTAATGTTTGCCGGTTTTTGTATTTCTTCTCTGTGTTCACAGGAATTAACCTTCGTTACTCCATGCATTTAAGCAGGTTGTATTTTGTTCAAAAGGAAGCAACATTTTCACCGTTCATTTCTATTTACCTGTTGGCCTTTGAGAATACATT
>NC_051418.1:12958199-12958413 GCF_015228065.2 Penaeus monodon | reverse complement strand
ACTGTGATAGAATTACGGTATTGTTGTTTTGTGAATAAAGTGATATCTAAAGAGAGTTTTCAAGTTCTTGGAATGTTCAACTTATATTGAGATTTTATTGCATAGTTTGTTGAACGATTCAACTTGACCAAAACTAAAAAGATATGAGTTGTATGAAGACAAATTAATAGATGATAAGATTACTGCAAAAAAAAAATAATAAAGTGATTCATTA
>NC_051418.1:12956870-12956981 GCF_015228065.2 Penaeus monodon | reverse complement strand
TCACCACAATTCACTGTTATATCAGTATGATCAGTTACTTAATTTCTTACTGACTGTGTCATGACGGCTAAATGTGTTTCGCACAAACTCGATGGACCAAAAAATTCGGCC
>NC_051418.1:12956415-12956656 GCF_015228065.2 Penaeus monodon | reverse complement strand
AGCGCAGCCGCCTAACTTACCTCCCGCTAATAAGAAAGAAGGCGCCCCCGCCCGCACGCCCACAATATCCACCCGCCGATCAGGACTCTCTTGGCTCCAATCTCAGCCTCCAATCGCCCAAGAATCAATCACTTGAGGCGTCGGATTTATGTCTCGGGGGAGAGAGATCGGATTGGGTGATTCCACTTTCAATCGAATCGACGACCGGGATCTTGGGGTTGGATCGCCTTATGGATCCGTG
>NC_051418.1:12956111-12956396 GCF_015228065.2 Penaeus monodon | reverse complement strand
ATCGTCTATGGATTTGTGTCATCTATTGCTCGCTGATTGCTTATCGGTTTTATCTCCATTTCGCCGCTTATTAATCGGTGTTATCTCCATTTCCCCGTTTATTTATCGGTGTTATCTCCATTTCCCCGTTTATTTATCGGTGTTATCTCCATTTCCCCGTTTATTGATGGGTGTTTATCTACTCCAGGTCATTCGTCGTCTCGTGTTCTCCGCGCAGAGTTCGTAATCCATCAAATCAAATCGCGGTCCGAGTTTTATCGCGGGGACCGAGGAGGCTGCGGCGCC
>NC_051418.1:12954551-12954706 GCF_015228065.2 Penaeus monodon | reverse complement strand
GCTTCCTCTCTACCAGATTAAGTGCTCAAGACGCACGCGCACATGTTTACCTCCAGCCATCTTTATCATTAGACTTTTTAGCCTTCGTGGAGAGCTAGGAGAAGTTAGAGGTTTCTGTCAAGCTGTCAGGTCTTTGCAGATGATCGTTTCGTCAC
>NC_051418.1:12954064-12954145 GCF_015228065.2 Penaeus monodon | reverse complement strand
GCCGCGTCGTCTCCGGCTGGTTAGTATGCTAATGAGTAATCACCTCAGCGTCTAATTAACATATTGCCTCCCACCTTCTTT
>NC_051418.1:12953047-12953475 GCF_015228065.2 Penaeus monodon | reverse complement strand
TAATTGATCGCGGCCATCACGCCAGTCTTAATTCCTCCCCTCCCTCCCCCTCTTCCCTTCTCCCCCCTCCCTCTTCCCTTCTTCCCTCCCCCTCTTCCCATCTCCTCTCCCCTCTCCCCCTCTTCCCTTCTTCCCCCCTCCCTCCCCCTCTTCCCTTCTCCCCCCTCCCTCTTCCCTTCTTCCCTCCCCCTCTTCCCCCCCCCCCCCCCCCCAGCGCCTCCTGAAGAATGAGGAAAGCCAAGAAAACCTGCAATTTTCGTATATTTGTCCAACCGGCGCTGGTAGTCAGCAGCCGCCAGCCTCAAAAGGAGCGCCGGCGTCGAGACGTCTTCTTCCTCAGACAAACAGATCAACAAACAAACGGTGAATAAAGATGTTTTGGGCTCGGGGTGCGCGCTGAGGCTGGAGGCTGCCGGGCTGTTTGGCGG
>NC_051418.1:12952024-12952600 GCF_015228065.2 Penaeus monodon | reverse complement strand
AAAGGGCATTCTCTTTATGCAAACAGGCACATGCATACATTTTTTTTTTCTTTCTAAAACTGAACCATCAGAACTTAAGAAAGCTTAACCAAGGGAAGCTTTAAATAACTACATGTGCCATATGACAAGAATAATTCTCCTTTTACAATGACAGCACTTCAGAAAATTAATAAATGACATTCTGCAAATGACAGTTATTTCTTCAAACTTCCGGCCATCTCTAAGAAAAAAAAAAATATCTACAAATTTGTCTAACGTTCCTCGAAGCAATTTTAAGGCAACTATAATGGCTGGATTATTTTTTTTAATCACCTTTGGGCGCCTACCCTTAAAGGTGTATATATAACGGTATATTTATGTCTATTATAATACCTAAAGTTAACTCAAAATGCAAAATTATGAAGAAATATTTCTTTTTCTAGTTTCTCTCGCATTAATGTACCCAAATCAAGATGCTAAAAAGCACAAGAAATTGAACACGTTGCTTGAAGTTGCCGAAGCTGCACATTATGGAAATTAACTCCGCGCATTATATATACCATCAATATAGTCAATGGAATTCGTTGTCTTCAATCC
>NC_051418.1:12951621-12951866 GCF_015228065.2 Penaeus monodon | reverse complement strand
ATGTGGTTCATTCACTCCTAATCAACATATGAAGTGTATGGCGTGAATAATTCAACATAGCAAAGAAAACAATTTAATTTTGATAAATAAGCAATGGATAATTCAGTAACAAATGGCTAAAGTCAGGTTCTCTATCTATTAACTGTGATAAAAGTATTAATAGATAATAGATGGTAATCGATATCGTATTTACATCAGTATTAAATATTCATTATCTCCTCTATCTGTGTGTCACTGTTCCTTAT
>NC_051418.1:12951223-12951542 GCF_015228065.2 Penaeus monodon | reverse complement strand
TATATACATGCACTGTTCAGTTATTATTTGGTTATTTTTACCGTGGATATGATTTGTTTATTTCTTTCCAGTATCTTTTGCTATAATCTGTAATATCAAAATACTAGAGCATCATTAGACTAAATTAATTCTCTTTCACTCCGTCCACTCAGCCTCCAGTTTGGTGGGTCTGGGCGTTTTTTTTGATGTTCAAATTGCATTCATAATATTCAGCTATATCGATCATAGACCATAGTGATTAATTACTGCTCGCAAAAATATTTTAAGATCAGGGCTAATAATACTTTAGGTCCGGTTCCCCTTCTTACATAGATATCCA
>NC_051418.1:12950854-12951131 GCF_015228065.2 Penaeus monodon | reverse complement strand
TATATAGTTAGATACAGTTAGTTTGTTGAATATAGTTGAATATATCTATGCATCTTTGTTCGCCCGCCCCCCCCAAAATAAAATATTGTAAGATCCAGCTAATAATATTTTAGGTCCGGTTCCCCTCGTTCCCCAGAAATCCAAGATGGCGTCGGCCCAAAGCTAGCCTCTTGTCCGAAGCTATAAAAGACGTCATTTTACGAGAAGAAAAAGAAATCCATCTGCATCCATATCACATTATAATGAAGTTTAGATGAAATTACATCTAGATGAACAC
>NC_051418.1:12950541-12950804 GCF_015228065.2 Penaeus monodon | reverse complement strand
TTAAGGCAATATTTTGAAAACGGAAACAAACAATGGCGTTTTCTGCTTACTTAGAAGGGATGTACCTTTTTTATTGAATATTTCAAAACTTGTGTTGTGAATTTCTCACTCAATTTGCATTATAGATTCTAAGATGAGGAGCAGAAATAGAGAGCAGACAAATCAGAAAAAAAATATATTATAGAACTTCAAAGCTATTTGATATCAGTCAGCGTTTTTTTTTCTCCTATTACAATCGAATAATTATGCCAACCTTAAAAGAA
>NC_051418.1:12948635-12948870 GCF_015228065.2 Penaeus monodon | reverse complement strand
GCTCGCACCCGCCCATTAGGATCAGAAACACTTATGAAAAATGGCGAACGCTTTTCAAGTGAACCAATTCTAGCCGAAGACCTTAAAAAAGAAAGAAGCACGACGGCAAAAGACGGTGTATTAGAGGGAAGGCCGACGCGTATTAAGCTGAAGGAGAGAGGATTGTATATTGACTCCGTTTTTGTGTGTATGGACCACCGGCATGCGAGGAGCTGCGGCTTGATGTACAGCGCTG
>NC_051418.1:12947027-12947106 GCF_015228065.2 Penaeus monodon | reverse complement strand
GAGGAGGGAGCGGAGGAACTAAGAGCAGAAACTGAATGTTCATTAAGGAAAGATAACGGAAGGTCAAAGAAGCCGAAAG
>NC_051418.1:12946685-12947002 GCF_015228065.2 Penaeus monodon | reverse complement strand
GTTTACCCCTTACCCTACCACCCCTTCCACAACCCCCCCTCCCTCAACCCCCCCCCCCAACCCAATACCTCTCAGAATTCCTCTTAATCATTTCTCGTTTACACATGAGACGAGACAGTTACAGGAGTACTTAATGAGCGAGGCGAGGCTACTCCGGGACATGCAAATAAGCTCTATCCATCAGCTCTGTGTACCTAGCCATGTTTAATTCATTCTTGCAATTGCACAGAGGGCGATGAAAATGCAAGAGCTGCCTCCTTCGCCGTTTGTCTTCCTCGCCTCAGAGTCGCTGTTCGATCGCATGTTTTCGTTTTGGG
>NC_051418.1:12946228-12946344 GCF_015228065.2 Penaeus monodon | reverse complement strand
TTTTTATGTATGTGTGTTGTGTTTTTGTTGTGTGGTGTTTTGTGTGTGTTGTGTATGTTTGTATATATTGTTATAATTTTTATTGTATGTTATTGTTGTGTATATATTTTTTATAC
>NC_051418.1:12944244-12944832 GCF_015228065.2 Penaeus monodon | reverse complement strand
GTGCAACTGCTTCTCCAGGTGGGAGTGTATTGCGCGATAAACAAGCCAGAGATATTGCTCCCGAGCGTGCGTGGGGGGGGGGGGGAGCTGAGGGAACGCACGAGAAGGAGGGGAGAGGGGAGGATGAGAGGAAGGAAAGGAAGGAAGGGGAAAGGAGAAGAAGGCGAGAGGAAAAACGGAAGAAAGCGAGAGAAAAGGACAAGCAAAAGCAAGGCAAATGGGAAGCGCAAGAAGAGCAAAAAAGAAAAAACGAGAGGAGAGGAGGCCGAGGAGCAATCACGATCAATAACGAGAGGATGAATTTGAACATGATCTTCATTTTCACAATCTGCCCCTAATATCCCCTGTTTACGCGGACGTGATGGCGAGAGCTAATGGACGCATCTGTGCTGAGAGGCTCGTAAAAATCCGCGAAGGGTTGCGAGGGGGGTCATTTGTGTATTATATACGTACTTCATTTGGATACGATAGTCGCCGATAAGGGACGAGTTCACTGGATGATGGGCGGGGGAAGGGGAGGGGGGGGGCGGACACCCAGGGAAGCTATCTATTAGAGAGGATTTATAAATGAAAAGGTTAATCGATTTT
>NC_051418.1:12942616-12942726 GCF_015228065.2 Penaeus monodon | reverse complement strand
TAGGCTGTCATCCGACCCCAAAAGGGAGCTCTTATCCGGGTTCCGTAAACTCGAGCCGGGCCCCCCCGGGAAAAGGTGGATCATTTTCCCAACGGAAAACAAAAGGGGGG
>NC_051418.1:12938017-12938187 GCF_015228065.2 Penaeus monodon | reverse complement strand
TCACAACGTGTAATTTCTTAAGCGCCGCTGTGGTGGTTACTGATTAGCGTTGTCTATCAGGATCCTTTTGTTAATAGATTTTTATGGTCCATTTTTTTCCTACGTTGCACCTACTGGTTCTTGGGCGTTCGGGGGAGGGGGATGGCCAGCGATGGTGCCCATATATATAT
>NC_051418.1:12935732-12936188 GCF_015228065.2 Penaeus monodon | reverse complement strand
GCTACACAGGTGGACAAACAGACGTAAAATCCTCCTGGACGATTACACATACACAGCATAAGTCCTTCAGACCGAAACAACGGAAAACAACAGTGCCAGTAAAATTCCCCGGCGGCACCACACAAAACAGAGTGCCGCTGAGATACCAGACGCCCGAGAGCGCATCCTGGGGGAGAGGCCGATCGATCAAAAGGTTATTCAAAAAGAACAGATATGTAAATGAGATGCATATCGGGGGAGAGAGAGAGGAAGGAGGGGGGGGGGTGACATTACCTCCACCTGCCGGAGCTTTCTCTTCGACGGGCGAGGGAGGGAGGGGGAGGGGGGGAGGTAAAGGACGGGGGAGGTAGGGGGGGAGGTAAGTGTGGGAGAGGGGGGAGGCTGTTTCTTTTACGGATATGTATCTATCGCTCGTTTTTTTATCTATCAGGAATCTCTTTAATCTTTGTAAGTCGG
>NC_051418.1:12934718-12935129 GCF_015228065.2 Penaeus monodon | reverse complement strand
GTTTCCTCCCTGAATACATACACAACATATATAATTTCATCTAACTATACTTAATAGATAGATTCTTAAATAAAGTTTTTAGGTGATAAGTCACAATGTTTCGTTCTTATTGCAGTACTATCGGTCATTTACATAACACCATTTCTTTGAGAAAGTCTTTCTTTTTAAAAAATCCTAATATATCAATACAGTAAGGCAGGCGAGGGGCAGACACCTGGCAGTCAGCGTAATCAATACCTTTCTTCGTCCATATTCAATTAATTTCAGCCTTAATTGAGCTTTATTTTTTGTTTATTATATAAGAAATGTTATTTTATCCAAATTGTATATGTATGCGATTTTGTTACAGAATTAAAATGGCGTTGTTATCAAAAATAGAAGTTGTATAAGAAATATTACTTTTCTCAAAAG
>NC_051418.1:12934339-12934633 GCF_015228065.2 Penaeus monodon | reverse complement strand
GATTTTGTTACATACTTAGAATGTACGTAGTTATCAGAAACTGCATTAAAAAATAAAATTATATAAGAAATATTACTTTTATCAAAAGTATACATGTATACGATTATTTTTTATAGACTTAAAATCTACATAGTTATCAGAAACTGCTTTAAAAAATAAATGTGATGCACAGACTTATCCTCTGTCATGTACGTTTACAATATAATGCATGGTAATTATGCATTGCAAGATCCTATGCCATATTAAGTAAATGGAACAAACGCAGAACAATGGAACATTAATTAAATTAGCTTG
>NC_051418.1:12931817-12931894 GCF_015228065.2 Penaeus monodon | reverse complement strand
GAGTGAGGAAAATATGTCTCCTACCATACGCTTCTAAGCATCGATACCAGTGCGAGCGTCCGCGGCAACAGAATCAA
>NC_051418.1:12931599-12931681 GCF_015228065.2 Penaeus monodon | reverse complement strand
ACGCACACACACACAACACCTGCGCCTCTCTCCTCAGAGTTTGACCTCGAGACTAACCCTTTCGTTCGATTATTGAATGTTT
>NC_051418.1:12930119-12930343 GCF_015228065.2 Penaeus monodon | reverse complement strand
AGCAGCGCGTCTCACTTACGGACAAACACACATAAATTACAAAGACAGTCGCGCGCAGGAGACGTTCCCACGCCACGCCCACCGCAGGAATCGCCGGGCTTTTCCGTTGAGACAGATCCCCCCCCCCCTCACCCCCCTACCCTCCACCCTTGACCACGCCCCCTTCCTCCCCCCGCTTACTACGAGAGGTGTTACGCTGCCTCGCTTCCTTCAGCCTCGGGCCG
>NC_051418.1:12929629-12929709 GCF_015228065.2 Penaeus monodon | reverse complement strand
CTTCTTCATACACCAATACCTACTTTAATAAGTAATTCCCCGAGGCAATCGTTAACTGCTGCAACCGCCTGCGTATAAAC
>NC_051418.1:12929188-12929474 GCF_015228065.2 Penaeus monodon | reverse complement strand
CTTTTTGCTTTTTATGCGTGTATTTGTTTTGTATGTGTGTATTTATGTCCTAAATAACCATGGTTTTCTGTACATTTCAAAATGTATTTTTTTGAGTGCATTTGTAGTTTTATGCATTTATTAATGTTTTTTTTCAATTTTTAAGAATATATGTATCCATGTGTCTCGGAGGATGTGTATGTGTCCGGTCTCGCCCCCCCCCCCCCCGAGGCATGTGTCATTCCGCCG
The DNA here is from genome assembly GCF_015228065.2 of Penaeus monodon. NCBI lineage: Eukaryota > Metazoa > Arthropoda > Malacostraca > Decapoda > Penaeidae > Penaeus > Penaeus monodon. Next base: position 12,929,246 of record NC_051418.1, on the reverse strand, counting down.
CAAGGTCGAATTTAATCTCATGACATTTAACGAAGAGAAACAGACATGAGAAGATTGA
>NC_051418.1:12928604-12928687 GCF_015228065.2 Penaeus monodon | reverse complement strand
CCTGACCACTTCCACTTCCTTCCCGAATCAATTAATCTATCGGCGAGATTTTCCTCCAGAAGAAAATCAGAAAGACAAGTGAA
>NC_051418.1:12927803-12928119 GCF_015228065.2 Penaeus monodon | reverse complement strand
TTCTGAAGGTTCTGAAGATCTACAAGAGCGAGGCCCTGACGGAGGAGCCGAGTGGCGCCGGGGGGGGGGGTCGCCGGTCGCCCTCGGATGCTGCCCCGAAACCCCGCTCCTCCTGACGAGCCACTGCGGCGCCAGCGCCCTCGGGGCTGGGACCTGCTCCAGACGGGGATCCCGTGCGCCAACGCCCTTCAGGAGTTCCACGAGGCGGGCTTCGTCCACCGCGGCGTGAAGCCCAACAAGGGTCACCATCGGCTTCAGCAAGTTCCGAGAGCCGACCGCCGCCCACAGCATCGATCTGGGCCTCACCCGCCGCGCC
>NC_051418.1:12927525-12927629 GCF_015228065.2 Penaeus monodon | reverse complement strand
GAGAGCAGTTTCCCCTCTTGGTTCAGCACCATCTGTGGGCGTTCGTGGCAGCCACCTGTGTGGATTTCATCCCTGGAGCATTTTTATCTTTTCCTGTACTTTTA
>NC_051418.1:12926533-12926913 GCF_015228065.2 Penaeus monodon | reverse complement strand
TTCGCCGCCGCCGCCTACGAGATGCGCTGGTACTGCGGCTGCTTCTTCGACGCGAAGCCTTTGGACGCCCAAGCGTGACGTCCTCTGCCTCGCCTTCAGCCTGTAGTTCCTGGTGGACAGTAGGAGTCTCAAGGACGACACCCTGCAGACGGCGCTGGACAAGGCCTCGAGCCCCGCCCGCGAAGACCGCCCCTCGGCCCTGCGGATTCATGGCACGTGGCTGACGACCTGACGAGCGCCCTCCGCCCGTCTCGACCCACCTGCAGGGACGCTGACGATCCAGCAGCGCCGTCGAGAACAGCGAAATACGACGCCAATTTGCTGTTTTCCTTTTTTTTCTTATTATTAGCTACGCAGAAACCAGTCGACGATTATGCGAG
>NC_051418.1:12925441-12925749 GCF_015228065.2 Penaeus monodon | reverse complement strand
ATTACCAAACGATCACCATCTTATTTTCTCTTGAAAGAAAAAAAAGAAAATATTCGTCAACGGAACACCACGTGTCAGCATCATTTCACTCTCATCTCATCATCTCATTTTCGCCCTCCTCTCGGCATCATCTCATCTCGAAAGCGTTAGATCTCGAGGCTGATGCTGCAACGCGATTAACAGAATCAGATCCTTTATCTTGATCGATCGCTTCTGTGAGTGACGAATTCTTATGCGATCTGCAATGACCCACTTCGATCCAGTGATATCGATCTGATAAGATTAGCTTGATGGAATTTTAGACTAGT
>NC_051418.1:12924384-12924481 GCF_015228065.2 Penaeus monodon | reverse complement strand
TAGTGGGGAATTAAATTTTGTGAATAAATCAGGTTTCTTACGATCTTGCAGTTCCTCTTTGTCTTTTCTGTTTCCTTCTTTCGTTTGTAAATTGGTG
>NC_051418.1:12923853-12924020 GCF_015228065.2 Penaeus monodon | reverse complement strand
TGCCAAGCACCCACGAATACCCGGCACCGTGACGCGCAGACGCTCTGCCGAATTCCACGGTCTTCAGAGATGCCACGACTAACGCCTGTCTGGGTTTCCACGGAGAAAAAAAAAAAATCTTCACTTTTGATCAATAGTCTTCTGTTCCACTGTGTTCTTACACCCGC
>NC_051418.1:12923623-12923816 GCF_015228065.2 Penaeus monodon | reverse complement strand
GTACCTCTTTCCCAGGAGATAAACTGGGGAAAAAAGAAATATTTTTTTTCCAGGTTCAAAACTACATAAGCCAAAATGGTTAATTCATTAAAAAAATTTTAAGGGATTGATAAATTACTACTTTTTTTTAAAAAATTAGTTCTTTTTACACAAAAGCCTTTCAAACACGATGTACAGTACAAACCCACGCACG
>NC_051418.1:12922612-12923095 GCF_015228065.2 Penaeus monodon | reverse complement strand
CCGAGAATGGTTCTGTCCCCCGACTGACGGCCCCCTTTGGGGACCTGGGGGGGGGGTTTTTGTCCCTGACTGACGGCCCCCTTGGCACCTGGGGGGGAGGGGTTTTGTCCCTATCGGCGGCCCCATTGGGGCCCCGGGGAGGGTTCTGCCCTGACTGCGGCCCCTTGGGCACCTGGGGAGAGGGGTTTTGTCCCTGACTGACGGCCCCCCTTGGGCACCGGGGAAAGAGGGTTTTTGTCCCTGATGCGGCCCCCCTTGGGCAACCCGGGGGGGAGGGTTCTGTCCCTGACTACGGCCCCCTTGGCACCTGGGGGGGAGGTTTTGTCCCCGACTGACGGCCCCCTTGGGCACCCGGGGGCGAGGGTTTTGTCCCCGCTGACGGCCCCCTTGGGGACCTGGGGGCGAGGGTTCTGTCCCCGACTGACGGTCCCCCCCGGGCACCTTGGGGCGAGGGTTCTGTCCCTGACTGACGGCCCCCCCCGG
>NC_051418.1:12921887-12922196 GCF_015228065.2 Penaeus monodon | reverse complement strand
CAAACGAGCACCATCTTATTTTCTCTTGAAAGAAAAAAAAAAAAAATATTCGTCAACGGAACACCACGTGTCAGCATCATTTCACTCTCATCCCATCATCTCATTTTCGCCCTCCTCTCGGCATCATCTCATCTCGAAAGCGTTAGATCTCGAGGCTGATGCTGCAACGCGATTAACAGAATCAGATCCTTTATCTTGATCGATCGCTTCTGTGAGTGACGAATTCTTATGCGATCTGCAATGACCCACTTCGATCCAGTGATATCGATCTGATAAGATTAGCTTGATGGAATTTTAGACTAGTTTTTG
>NC_051418.1:12919486-12919867 GCF_015228065.2 Penaeus monodon | reverse complement strand
CAAGCACCCACGAATCCCGGCGGCTTCAATCAGCGCCGTGACGCGCAAACGCTCTGCCGAATTCCACGGTCTTCAGAGATGCCACGACTAACGCTTGTCTGGGTTTCCACGGAGGAAAAAAAAAAATCTTCACGTTTGATCAATAGTCTTCTGTTCCACGTGTGATTCTTATCACCCGCTTATATATATTTTTTTTCTTTTATGATTTATTAACATTTTAGTAGCCTCATTCCAGGAGATAAAACATGCGTGAAAATAGAAAAATATATTTTTTTCCAGGTTCAACACATACATCAAGCCGAAACTGGTTAATTCATGTAGCTAAAAATGTTGAAGGTATTGATAAATTACTACTGTTTTTTAAAGATTAGGTATGGCTTT
>NC_051418.1:12918521-12918842 GCF_015228065.2 Penaeus monodon | reverse complement strand
TCTGTCCCTGACTGACGGCCCCCTTGAGCACCTGGGGGAGAGGGTTTTGTCCCTGATCGGCGGCCCCTTTGGGCACCTGGGGGCGAGGGTTCTGTCCCTGACTGACGGCCCCCTTGGGCACCTGGGGGCGAGGGTTCTGTCCCTGACTGACGGCCCCCTTGGGCACCTGGGGGAGAGGGTTCTGTCCCTGACTGACGGCCCCCTTGGGCACCTGGGAGAGAGGGTTCTGTCCCTGACTGACGGCCCCCTTGGGCACCTGGAGGAGATGGTTCTGTCCCTGACTGCGGCGGCCCCCTTGGGCACCTGGGGGCGAGGGTTCTG
>NC_051418.1:12918151-12918296 GCF_015228065.2 Penaeus monodon | reverse complement strand
TCCATAACGCCCACACTCCCCGCCATCCGCCGTAAATCTTTCTTAAAAATCTTCCTCGGCCTCCAAATAATAGGCCTATAATGGACGCTCGTAACGAGTGCGGAAGCTTGGAGGTGCGTCTCACGGCCGATTGCGTTGGTTGGCG
>NC_051418.1:12917377-12917451 GCF_015228065.2 Penaeus monodon | reverse complement strand
CGCACCCACTGTGACGTAATACAGCTACTCAGAGAAACACTTGTTATGGAACACCACCACAACGCAGGTGATTA
>NC_051418.1:12915907-12916293 GCF_015228065.2 Penaeus monodon | reverse complement strand
TTCATCTTTGCGAAATCTTAAAAGGTTTAAAAGGTTAAGGTTCCATTTCTCACTCACCCCCCCCCCCCACCAATACTCGATTCCGGAAAACCATGTATTTTATATTTTATATTTTGTATTCTATATCAATATAAATAACTCCGTAAGGATGTTCATATTTACACCCACGATGCTGTTTGTATAACCTGTAAATAAGCGACAAGTCACGTCTCCGTACTTGAACATACGCGCCGTGCAATATAACCTTGCAATACATCAGCAACAAATCAAAGACAAAATTGCAACGAATTGCATCTCACGTTGACCTGCCGCGCGTGTTCAACATGTCACCGCTCAGAAAAAAAATGAAAAAAAGTAGCAACTGTTGGCATCTGATGGAGTAATCA
>NC_051418.1:12915798-12915874 GCF_015228065.2 Penaeus monodon | reverse complement strand
ATCGCATTCGTTCCGTACTCCAGAGATGAGTAACTGAGTGATGAGTCAGCGAGTTTATCTACATCACCTACATCAC
>NC_051418.1:12914936-12915010 GCF_015228065.2 Penaeus monodon | reverse complement strand
AGCCATTACCGCTAACCTTGGCTTCCAGCGAGCGACGGAGCCACCGCTACGAACGAATGGCTGTTGCGCGTGAT
>NC_051418.1:12914575-12914763 GCF_015228065.2 Penaeus monodon | reverse complement strand
AAATTATATGTGCGTGCGTGTGTGCGAGATCGTTTTCTATCGCTTGAAGTTTTTTTTTCCCGCTAGACATCTGCATCGTGACTTTTTTTCTTTTTTTTTGCATTATTTTCTTCAGATTCTTTGTAGTCATCGAAAGCAAAAGTGTCTTTGCGATGCGACGAGTGGAACCAGAGACATCCCTAATTCCT
>NC_051418.1:12914357-12914521 GCF_015228065.2 Penaeus monodon | reverse complement strand
CCACGACACTAATCCAACGATCTGCAGAAAGTGAAACATCATCAGAACAATGATATATGTGCAAGAACAGTGCTATCGCGGTTGCCCCCATCGCAGCACGTCTGGCAGCGCGGCGCAAGATGCTGCGTCGGCGCCGAGCGGTGACACGTGCAGCGCGGGAGTCT
>NC_051418.1:12913925-12914279 GCF_015228065.2 Penaeus monodon | reverse complement strand
TCGCTCCTAAAAAAGACTTTCTTTTACTCTGCCTCATGGTGCTTAAAGTGTGCTTGATATTCTGGCAAACGATCTTCCGTGCTTAGAAGAAAAAAATAGGAAGTTCGGAAGATTTTTTTTAAAATTTGAAAGTGAATTGAGTGAAAAGGATTTTTTTTTCTCTTTTTTTGAAAAGTGAAATCTTCAGACTTCAGGACAATTAGACGGAGATAGGAACGTCCTCCAGCAGATCGCAATGAACCGCAGGATCTTAAGAAGCTTGTAAATTGCTGACTCTCGAGACGACAGGAATCTCCTCAATAGACTTATCAACAGGTATTTATCTATCGGTTCATAACTCATATACTGTCTATT
>NC_051418.1:12913573-12913887 GCF_015228065.2 Penaeus monodon | reverse complement strand
TAATCTATAACTCGAAATTTATAAGACTTTTCCTTTATTTCGGAAATATTAATCGGATTTCTTTTATTGCTGGTGATTTTAACGAGGCTGTAGAGAGTGATCATAACCTAATTCTGAATCGTTTTTGATTATGCTCACTTTCCTAAACGTTCATTGTTATTCATGCATCCGTAGTAATTATTCACGATTCATAAAATATCAGTATTTTTCATTAATGCTCATCAATGTGTATTCCTTTTAAAAATAATTCAAGTATGCTAATTCTCATGACAGCAGATTTCAACAGGGATGTAAGGCGTGGCCGCAGTCTTACT
>NC_051418.1:12912879-12913048 GCF_015228065.2 Penaeus monodon | reverse complement strand
TTTATTTTGTAAGTAATATTTCCCAACAACAGCTGTTTTTCATTATTCTGGAAAATTGTTATACTTTTCCTGACACTATCTTTTTCACTACATAAAAGCTAATTCACACAACGACGTAAAAAGAAAAGCAAAGGATGATAAAGAAGAAGAATTCAAACCGCGGACAGGG
>NC_051418.1:12912379-12912541 GCF_015228065.2 Penaeus monodon | reverse complement strand
TCTTCAAGGTTATGAGTGCCAGCATCTATGCTCTCAAGCGCGTCAGCCAGCGTCAGCCAGCACTCTCACTACGGTCTCGTACGGCTGACTGCCAATTTGGGCTGAGGCGTCGGTGCTGTCTGCGGCTTGAGAAAAGTGAACGCGGGTCAGAAAGAGTTAAAA
>NC_051418.1:12912083-12912156 GCF_015228065.2 Penaeus monodon | reverse complement strand
CATGCTCTTTAGATAATCATTTTTCTTACATTGTTATGCCTGAATATTGATTCAATAAAAAAAAATATAGCGT
>NC_051418.1:12911685-12911835 GCF_015228065.2 Penaeus monodon | reverse complement strand
TCGCTCTCGACGCCACCGCCCATGAATATTCAGCCGCAGCCGCCCGCGCTCGTGACGATTTGAGCCGCACAGTGATAATATGGGACAACCGCCACACGCCATAGCCACAGGGGGGAGGAGGAAGGGGGAGGGATTGCGTCGCAGACAGAG
>NC_051418.1:12911396-12911524 GCF_015228065.2 Penaeus monodon | reverse complement strand
AGAAGAGAGAGGGGAGGGAGCGCGCCAGAGGACGTGTCGCAATCCGTCGACACTGTTCCTCACGCGCGTATCCGTCGCTCGGGTCATCCGGGAGAAACCGTGTGTGTCGGCGAACTTGAGGGTTGCCT
>NC_051418.1:12911224-12911295 GCF_015228065.2 Penaeus monodon | reverse complement strand
CGAGGACGGGCGATACGTGACATGTAGCGAGGGGGTCACCAGGTGAGGATAGGACGGGAGTCGGGAATAAC
>NC_051418.1:12910517-12911084 GCF_015228065.2 Penaeus monodon | reverse complement strand
GTAAATGAAGTGGAATAGGCCCGCGGAGTTCGGGAAAAACAAGGGAAGAGAGGAAGGGAGAGAGGGAGGGATGTAAGGAAGGAGAGATTAGAGAGAATATAGAGAAGGGAGAAACGGGGAAATACACAACAAAAATGCACGAGAGAAGGAGATAGAGGATGAGAAAGAGAGAAAAGGTATATGAGAAAGAGATTAAACGTCTCATGGCCGTGGGAGAGACGCAGCGATGATAAGAAAAAAAAATCACGCACGAAAAAAGTCATCCCTCGCAGCTGCAGTGATTAAGCGTGGAAATGGGGTTGTGTTTATATGATGGATTTCAGACCAAATACCTTTCTGTTCTTATCACTCTTATCATCCACGTCGCCGTTTTGACCTTAGCTGTCGTTATCGCCCATCTGTTGACCTTTCCGGCGTTCGATCATCCTTATGGAGCGACACGTATCATTATTAAGTGAAGTTATCTATAGAGGAAAGTAAAATAGCCCAAGACAATTTCACTGGTGTTGATGGAACCACAACAGCGAACATTTATTATTGAAGTTATTCTTTTATCTTTGCGAATCT
>NC_051418.1:12909829-12909906 GCF_015228065.2 Penaeus monodon | reverse complement strand
ATGATGTGGTTTGTTTCTCTCATAATAATTACTCCACACGACCAGGAGGAGTGAAATAGCAAGATTAATGATAACTG
>NC_051418.1:12909244-12909669 GCF_015228065.2 Penaeus monodon | reverse complement strand
TACATACATCGAGAGGATACCACTGTGACATAATAACCCCCCCCCCCTATCTACACACATCATCTATAACCCCCCCCCTCTGTATTCTCCCCCCCTCCCCCCCAACACACACAGTGATCTGAGCACCTTTTTTTCCCTCACTGAAGATTTGCATCATTTATAAGACCTGTGACTTCAAGGCCAAGGCGCGCGTGCTCTCAAGCAGTGACCCGAGATCGATGTCGTAAGGGCGTGGATGACTGGTGGGAGGGGGGGGGGAGTCGTGTGCTTGTAGTGGATGGATGGGCGTGGTGGTAAGGGGGGGGGTCGTGTGCCTGCGGGATGAGTGGGCGAGTGGGCGCGGTATAGAGGGGGAGAGTCTTGTGCTTGTGGTGCATGGGTGGGGCGTGGATGGGTGGAGGAGGAGGTGTAAAAAGGAGTATGAA
>NC_051418.1:12909076-12909205 GCF_015228065.2 Penaeus monodon | reverse complement strand
ATTTACTTGCTCCCTTTCCCAATATATTTACACGTATGTGAATATTAGAATTCCCTCGTTATTTTACATTTAGTATATAAAGAACTGCATCTTGTTAACTATATCACACATACGCCACATTTAACTAAC
>NC_051418.1:12908627-12908765 GCF_015228065.2 Penaeus monodon | reverse complement strand
GAATCTTCACTTTAATACCTTAATATGTGCATTTAAACTTCCAGGTATTCACAATTACCTGCAAGTTGTGGCCTATTCCGTGTATTTCTTGGAGTACCTGTATTACATGTCATAGTGTGTGCGTGTGTATGCGCTTGG
>NC_051418.1:12908236-12908377 GCF_015228065.2 Penaeus monodon | reverse complement strand
ACACGCAAAGGGAAGGAGAAGAAGTCGGCAAGAGCAGAAACAAACAGACAAACGGCCCCACGAAGGCATTCACCCACGCCATCTAATCGCCTGGTCGTCTGTGTGAGCCCATGCACACCTAAATACGTGGCTCCAAGCGAC
>NC_051418.1:12907927-12908184 GCF_015228065.2 Penaeus monodon | reverse complement strand
GCTGGGAGCGTGTTGCCATTCGCAGCTGCTCGCGGCCTCCATCAGCGCCACCGTCATCATTGGGAAACGCTGGCGCCGCAAGAGATCCGTTGCGCACTTGCTGCAATGTCGGGTTGGCACAGCTGTTGCAGACACCGCCCGCGCGTACTCGTTTTACGTGAAGGTTGCATGCAAGCACACTGATGCAACGCTTTTCTCTCTCGTTTATGCGTATGTAAGAAGCAATGGTTTTAGAAATGTGTATATACAACAAAACA
>NC_051418.1:12907505-12907713 GCF_015228065.2 Penaeus monodon | reverse complement strand
CATTTATTATAAAAACGAATCAACGTACGTACAATCATCATTAAGAATTAACGTCTTTTTTCTATAGTTACGATTAACATTATCACTGATGCTGATATTATCACTTTAATTACACTAATGAATAACTCAAATACTAAGATCATTATCATTATTTTCTTTTAATCTTTTCAATGTCTAGATACTGCTTCTTTTTATCTCGGATTTTCCT
>NC_051418.1:12906828-12907182 GCF_015228065.2 Penaeus monodon | reverse complement strand
CCCCTCCCCACCTTCTCCTTTCTTTCACATATTCCCCAACCTCCTTGCTCATCTATGGGTTTCGTAGAGGCGGTGCATGATAAGTGTCGGAGAAGCAGATGGCAAGTTGCAGCTGTTGCATACATGACATTGGAGTCTAACCGACCATCAACATTGCAACACAGATACAGTCATATTACATGTATTATATGCGGTAAGGTGATTTAATATGACGCAACAGTTAAACAGGTTTTCAGAACTGAATCATCATATTGACTCGACTGAAATTGATGTATTAATGGATTGTGTGTCAATGTTGCATATCGTGAGGGTGTAGGCGAGCGTGGGGGGGGTGGGGGGTGACGGGCGGAGAGA
>NC_051418.1:12905785-12905980 GCF_015228065.2 Penaeus monodon | reverse complement strand
AAAAAATATTCGGACTCAGTACGTGTTCTTATATATCATTCAAGGCAAATGGAAGAAGAAGATAACGGGGGAGGAAGGGGGAGAATGATGGATGGGGAGATGATGATGAAGGAATAAGTGGATAGGAGAGGCGGATAGGGAGTCGGAGTGGATAGAGTGGATGGGGAAGACAGAAAAATGTATGTAAAGTAACCT
>NC_051418.1:12905006-12905424 GCF_015228065.2 Penaeus monodon | reverse complement strand
TATCCCGGGAATAAAACAAAAGCATCACTAAGGGCGTCGACCTTAACGCACCGTGTCGATAAGGGTCACTTCCCCGTCCGCTTGGCCTTGAATCTCGCCATTATCGACGCCTTCACGGATCGGCGGAACATATTGCTCAACGCTGGCGCTCTTGCCTCGGGCGAAAGGCCTCCTCCTGGAATCGCTTGGAATTGCCGCTTGGAATCGACCGCTTGGAATCGACCGCTTGGAATTGCCGCTTGGAATTGCCGCTTGGAATCGACCGCTTGGAATTGCCGATTGGAATTGACCGCTTGGAATCGACCGATTGGAATCGACCGCTTGGAATCGACCGCTTGGAATTGCGATTGAATTGCCATTGAATCGACCGCTTGGAATCGACCGCTTGGAATCGACCGCTTGGAATCGACCGCTTGGA
>NC_051418.1:12903998-12904086 GCF_015228065.2 Penaeus monodon | reverse complement strand
GTAACGTAACAGAGGAGACACATGTCCGACCTGGAATTTAGTGATGTTAATAATGACACAAAGAAATGTTAGGAAATTAGGGCGGATA
>NC_051418.1:12902532-12903237 GCF_015228065.2 Penaeus monodon | reverse complement strand
TCAGGATGCGCCAGGTACACCTTGGCGACAATTACGACCAGACCAGTTGATCACAATCTTCATGGTTGATAATTTTCGGTCTACCGTCAATTTTTCGTGGCGTTTTTATTTACGGTTTTCAAGGATTAATTCCCTACCGGTGCGTTGTTATTGGGTTTATTTTCGCGGATTTTTTTGTTACGTTTTTTTTAGGGGGGAGTATAGTCTAATGTATTGGTTTAAAAAGTGTGGATTCATTACGGGAGCGGGTGAGGACAAATTAGCGGTGAAGATTTGAGAAACGGAAACGTTAACAATTGAAAAAAAGATTGTCCCTCGCGTTCTGGCCCCGCTCTGCTCCCAGGGTTATTTGCTCCTTGATGCGTTACAGATGTAATTTCTGTCATTTATAGCGAGGAAACGTTGTCGAGCTCCTTCAGCCTCATGGTCGACGTTCCTATGAAGTGCGGTGGGTAAAATGACCTTTACCGCAGAAGAGAACGTGGAGTGCACGGGCTATAGACGACGTGATTTGCCCCGGTGGAGAGTTTGTGGTGTTCTGGGAAGGTTCACGGACTATTGAGTCCTTTATTCTATCACACTTGGGCTGCGAATGTGGGATATGCGATCGAATAAAACAAAAGAACGTCGGGGTAACTTTGAGGTTAGTGGGAGGAGTAACGCAATGACAATTTTCTTTTATTGTAATGCCTGATTGTTTTTTTT
>NC_051418.1:12901823-12902509 GCF_015228065.2 Penaeus monodon | reverse complement strand
ATTCTAATTGCTTCCACGAAAGAACAGTTATTTTGATTTCATAAAGGAAAAACTGCAATTCATGTACTATGAATATCATTTTGAAATCCTTGAATACGTATTTTTGTAACCGTGTACTTTTTTTTCATTTGTATCATTTTCTTTCGCACTCGTTTCTTAAGAATGTGTGTATACATCTACTCATATACTTACTTTCACATATGTATGTAACAGTACACGACTGCAAATATGTGTTACAAATCTTACTGTAAAAAGTGATACAATTAAATCCGTGTCACGTAGCAGAAAGTGAAAATCATGTTATATCTTTTTACATATATATATATAATTTTTTACTTTTGTTTACTTCCATAGTGTTTTGTAATGAATTTCTTTACACTTACATAACGTAAGACAAGGATGTTCTAGATATAGAGGGATATGGATTGTCATAAACTTAATAGTTAAAAGTACAGGATATAATTGTATTCAGTTACAAAGATTATTATAACATCTACAATCGGAGAGATATTTAATCATATACAAAATCGGAAAAAATACATAATGATTTCACAGTATACCAAGATACAGAAACGTTACAGAAAAAAAACGTTTAGATCAAATTTTCGAAAAATATACAGATACACCACTTAAAAAAAAGACATTACATATACACATGAAGACATAACACAAACTATTAATAATAA
>NC_051418.1:12901642-12901802 GCF_015228065.2 Penaeus monodon | reverse complement strand
AAATTACATAGACCAACTAACTAAAACCAAACGCAAGCTCTATAATGTAAATAGATATAACACGAAACAATGATAAATCAAGGGAACAGAGCAAGGTTACCGAGGATGTACTGACTCAGCGGAGGTTGACTGACGGTTGTAAGTTTCCCAAGGAAGTTAG
>NC_051418.1:12900544-12900817 GCF_015228065.2 Penaeus monodon | reverse complement strand
AAAAGGACAAATGAAGAGAAAGGGAGACAGACTCAAATCACGGAGGGAAGGTAGGAGAGAGACACAGAGAAAAAAAAAGTGAACGGAAAGATAGAAGCAAAGGGAGAGAGAAGAAGAGGACTAGCAGAGGCAGGAGGATGGAGAGAAGGGAGGAAGGCGAAGAGGGGAGAGGAAGGAAGTAGCTAAATGACAGGAAATGAGGCGGAGAAGGAGAGAGAGAGTGGGCGACAAGTTTAGTGGCGATGAAAGAGGCCTGTGCTGTGGGAAAACACC
>NC_051418.1:12899793-12900315 GCF_015228065.2 Penaeus monodon | reverse complement strand
ATGGCGAGACAAATCAATGTTCGTTGTCCTACTTTGCCATTCTCCTCCCTACATTAGTCACATAATAAATTATCATTGGTTACTGTCATCATCATAATTGTTACAAGTAATAGGAATCCTGGAGTGAATGCCAGGGTCAGGCACTCGCTACCTTGGCACTGGAGACGCGGTTGTTTTCCCTTGCTCTGGCACTGCGCTGATGTGGCACTGCCAATCCTCCCTCTGACACTGCGTTGATGTGGCACTCCCAATCCTCCCTCTGACATTGCGCTAATGTGGCACTCCCAATCCTTCCTCTGGCACTGCGCTGATATGGCACTGCCAATCCTCCCTCTGACACTGCGCTAATGTGGCACTCCCAATCCTTCCTCTGGCACTGCGCTGATATGGCACTCCCAATCCTCCCTCTGGCACTGCGCTGATTTGGCACTCATTATTTTCCGTTTTATGTGGAAATATTAGTTTTCCTTTGGCACTCAGTAGATGTACTTTATTTAATTTTTTTGTAAATATGAGGCTCTC
>NC_051418.1:12899522-12899730 GCF_015228065.2 Penaeus monodon | reverse complement strand
GATATATCGTCCTATTTCTATGCCTTTCTTTGAAGAAAGTGGGTATGGGTGTATAAGGATGTGAGTGGATACGTCACCTATTCTCACTGTATAATCTATCCACTCTCCTGTGATAGAAAGTGGATTTGTTTTCATTTTAGACAAAGTGGATACCAAGATTTGCGGTACTAAATGTATTTATGGTACTTATAACATCCGTTTTATAACA
>NC_051418.1:12899200-12899424 GCF_015228065.2 Penaeus monodon | reverse complement strand
TTTCTCTAAACCAAAAAATATCAAGGAAATTAATATATATGATAAAGAATGGACTGAAAGGATAAAAGCAAAAGTTTTCGTGAGAGTGAAAAAGAAAGTATGACGTGTTGCCTCTGAGTCTGCCATTGTCAAGAAAAAAAAGTTTCATTTTTGTTTTCTCTGTCATAAAATGGAAAAGAAAACGTGTCACGTGGTGTCTCTGTTTCATTAGTACTTCTGTGTGT
>NC_051418.1:12898394-12899121 GCF_015228065.2 Penaeus monodon | reverse complement strand
AGCGTCATATATACAATGAAAATGAAGAATCAAATAAAACACATCTGCTGAGTGCCAAAGGAATTCTGATATTTCCACATAAAACTGAAAAGAATGAGTGCCATTTCAGTGCAGTGCCAGAGAAAGGATTATCAGTGCCACATCAGCGCAGTGCCAGAGGGAAGGATCATCAGTGCCACATCAGCGCGGTGTCAGAGGAAGGATTGGGAAAACAACCGCGTCTCCAGTGCCAAGGTAGCGAGTGCCTGACCCTGGCATTCACTCCAGGATGCCAGACCGCACAGGAATCTAACACCCAATGCCATTCACGGTAATTGCGTCTCGTTGCAATTGTCTCTGCAATCTCAGCCTTGGCAACACTTGAGAATACCATTTCACGGAGGCAATACTAGTTTGCAATCTCACCTTGGCAGCGCTGGAATCCCTATTCTCATCACGCCGATATTTCTCACGTTGGCAATACTGGTGTTCTGTAATCTCTACCTTGAGGGCATTAGAATCTGCAATATCAACCTGGCAACACTGCAGTCTCACCTTAGTTACACTGCAATCCGCAAACTCATGTCGGTGCAATCTCATCTTGACAACGCTGGAATCAGCAATCTCACCTTGGCAACGCTGCAGACTTTTGGCTACATCGGCGGTTCAAGACGCTCCTTTGGCAACACTGAATCTACGCATGATAACCATGCATCCTTTGATAAAATCATGCAATCAAGGACACTTA
>NC_051418.1:12897938-12898147 GCF_015228065.2 Penaeus monodon | reverse complement strand
GAGAGATAGCGAAATATGTGATAAGGAGGACAGACCTAACAATTTTGAGAATGATAGCTTTAATACTTGATCACAACCAACAATTGAAAAATAATGTTACTGAAAATATAGATATAGCAATTATCAATGTTCATATTTCTTTGGCAATCTCATCCTTTCATTATTTCTACGAACACACCATCGTCATAATTACACAGTAGTGTTAGTAA
>NC_051418.1:12896002-12896530 GCF_015228065.2 Penaeus monodon | reverse complement strand
TTCAGTAATAAAAATAAATCACAATCTATGATATAATTTTCTTCGTCGCTTCCTTCCCACACAGATGCTCTTCCTCCCCCTCCCCTCAACTTCCTCCCCCTTCCCCTCCCCTCTTTATCTCCCTCCCCTTTCTCCCCCTTCTTCCCTCTCCTTCCTGAACCCTTCCTTCCTTCCCCTTCCCCCCTCCTCCTCCTCTTCCCCTCCTCCCCTCCTTCCCCTCCTCCCATCTTCCTCCGTCTCCCCCCTCCTTCCTCCTCTCCTTCCTTCCCTCCTCCCCTTCCTCCTCCCCCCTCCTCCTCCCTCCTCAACCAACGTCACGTCCGAAATCCCAGCCGAGGCTCTGCGCTTGATCGGCCACTGTGTTCGAATGGCTGAAAGACTGTCACTTAACCGTGGGAGTTCGGCGTGCAGGTGTGACGTGCGGGGGCGCGGGCGAGCAGGCGAGGGGGGGGGGGAAAGCGGATCTTCGGATGGGGGGGGGACGAGGAGGGAAGATGAAGGGGGGAGAGGGGGGGAGAAGGGGAGAAG
>NC_051418.1:12895826-12895943 GCF_015228065.2 Penaeus monodon | reverse complement strand
ATAACATTGTCAAAATCAAAACAGTAACAGCAGTCCTACTTTTTTTTAACCCATCATTCTCTCTCAGTTGTACGTAATTAAGCATTTCGATCATTAAGAAGCCAAGAATATCAATAG
>NC_051418.1:12895570-12895647 GCF_015228065.2 Penaeus monodon | reverse complement strand
ATAACTGTCAATAAAAACAAACAAACAAACGAAACCAAACACCCAAACATACACAAAAACCTAACAAAAACTTTCAC
>NC_051418.1:12895335-12895538 GCF_015228065.2 Penaeus monodon | reverse complement strand
ACAAGGCAGGATAAACAAAATCCCACATCCCTTAGGATATTCCAGGCCTCCTGTGAGTGTGACGTCACGCAAGAGAGGATGGTCGGCTCTGGCCTTGCGAATCGCCATGCTCTGGCAGCCTTATTTGTCTTGAGAAAATTGGAGCGAGAGATCGGGGAGGCGATGAGGATGGGGCGGGGAGGAACTCGTGAAATTGTGACATA
>NC_051418.1:12894973-12895086 GCF_015228065.2 Penaeus monodon | reverse complement strand
CATACAGTGAGGAAAGTGAGTGAGGCGAGAGGATAAGACCATTTGCTTCCTCGCCATCAGCTGCCTTGAGCTTTCTCTCTCCTTTTCTTGTCGACCCATCTTCGTCCTTGGCA
>NC_051418.1:12894124-12894283 GCF_015228065.2 Penaeus monodon | reverse complement strand
CTTTCCCTCTTTCCCTCAGCGGTCTTTTCAAGACAGTTTGGCTCCAAGTGGGCGTGAAGAGAGCCTCGCGCGGGCGGCCAAGCGGGGGCGTACCGTGGGAATTTCAACCCCCCCCCTCTCTCCCCAACCCGTAATTCCCCCTCTCTTTTATCCTGCTTC
>NC_051418.1:12893974-12894065 GCF_015228065.2 Penaeus monodon | reverse complement strand
AATAATTTTACCCATTTTTTTCAACCGCCTTTTCTCTCTGTTTGTGCCTTTTTCCCCTTTTGTTTCGGTCTCTCTTTCTTGCTTATTTGTT
>NC_051418.1:12893298-12893898 GCF_015228065.2 Penaeus monodon | reverse complement strand
TTATTTATTTATTTATTTATCTATTTGTTTATTTATATACTTTCTATCCCTTTCTCTCCTTTATACTCTTAATCTTTGTTTCCCATTCCCACTTTCTTTTAAGTCCGTTTGTTCATATGTCTATCCGTAATCATATTCAGTAACACATTGATTCATAGAAAAATATTCTGTATTAGTTGTCCATTAAATAAAACAAAGAAAACGTTTTACCGGTAATACGATATCCATATACAGAAAACGATAGATCATGAAAATCGCATAAACTATACTATTATAGAACCCGACTCGCTTGCGCGTTTATGGTTACTCTGCATAGTTACAAAATTATACAAATTCTAGTCATGGACATTATTACATATTCGAGCAGTCGTAAACAAACCCTTTACGTGTGATTGAGCGGTTTTTTGAAGACAGTTATATCACAAAAAATCAATGTCTTGTGCACTCAGTCACCGCAGACAAGGCCTGAGACCATAAACACAACCTACAGGGTTTTTTTCGTTTTTTTTTCTTGTTGCTGAAAATATAATGTCAGATGGTGAAAGATGAAAGTTGAACACACATCAACGGTTCTATCTGTTTTGTAAATTTGTGTGTGTG
>NC_051418.1:12892929-12892993 GCF_015228065.2 Penaeus monodon | reverse complement strand
ATAAGTATGTATGTATGTATAAACAGAGAGAGAGAGAGAAATTGATATTTTTTTCTATGAATTA
>NC_051418.1:12892500-12892622 GCF_015228065.2 Penaeus monodon | reverse complement strand
AGGTTCTGCCCGCCGCCCGGAGCCATGAACCAGCAGTGTCGCGTGTGCGGCGAGCCGGCTGCCGGCTTCCACTTCGGGGCCTTCACGTGCGAGGGATGCAAGGTGAGACTGCTGGGGGGGGC
>NC_051418.1:12892146-12892359 GCF_015228065.2 Penaeus monodon | reverse complement strand
GAATGAAGCAATTTATTGAACTATGATTAAAGGAAATAAATCGAAAAGAAAAATGGTAACTCACAAAAAAACAAACGTATTTTTTTTTTTTTTTTATGTGGCATTGACTTTTTTCATCATTAGTGAAAAAAATATATATTTATCAAATACTGATATGAGTTCTTTTAATATTCTGTATAATGGAAATTTTGATTTATCGTGTAAAAGTTTTGT
>NC_051418.1:12892044-12892108 GCF_015228065.2 Penaeus monodon | reverse complement strand
CCGCTTCCTCCTGTCACATTAACATATAATTAATGAAATCCAAGAATAATAACTCTAAAAATCT
>NC_051418.1:12891263-12891868 GCF_015228065.2 Penaeus monodon | reverse complement strand
CTAGCCTCCTTCTCTCCCTCTAGTATAAGCGCCTCCCCCCCCCTATTTCACCCACAGTCATTATAACATTTTTAATCAATCTTTTAATAGTATAGGCCGTTCTAACTACCCATTCCCTCCAGTTGATTTAACATAATCAGCATTTCTAACAACACTGGCCGTTCTAACTTCCCTCTCCCGAATCGTTATAAGAAATCTGTTTTTTTAAATAGTACAGGCCGTTCTAACCGCCCTCGCCCAGTCGTTATAGCATTTCTAATCGCTTTTTCTAACAGCACGAGTCGTTCTAACCCCCTCACCAGAATCGTTATAACATTTCTAATCAGTTTTCCTAACAGAACAGGCCGTTTTAACCTCCATCTCCCTCCCCTTCCCCCCCAGTTGCTACAGCATTTCTAATCACGCTTTCTAACAGCACGAGTCGTTCTAACCTCCCTCTCCCCCGCAGTCGTTCTTCGGGCGGACGTACAACAACGTGTCGTCTCTGGGCGAGTGCAAGAACGGCGGCCGTTGCGTCATCAACAAGAAGAACCGGACAGCGTGCAAGGCCTGCCGCCTGCGCAAGTGCCTGCTCGTCGGCATGTCCAAGAGCGGATCCAGGTAGG
>NC_051418.1:12889601-12890615 GCF_015228065.2 Penaeus monodon | reverse complement strand
ATGTTACTTATTTTTCCTGTTCACTTGCACCGATTCTACTATTGCCATAATGATACAATCAACAAATCAATAATTATTTAACATCATAATTGAAAATATAATATAATACCTTAATTCAAAAGCCGTAGATAACAATCCCTGTCCCTCGTCCCCTCGTCCCTTTGTCCCCTCGTCCCTTTGTCCCCTCGTCCCCTCGTCCCCTCGTCCCTTTGTCCCCTCGTCCCTTTGTCCCCTCGTCCCTTTGTCCCCTTTTCCCCTCGTTCCCTCGTCCCTTTGTCCCTTTGTCCCCTCGTCCACTCGTCCCCTCGTCCCCTCGTCCCTGATCTGACCCGCTGCCTCCCGCAGGTACGGCCGTCGCTCCAACTGGTTCAAGATCCACTGCCTGCTGGAGGACCGGCGCTCGTCCGCGGCAGGAGAGCTGGGCGGGTCGGGGGCCTCCGGGTGCTGGGGCGGCCCTGGCACCAGCGACGACGAGGGCGACCCCATCGACGTGTGCGGCCCCCCGGAGGTGCCTCGCGGGTCGCCGCCCCCCGCCCGCACCTCCCCCGCGCTCAGCAGCCCCGACTCACACGCTTCAGACAACTCGGTGGAGGCGTCCCTGTACGGCGAGGGCGGAGGGCGCCACCTGCCCTACCTCCCCGCGCTCTACCCCCGGCTCAGCGTCCTCCCTCCCCCTCCCCCTTCGCCCGCCTCCTCCTCCTCCTCCTCCCCCTCGTCCTCGTGCCCCGGCGCCCCTCTCAGCCCCCTCCTGATCTCGCAGTTCCCCCTCGGCGGCAGCACTCCCCCTCCCTACTCCCTCTACCCCTACTTCTCCCCCCACACGGCTTGCTACGCCCCCTCCTATGACCTCTCCTTCGACGCCATTAGACGGTCGCCCGAGGTAAGCCTGAGGGTGGGCCGCGCCCACAGCCCGCCTGCAGGCGCTGGGCACCTCAGGGCGCCCGCAAAGCGACCGGCTGAGTGCCCGGCACCCCTCCCGCTGGCCAAGAGGCTGCGTCTACTAGAGGAGAGGAA
>NC_051418.1:12888872-12889549 GCF_015228065.2 Penaeus monodon | reverse complement strand
TCCGACGTGTCCGTCTCGGTGTCGGTGTCCGTGAGGAAGGAGGCATCGCTCGCCGCGCCCGTCGGGGTCGCCCTGAAGGCCGCGGCGCCTCCGTCGGACGTGCCAATGGACCTGTCGGTGCGATCCAGCGCCGCGTCTCCGCCCGACGCCGGAGCCGACCACGACATCCTGGACTTGTCCCTCAAGACCCGACAGGACCCGAAGGAGGAGGTCGAGTCCGCGGAGCCCGAGAAGGAGAACTCCCACGAGACGCCAGAGCGGCCGACGGCCTCCGCCCCCGGGGTGGCCGTAGGGATGGGGGGGTCCTGCGCCCTCACGCCCCTGAACCTCGCCCTCCACCTCCAGCCGCGGGCGCGCTCCGTCTCCTAGTCCTTCGACGCGCTCCGCCCACGCCGCCCGCCTGCGCCGCCCAGCCCCTGTAAATGCCGTTATTTATTGATCACAAAGATTTCTATTTCTTAGTCATGTCACGAAGATGCCAGACGCCGCGAACGCATGTCACGGCGTCATAGACCCCAGTGTACACATTAGTAAATAAAGTATTTTTGATATCCACTGCTTCATTATCCGCCTGTGTAGCCCAGACATACGCCCACACGCTGTGCAGACAAGCAAGTATCCATGCGTACTCATACAAGGGTGTGCTTCTCCTTCTACTTCTATCTATATACAAACAT
>NC_051418.1:12886751-12886869 GCF_015228065.2 Penaeus monodon | reverse complement strand
CGCTAAAGAGGAGCGAAGATATAGGGAAGGATAAAGACTACAACGGAACGAGCTCATCATCAAGTGAATCGTTTAACCAGTATATGGATTATGGAATGGGCGGATATAACATGGTTTA
>NC_051418.1:12885658-12885893 GCF_015228065.2 Penaeus monodon | reverse complement strand
TTTTAACAAGCGGCAAAGGCAACATCACGCCGCCTTTCCAGAAGAAACAAACATTTTTTGTTTTGTATTTATACAACAACAACAACAATACTACTAATAATAAAGAGATGAGTTACTACCATCAACATTTACTAAATCCTAATCAAAATTTCGGAATCCGACCGAAGTGTTTTCCTTGGCGCCTCGCTGTCTGGCGGGCTCGAGCCATATAAGGGATAAAGAGAGAGGGAACGGA
>NC_051418.1:12884195-12884287 GCF_015228065.2 Penaeus monodon | reverse complement strand
TTCATACTCATGACTGTGGTCCATTTAGTTTCCGTCCGCCATTTTGTTATGGAGTAAGGAATAGGGATGGAATGACTAAGCATGTAATCAGA
>NC_051418.1:12881925-12882415 GCF_015228065.2 Penaeus monodon | reverse complement strand
CATTTGATGTTTCTTCTGTTGATTTTTTTCTTTTTCTTCTGTTATGTTTTATTTTCATTAATGAGATATTTTAATGCTTGTAGAGAATAACTTGCGTGCATTGTCTTTGTGATATCGAGGATCCTATTTAGTCAACACAACACAGATCGTATTTAGTCAACACAGTTGTACTAATAAATTGCTAGTGAATTGGTACTTATCTCATTAATAAAATGAAGCTCATATCAATTGAAGTATACATACAAATTTAGACGTTTGTATCGGAAACTAAGATCTCCCCATAGACCACTTGGAGTAACAAACTTATAAAAGCAGTTATCCCTAAAGTTAATATTCAAAGAAAACGGTGATATGTGATTGTAGTCAAAGAAAGCGAAGTAATTTTAGGGGAAACAATTTTGTTAGGCTATATTTCGCCAGTCTCAAATAAAGATGATTATGAGGCAATACAACGATTTTGGCTTAAAGCAAACATGACTTATAACAATCA
>NC_051418.1:12879157-12879635 GCF_015228065.2 Penaeus monodon | reverse complement strand
CATTTGATGTTTCTTCTGTTGATTTTTTTCTTTTTCTTCTGTTATGTTTTATTTTCATTAATGAGATATTTTAATGCTTGTAGAGAATAACTTGCGTGCATTGTCTTTGTGATATCGAGGATCCTATTTAGTCAACACAACACAGATCGTATTTAGTCAACACAGTTGTACTAATAAATTGCTAGTGAATTGGTACTTATCTCATTAATAAAATGAAGCTCATATCAATTGAAGTATACATACAAAATTAGACGTTTGTATCGGAAACTAAGATCTCCCCATAGACCACTTGGAGTAACAAACTTATAAAAGCAGTTATCCCTAAAGTTAATATTCAAAGAAAACGGTGATATGTGATTGTAGTCAAAGAAAGCGAAGTAATTTTAGGGGAAACAATTTTGTTAGGCTATATTTCGCCAGTCTCAAATAAAGATGATTATGAGGCAATACAACGATTTTGGCTTAAAGCAAACATGAC
>NC_051418.1:12877570-12877819 GCF_015228065.2 Penaeus monodon | reverse complement strand
ATGCTTTTAAAATATTACAAATACGCGTTATGGAAACAAGGAGCGAAATAGTAAACGATGAAAGTGAAAAACAATGAAAGAAAGCGACTGAGCGATAAAATGCGGAGGAAAGGAGGTGATGAAAATAGAAACTATTATTACACCTTATTTTCTTTCTCTTTTCTATTTAGATACTAAAATGATAGATCAAGATAGAGACAGTAAAGTAGATAATTGATAATAATGATGATAATTTTAGTAATGACAATG
>NC_051418.1:12875050-12875126 GCF_015228065.2 Penaeus monodon | reverse complement strand
GTTTTTTTTATCAAGGGTTTTTTAAATTGGAGATGGGGGAAATTCAATCTAAACCAAATTTTCGGTAAAGCGTTTT
>NC_051418.1:12869910-12871307 GCF_015228065.2 Penaeus monodon | reverse complement strand
GCGCGCACTTAGCATCGTAAATCCTAAAACCTCCTTACGAAAAATAGAATACCCAAGATGAGAAATCTGCCAGGAGAACCAGAAAAAAACCAACAGTCCTGTTGACGCAATGGCGGTTAGCGTGCTGACCAGACAGGCGGTGGAAGCCCTGCTGAGAGATCGCAGAGCGAGACTCCTGGGCAAGGGGTCGTTTGGCAAGGTCATTATGGTCTTCTACGAAGGGCGGATATGCGTCGTGAAATAAGGATTGTGTAGGCATACCAACTTCAATGAAGAGATGAAACTGATGGAGGACCTAGGGGGCGCTGGAGGCGCTCCTATTCCCTTGGGTTTCTGTTCTGAGATGCCTGCCCTCCTCATGACCTTCTGCGGAACTAAAAATCTGGAGGCCTACCTGAATGGCCTGTCAAATACAAACGAACTGCCCCTTTTGTACATCCTCAAACTGGCTCTCAGTGTGACCGAGCGCCTTCAGGAGATCCACCGGTTGGGTTTCGTTCACTGCGACTTCAAGGCCGACAACGTCACCCTCAAGTTCGATCATTAACAGAAGCTAGAGTCCGTCCACATCATCGACCTCGGCTTTATGTGTCGCGTCGGGTCCAGAAAGAAATTAAATGGGACCAACAGAAGAGCGATGGAATGGTACTGCGGCTGCCTATTCAAAAATTCTCCCATTGGTGTGAAGTGCGACCTACCCGGTTTGAGTACGATCTTCCAGGACTTGTTCTTTGGCAGGAGAGACATTCCCCACCACCTCGTACAGCTGGCTAAATGTTGCGCGAATTCCGATCACTCCCAACGCCCCGACCTGGAGTACGTGCGGCAGTGCTTCGCTAAGGAGTGCTCGCAATTCACAGCCGGCCCTATCCCGAGCCGCTTGAAGAGGATAATGTCCACCCTTGACTCGACTGACAAGAGGAAGCCAACTATGCAAGAAGTCAGGGTTCTGGCCAATTTCTGCGCTGAACAAGAGCTACCCATTCTGTGCATCCAAGACCTGCACACGTACCTGATGGTACAGAAGGCCGAGAAAATCGAAAGGGAGTGGGGCTACACGTTCACGACCGGGCAGAAGGTGATCCAAACCACGAGGACTCTTAAGGATTTCAAAAATCTTCTTGAGCAAGCCATGAGGTTGAAGGTATCCGATGATAAATGTGGCACCAAGATCCTCGAAGGCCTCTGCCTTGACATGCTATGCCTCGTGACCAATGGCGTCATGAATGAGCCTTCTAACAAGCGCCCTCGCGAAGAACAGGATGCAGCGGCACCCGCGAAGCGCCCCCGCCAAAACGCTCGCTGACCTGCCCGTCGGACTTCTGTCAGGTGATCAAGGGCGCTGCGTGGAGGCCAGTTTCTCCTCGGTGGCCACTTCAAGGTGGACAGGTCACTTG
>NC_051418.1:12869795-12869882 GCF_015228065.2 Penaeus monodon | reverse complement strand
GATAAAAGAAGATAAAACCGCAGGGTATATGGTATCAAGAATACCGCTTAGTGAAGAATATTTGAGAAGAAAGGTAGTAGTAGTAGT
>NC_051418.1:12868140-12868380 GCF_015228065.2 Penaeus monodon | reverse complement strand
ACAGTAATGGAACATAAAATAACCATTCACAAATAACAACACAGCCATTAATATCTTGCCAATCGCAAAGGAAATCTCTTCCGAAAACTGCCCTTCCGTTTCCTCTTCAGGGGTGACAGGGACAACCTCTTGGGCCTCCTGGCTTTCCGTTTCGTCTCCAGGGGTGACAGGGACAACCTCTTCGGCCTCCTGGCTTTCCGTTTCGTCTCCAGGGGTGACGGGGACAACCTATTCCTCTCT
>NC_051418.1:12867344-12867449 GCF_015228065.2 Penaeus monodon | reverse complement strand
GAACAGACATGGCTAACGTTAAAGAATGAGATAGAGAAGAAATTATTATTCCCATGGTTTTAATGTGTATCTCTTTAGAATATAGTGGCTTTGAGTTCATCGTTT
>NC_051418.1:12865553-12865925 GCF_015228065.2 Penaeus monodon | reverse complement strand
TATTATTTTATACCACACAGTATGTATATAATGAATCTATGGACGAAAAATCAGACGATGTTCACTGTTAAAAGGGCATCATCGTTAACATCGTATATAATATAGTCTACCCTCTCATTCTCGTAGA
Source organism: Penaeus monodon (assembly GCF_015228065.2). NCBI lineage: Eukaryota > Metazoa > Arthropoda > Malacostraca > Decapoda > Penaeidae > Penaeus > Penaeus monodon. Next base: position 12,865,798 of record NC_051418.1, on the reverse strand, counting down.
AAACGGCCTGCCATCCAAGGAAATCAAAGAAAATATACAATGAATTAGAGCAATAACCATTATATTTATACATGCTTTCGGAACGTTAACTAGACCGATAAACAACGCAACACTTTCAAAGAACAAACGTAAAGTAAAAAAAAAAAAAGAAGAGAAAAAATGCCCTGAACGTAAGATCTGTATTAGAAATATCATAAAACAGATGGTCATTATCAGCGTTTTATTCATGTATTTACTTATCTATA
>NC_051418.1:12865312-12865519 GCF_015228065.2 Penaeus monodon | reverse complement strand
CTTCTTATAAGATAAGATACGAATTATCATCGATTTATCGTCCAGGAGATATATTTGGTAAAGAGATTCAGCTCAAAAATCCATATAACAAAATCTCATAGTTAGTCAGTGCTGAATATATATAACGAAGGGAAACACGTAAATAGTTTAGTTTTTCGTAACATTATTTCCGAAGGATTAACCTAAAGCTAGTTTCTAGTTTTAGAA
>NC_051418.1:12863609-12865015 GCF_015228065.2 Penaeus monodon | reverse complement strand
CCCCACGGGGCGCACTTGGCATCGTAATTCCTAAAACCTCCTTACGAAAAATAAATACCCAAGATGAAAATCTGCCAGAGAACCAAAAAAAAAACCAACAGTCTGTTGACGCAATGGCGGTTACGTGCTGACCAGACAGGGGGTGGAAGCCCTGCTGAGAGATCGCAGAGCGAGACTCCGGGGCAAGGGTTCGTTTGGCAAGGTCATTAGGGTCTTCTACGAGGGGGGTATGCGTCGGGGAAAAAAGGATTGTGTAGGCATACCAACCTTCATGAAGAATGAAACTGATGGAGGACCTAGGGGGCGCTGGAGGCGCTCCTATTCCCTTGGGTTTCTGTTCCTGAGATGCCTGCCCTCCTCATACCTTCTGCGGAACTAAAATCTGGAGGCCTACCTGAATGCCTGTCAAATACAAACGAACTGCCCCTTTTGTACATCCTCAACTGGCTCTCATGTACCGAGCGCCTTCAGGAGATCCCCCGGGTTGGGTTTCGTTCACTGCGACTTCAAGGCCGACAACGTCACCCTCAATTTTCGATCATTAACAGAAGCTAGAGTCCGTCCCACATCATCGACCTCGGCTTTATGTGTCGCGTCGGGTCCAGAAAGAAATTAAATGGACCAACAGAAGAGCGATGGAATGGTACTGCGGCTGCCTATTCAAAAATTCTCCATTGGTGTGAATGCGACCTACCCGGTTTGAGTACATCTTCCAGACTTGTTTTTTGGGCGGGAGAGACATTCCCCACCACCTCGTACAGCTGGGTAAATGTTGCGCGAATTCCGATCACGTCCCCAAAGCCCCGACCTGGAGTCGTGCGGCAGTGCTTCGCTAAGGAGTTTCCTCGCAAATTTACGCCGGCCCTATCCCGAGCCGCTTGAAGAGGGTAATGGGCCACCCTTGACTCGACTGACAAGAGGAAACCAACTTGCAAGAAGTCAGGTTCTTGGGCCCAAATTTCTGCGCTGAACAAGAGCTACCCATTCTGTGCATCCAAGACCTGCACACGTAACCTGATGGTACAGAAGGCCGAGAAAATCGAAAGGGAGTGGGGCTACACGTTCACGACCGGGGAGAAGGTGATCCAAACCACGAGACCCCTTAAAATTTCAAAATCTTCTTGAGCAAGCCATGAGGTTGAAGGTATCCGATGATAAATGTGGCACCAAGATCCTCGAAGGCCTCTGCCTTGACATGCTATGCCTCGTGACCAATGGCGTCCTGAATGAGCCTTCTAACAAGCGCCCTCGCGAAGAACAGGATGCAGCGGCACCCGCGAAGCGCCCCCGCCAAACCGCTCGCTGACCTGCCCGTCGGACTTCTGTCAGGTGATCAAGGGCGCTGCGTGGAGGCCAGTTTCTCCTCGGTGGCCACTTCAAGGTGGACAGGTCACTTGAAAAAAAAA
>NC_051418.1:12863485-12863582 GCF_015228065.2 Penaeus monodon | reverse complement strand
AGAAGATAAAACCGTAGGGTATATGGTATCAAGAATACCGCTTAGTGAAGAATATTTGAGAAGAAAGGTAGTAGTAGTAGTAAAAAAAAAAAAAAAA
>NC_051418.1:12862716-12862810 GCF_015228065.2 Penaeus monodon | reverse complement strand
GCTAACGTTAAAGAATGAGATAGAGAAGAAATTATTATTCCCATGGTTTTAATGTGTATCTCTTTAGAATATAGTGGCTTTGAGTCCATCGTTT
>NC_051418.1:12861026-12861289 GCF_015228065.2 Penaeus monodon | reverse complement strand
TATTATTTTATACCACACAGTATGTATATAATGAATCTATGGACGAAAAATCAGACGATGTTCACTGTTAAAAGGGCATCATCGTTAACATCGTATATAATATAGTCTACCCTCTCATTCTCGTAGAAAACGGCCTGCCATCCAAGGAAATCAAAGAAAATATACAATGAATTAGAGCAATAACCATTATATTTATACATGCTTTCGGAACGTTAACTAGACCGATAAACAACGCAACACTTTCAAAGAACAAACGTAAATTT
>NC_051418.1:12860671-12860872 GCF_015228065.2 Penaeus monodon | reverse complement strand
ATAAGATAAGATACGAATTATCATCGATTTATCGTCCAGGAGATATATTTGGTAAAGAGATTCAGCTCAAAAATCCATATAACAAAATCTCATAGTTAGTCAGTGCTGAATATATATAACGAAGGGAAACACGTAAATAGTTTAGTTTTTCGTAACATTATTTCCGAAGGATTAACCTAAAGCTAGTTTCTAGTTTTAGAA
>NC_051418.1:12860341-12860473 GCF_015228065.2 Penaeus monodon | reverse complement strand
TCAATAGGAGATGAAAGAACGAAAAAAAAGTGGGATTTCGTACCCTATGTGAATGAGTCATCAAAAAAAGGAAGAGTTTTAGCATCGTTTTGAAAGACCGAAAATCCCTTAAGGGTTCTGCGGTTAAGGAGT
>NC_051418.1:12859915-12860185 GCF_015228065.2 Penaeus monodon | reverse complement strand
GCCCAACTCTCATTTATTTCCTCTCCTCTCATCTTCCTCCTCGTTCTTCCTCGTTCTTTCTCTCCCTCTCTCTCTCCTTCACCCCCCCCCCCCCCAGTTCGTTCCCTTCCTCCTGCTTTCCCATACAAGTTTACATACTCTTTTCACCGTCTTTTGCTTGCTGGCTACTTTTTTTTTTATCACGGTGTGTGTTTTTTATGGTACTCTCATAGGAACCCGATCTCCCTTGTCTCTATCTTGATGCTCTTCTCACTGCTCGACATATTCATC
>NC_051418.1:12859203-12859818 GCF_015228065.2 Penaeus monodon | reverse complement strand
CTTGTTTTTTCTTTCACTTTACTTGCTCCTATTTCTTCTCATTTATCTTTATTCCTTATCTTCTCTCAGGTCTTACGTATTTGCATTCCTTCGGTGAAACAAAAACTCACGCACATGTTTTTTTTTTTAAGTACAAACTTACTCACACACCTTCCGTTACGTAATTATAACCATAGATAAAATTGGTGCAAGGCGTGGAGAGGGAAGATAGAGTGCTAAATGGTGGATGAAAGGGAGAATCAGGAGAAGTGGGAGGTGAGTAGAGAGGCAATGCAGAGTGGAAAAGGGAAAGGGCAGGGGCGCTCATAGCCCGGAAGCAAAGTAATTGCGTCGGGAGAACGATCGGAGAAAGAGACAGTAGACATCGAGATAAGGAAGAGGGTGAGAAACCAAGATAAGTTTAGCCCACCTTTTCTTGTATCCGTTCGGATTAACGTTTTAAAAAAACGAATGAGTCACATTCTTAAACATGACTGACGCGAACTCCGCGATTGCGTTTCGTGTTTTGCGTCGTGGAAGGACGCAGAAAAAGATAAAATGAGTAGACAAGAAAATAAAAGAAGATCAAGAGTCATGGAAAGCGTGGAACTATATAGATAATAAGCGAGAATAGAA
>NC_051418.1:12859009-12859173 GCF_015228065.2 Penaeus monodon | reverse complement strand
GGATGGAGAGTAGGCATAGCTACGAAAGCAAGATTTTATGGCATATATTTATAACCTATTTATTAGTTCTATATTGCATGTCCTCAGGTAAACATAAACTCACATACATTTTTTTTTTAATACAAACTTACTCACCACACCTTCCGTTACGTAATTATAAACAC
>NC_051418.1:12858586-12858774 GCF_015228065.2 Penaeus monodon | reverse complement strand
GTTAAAGCCCACCGTTCTTGTACCGTTCGGATTAACGTTTAAAAAAACGAATGACGTCACAGTTCTTAAAATGACTGACGCGAACTCCGCGATTGCGTTTCGTGTTTGCGTCGTGGAAGGAACGCAGAAAAAGATGAAAAAGGAGGTAGGACAAAGGAAAATAAAGAGAGAGATACAGAGAGCATGGG
>NC_051418.1:12857994-12858058 GCF_015228065.2 Penaeus monodon | reverse complement strand
CGGACGACGAAAAGAAAACAATGAGACGAGAAAATGTGTATAGAGATTAAAGCGAAAACGTGCA
>NC_051418.1:12857404-12857477 GCF_015228065.2 Penaeus monodon | reverse complement strand
GTGATTCTACTTCCTCGTCGAGCGCAAAGAGAAGAAAACAATACCCCCCTCCCCCCCTCACCCTCACACACAC
>NC_051418.1:12856977-12857222 GCF_015228065.2 Penaeus monodon | reverse complement strand
GCTCCGGAGAACAGTTGGAGTTGACGACCTTCGCAAGGTCTCCCGGCCGTTGCTGGATGTGGCAGGAAAAATAAATTAAAAAAAAACAATGACTAAAAGGAGATAAAGAAAAAAAAAGCAGTGATAAAAGTTAAGGGTAAAACCTCAAGATTGAAAAAATATATCAATGAAGAATGATCGAATGTAAGAGAAAAAAGGATGAAAAAATTTGAAATGACAGTCAGGTCCACACACGTGTTTAAATG
>NC_051418.1:12856888-12856953 GCF_015228065.2 Penaeus monodon | reverse complement strand
GTGTGGGAACGAGGAGCGATCACCGCGACAAAAACATCGCCCGCAACCTTCACAAGGACAGCGCT
>NC_051418.1:12856196-12856605 GCF_015228065.2 Penaeus monodon | reverse complement strand
ACAAAATACCTTTCTACCTTTCTTCCCAACACACTGTCATGTTTATAGATACATTACATCTATCTATCTATCTATCTTCCCCTGTGTCATGGAATCTCCGATGTCATTGCATTCACGAAACAGGAAATTAACAGACGTCATATCATACTATTTCCGGATTACGTTAGAGCGAGTTCCCAACATTTTCAGTCTTCTCGAAATAAAAATTCCTGGATGATACTTATTCCATCAGTGGCTTTATGATTTTTTTTTTTTATAGCGAAGGATGATAATACGAAAAGGAAAGAAAACAAATAAGGAAAAAAATAGCTTAGGAAAATCACCGATGTACAATTCGGAAAGAATGTGTTTCCATGACAACGAATCTCTAATGTCATTCGTTGAAGACGAAAGAAGAATTCAAAAGAAA
>NC_051418.1:12855849-12855926 GCF_015228065.2 Penaeus monodon | reverse complement strand
GCATGACATGTCGTTAATGTGCATTCCAGAGAAGAATTGTTAAGGAACTTTACCACAGGTGTTCGTCCTCCCCCTTG
>NC_051418.1:12855014-12855816 GCF_015228065.2 Penaeus monodon | reverse complement strand
TCACCCGGTAGTTTTCCTGGTATGCAAAATGGCCAAGTAACTTAAGAAAAATTATCTACCAGGTTGAAATTCGGCAGTTAATGTCAGTTAATATGTGTGTTTCGAGGCGGAATTTGCATTTGCAGTTGCATCCGGAGTTTAACCGCCGTGTCATGTCAGGAGGAAAGGAATTCGGTCTTATGCAATGGAACAGTTATGAGATTGCAAGCGTTCGAGAGATCGGGATAAAAATTGGAATTCCATCGGTTTTGTATTTAATTTCTCTCTTATTTATAAAATCGTATAGTATATGATTTTTTTTTTACATGATTTAAAACAAAAATACAAAGGAAATTAAATAAACTTATACAATATTTTTTATTAGTATATGATATAGTAATAAAAAAAATGTATAAGTAAATTTAATTTCCTTTTTTTATCATGAATAAAATTTCTTTGTTCGGTGACTGCCTCTCCTTTGACAGATGTAAAGCAAATTTCGCAAGATCCTCATGCCCTCCGCAGAGAAACAAGACAGGCCACGACACGCCCGTTAACGACGTGCTCCACCACCTTTAAAACGCGCATTTTACGAACTGATAATCCCCGGGCGGCAGAGAGATCCGCAGAGAGCAAACAGCGTCGCCCCAAAACCCCAGCATTCACGAGACGAAAATGTCAATGAACTCATTTACACCTCCTGTGCGCACGGGAGGGAGACCCAGGGTGAGGGGGACGCTTACACCAGGGAACCAACAACAAATGCGTGCGTCGGAATGGATGCCAGAGAACCAGCTTGGCTTTGTGTGGGTGAGGTCGTGGA
>NC_051418.1:12854449-12854562 GCF_015228065.2 Penaeus monodon | reverse complement strand
ATTGCAAGTGGCAAATGCATTCTCTCAAGGCGTTTGCTTAGCTGTCGCCAAACCTCTTGATTCCTCTCCCTTTGGTCGAGATTGCATCTGGTCATGTCGCTAATCATTTTGTC
>NC_051418.1:12854144-12854224 GCF_015228065.2 Penaeus monodon | reverse complement strand
GCTCGTCGAGGCAATGATTCCTCTCTTTGGTCGAGATTCATCTGTTGTGACATATGTAGCTCCGGTCGGATGATGTGATA
>NC_051418.1:12852155-12852354 GCF_015228065.2 Penaeus monodon | reverse complement strand
TACCCTGCGTTTCCATATCAAGTTCAATACATCACTTATTAATTAAAATGCATATCAAAGTGAGATTAATTCAGTGTTTTTCATGGCTTTTGGGGACGAAACACACTCTAATTTCAGCTCTGGAATTCAGCTGCCTTTTGTTCCTTTCACCTTCGCCGATTACTGAGCACAGGGCCTCGAAGTCAGGAGGCTGTGGTTA
>NC_051418.1:12851187-12851467 GCF_015228065.2 Penaeus monodon | reverse complement strand
AAAATAGAAGTGAAATGACCTTGATGTCACGAAGACTAAAACCACATCTTCCTCAGAAATAGCATTTGAAGTCACCTATTTTTTGTCCCCCCCCCTCAAAAAAAAGTGTTATGATTAATTTGGAAGATTATCTTGACCTTTGTTTTGTATACAACGCATCCTGCCTCCATTTCGTAATGTTAAAGGCAGGGATTAGGGGGAAAATACCGTATTAGATGTAGGTGTTGTAAGCTGTTTTATGTATCATCTATGTATCCTTGTTATGTATTGTCCGTGAAGA
>NC_051418.1:12850604-12850844 GCF_015228065.2 Penaeus monodon | reverse complement strand
ACATAAAACAAATAACTAACACTTGACAAGCATACCTTATTTTCGCTTTACATCAATCTCCATCAACCCAACTTATTTACTGCATTACGCCTCGGTTGATTTTCAACATCGCGAGCAACCGGGAGCCCCCCCCCCCTTGGACAGCGCCTGGGACCCGACTAGGATGTGAAATATTTTCGTGGGATCATCTCGCCTGGTGTTTATTCCCGTGCGAGTGAAATGAAGGTCCTGTTCGTAAGA
>NC_051418.1:12850214-12850564 GCF_015228065.2 Penaeus monodon | reverse complement strand
AAATACTAGTTTTGTTGTATGCTTATTCTCTCGTTGGTTCTCTAAATACTGTCTTTTTTTTTTCTTAAAGTATGTACACAGAAGGAGATACCCTTACAGACACACGTGTGTATTTTGTCTCGTCCTCTACGTTTTAGCCTTGATGTATTGTACAGTTTCTTGCCCCCTCTGTATAATGGCTGTGACAACTCTCCTTTGTCACTCTCTCTGCGACACCAAGTTATTCGGCGCTCCTTATGCTGGGCATATCACACCCTCGCGCCTGCACACACGCACGTACCATATTGCTTGGCAAAATTCTATGGAAATCGCAAACACAATACGTCGAAAGTCAACAGTTTATAAAAGCT
>NC_051418.1:12849181-12849666 GCF_015228065.2 Penaeus monodon | reverse complement strand
GAACCTGTAGCAGAAGGATGAAATGAAAGTGAGGTTGCGTGGATGCTGTTGAGTTCAAGTTTGCCAGTGAAAGGAAACATAGCAAAAAGAAATACAAGTTGGCGATGGTTTTGTCACACACATTTACGAGAGATAGCGTGTTCAGATAAGTCAGGTTTGTCAGCCGACATTCTGGAAATAACCAATTTGCTAATCCCTGCCGCGATGTCAGCTTCAAACCTAACTTTCAAAAAACCGACGAGAGAAGAAAAACGAATGAGCGTCTAATGATCTACTAGCTTCATAAGGACACCTGACTTCTTCACCGGAAAATGTAGACTATTGTGAGTATTTCGCACTGGATGATTGACTGTCGTCTCTGTTCACGAAGTTCCTTGAGGAAGCCACGTTAGGGACACTTCTGAAGGAGGTCTAAATCGCCCTTCGAGCAGACCTTTTTGAGTACGTGTCTCTGGAAAAAAAAGAATTCCTTCCCTGCATCTCTG
>NC_051418.1:12848534-12849035 GCF_015228065.2 Penaeus monodon | reverse complement strand
CCATTTCGTTTTCTATTTCTCCTTCACTTGCATCTCTGGAGGAAAGAGAATTCCGAACTTACATCTCTGAAATAAAAAGGAAATATCTAAATAATTCTAAATAATTCTCGCCTCTGGAAGAACTCACTTAGGGTCCCTTTGGGGAAAAAAATCCTCCTTACTGACGCCTATTGAGAGACTCACAAATGGAACAGTTCATATACTCGCGTCTCTGGAAGGTCTCGTCTGTCCGCGTCTTTGAAGGAGCCTCTGGAAGTAGACCATTCTTATTCGCGCCTCGGAAGAACTTTGTAATCACTCTCCCTCAGAAAGAAAGCATTTCCACGGCGATAGATTCCCGAAGGCGTCGACGCAGCATTCCTGTCACGGGTGCCGCCTCCTCCCCCTCCCCCACAAGAAACCCAGAAGCAGATATACCCACGCCCTTCGGAACTAAAGCTGCGAGGCCCATCTCAGTCGCAGAAAGGGACTCTCGACATTGCTCCTCAGTAGACTGAACTC
>NC_051418.1:12848142-12848491 GCF_015228065.2 Penaeus monodon | reverse complement strand
CTTTCAGCCAAAGGAATTTCGCGCGAACGTACCTCGATCCGGGGAGAAATATCGAGACATATCCAGTTCCTACACGCCTCTGGAATTCCTTAATTAACTAGTATGATGTCAGAGACCCCGCGGAGACGCCAAATCCTTGAGCTCTGACGCAGACAACTTCGGGAGTTAAACTAAACAAATAGACAAAATTACACTTGTTCACTGCCGTATAGTATGATTTATTTCCATAAGATTAAGGTCGAAATTAATTTTCTTGAGAGTGCTTTAAAATATCTAAATATATCTTAAAAGAGAGTAAGTTCGATGAATTTTAACTCAATCAGTGAGAGAGGGGGGGGCGAGGGAAGGG
>NC_051418.1:12847425-12847852 GCF_015228065.2 Penaeus monodon | reverse complement strand
ACGAAGCGAGACGGGGGAGAGGCCGTGTCCCCTGGCTCCGGAAGGTGTGAGTCCCGAGTGAACACAGAGCCACGTCACGCCAGAGGTTCTCGGGAATTCATTTCTATCAAGCGCCGACATTTACACAAGCACGCCCGGACCGCCGTTTGTTTACATGCGGCGGATGTGAAAACCAGTGCCAGGAGGGAGGGGAGGAGGAGGGAGTGCCAGGGGACAGTGGGGGAGTGCCAGGGAAAGAGGTGAGAGTGCCATGGGGGGAGGGGAGGAGGAAAGTGCCATGGGGGGTCGCGGCGACGCTTCTCCGGCCCGGATCTCGGCGCCGTTCGGGGCGACGCTGCGCACGGGCGCCCCGGTTGGCTTCATGGCGGGAAGGCGGGGGGGGATAGTTTGTTTAATTAGTGGAAAAAAAAATAAAGGAATTTTAAAA
>NC_051418.1:12846760-12846981 GCF_015228065.2 Penaeus monodon | reverse complement strand
GACCCTTTTGGCCAAAAGAAAAAAAAGGTGGCGTAGGGGAAGGCGCGAGAAGGGGAAAAGTAAAAAAGATTCCCCCCACAAAAAATTCCCCAAATTTCTACCCCCCCTGGAAACTCCTTTTTGTTTTCCCGGGGGGGGGGGTGGGTGGTGTGTTTTGGGGTGTGGGTTTTTGTGTTGGTTGGGTTTCGTGGTCTGTGTTTTGGATAATTTTAAGGGAAAAC
>NC_051418.1:12845934-12846569 GCF_015228065.2 Penaeus monodon | reverse complement strand
GCCCCCCCTGATTAGTTAAATTAAAAAATAATTTTTTAAGATATAGTTAATTTTAAAATAATAAGAAATTAGAAATATGGAAATAAATAATATTGATAGAAAAGTGAAATTTATTTAGTTTTATTTAAAAGATTGGGAAAAGAGAGGATTTGGGTTGGGGGTTTTAAATAAGTTAATAAGGAAAAGATGTAGAAGATAATTTTGATATTTTCCCGATAGGAGGTTTAAAAAAAATTTAAAATTCCATAGAATTAAAAGAAATTTAAATTATTTTCGAGTTAAATAGAGAATAGAAAAAGTTTTTTTAAAAAAGGGAAAAAATTTTAAGGTGGGGGTAATTTTTTGGTGGGAGGGAGGGAGGAAAAGGAAAAAAAATGGGGAGCGTCGCCGCGACCCCTGCCTTTCCTCCTCCCCTCCCCCATGCACTCTCACTTTCCTGGCACTCCCCCACTGTCCCTGGCCCCCTTCTCCCCTCCTCCTGCCTGTTTTCACATCCGCCGCTGTAAACAAACGGCGGTCCGGGCGTGCTTGTGTAAATGTCGGCGCTTGATAGAAATGAATTCCCGAGAACCTCTGGCGTGACGTGGCTCTGTGTTCACTCGGGACTCACACCTTCCGGAGCCAGGGGACACGGC
>NC_051418.1:12845648-12845769 GCF_015228065.2 Penaeus monodon | reverse complement strand
CATCATCTTAAGCTTACAGACTGTCGTCCGCTTTTGTCTTTGTCTGTGGGTCAGTCAGTCAGTCAGTCACTTACACACATACTGTTTGTTTGTCTCTTCGTCTCTGTCTGTCTATCTTCAT
>NC_051418.1:12844744-12845620 GCF_015228065.2 Penaeus monodon | reverse complement strand
CCCTTCCCTCGCCCCCCCCTCTCTCACTGATTGAGTTAAAATTCATCGAACTTACTCTCTTTTAAGATATATTTAGATATTTTAAAGCACTCTCAAGAAAATTAATTTCGACCTTAATCTTATGGAAATAAATCATACTATACGGCAGTAAACAAGTGTAATTTTGTCTATTTGTGTAGTTTAACTCCCGAAGTTGTCTGCGTCAGAGCTCAAGGATTTGGCGTCTCCGCGGGGTCTCTGACATCATACTAGTTAATTAAGGAATTCCAGAGGCGTGTAGGAACTGGATATGTCTCGATATTTCTCCCCGGATCGAGGTACGTTCACGCGAAATTCCTTTGGCTGAAAGTTCACATTGAGAGTTCACAATGAGAGTTCACATTCGCATTTACGAGTTCAGTCTACTGAGGAGCAATGTCGAGAGTCCCTTTCTGCGACTGAGATGGGCCTCGCAGCTTTAGTTCCGAAGGGCGTGGGTATATCTGCGGGTTTCTTGTGGGGGAGGGGGAGGAGGCGGCACCCGTGACAGGAATGCTGCGTCGACGCCTTCGGGAATCTATCGCCGTGGAAAATGCTTTCTTTCTGAGGGAGAGTGATTACAAAGTTCTTCCGAGGCGCGAGTAAGAATGGTCTACTTCCAGAGGCTCTTTCAAAGACGCGGACAGACGAGACCTTCCAGAGACGCGAATGTATGAACTGTTCCATTTGTGAGTCTCTCAATAGGCGTCAGTAAGGAGGATTTTGTTCCACAGGTACGCCTAAGTGAGTTCTTCCAGAGGCGAGAATTATTTAGAATTATTTAGATATTTCCTTTTTATTTCAGAGATGTAAGTTCGGAAATTCTCTTTCCTCCAGAGATGCAAGTGAAGGAGAATT
>NC_051418.1:12844081-12844589 GCF_015228065.2 Penaeus monodon | reverse complement strand
CTTTCAGAGATGCAGGGAAGGAATTTTTTTTTTTTTTCCAGAGACACGTACTCAAAAAGGTCTGCTCGAAGGGCGATTTAGACCTCCTTCAGAAGTGTCCCTAACGTGGCTTCCTCAAGGAACTTCGTGAACAGAGACGACAGTCAATCATCCAGTGCGAAATACTCACAATAGTCTACATTTTCCGGTGAAGAAGTCAAGTGTCCTTATGAAGTTAGTAGATCATTAGACGCTCATTTTTTATTCTTCTCTCGTCGGTTTTTTAAAGTTAGGTTGAAGCTGACATCGCGGGAGGGATTAGCAATTGGTTATTTTTCCCGAAATGTCGGCTGACAAAACCCGACTTATCTGAACAGCTTCTCCCCGTAAATGTGTGTGACAAAAACCCTCGCCAACTTGTATTTCTTTTTGCTATGTTTCCTTTCACTGGCAACTTACTAACTGAACCCCACTTTCATTTCATCCTTCCTGCTACAGGTTCATAGATAAGTAAATAAATAATGAAGGA
>NC_051418.1:12843461-12843598 GCF_015228065.2 Penaeus monodon | reverse complement strand
GTTTTTTTTGTTTGGGAGTGGGCTTTTAAACCGTTGGACCTTTCGGCGATTGTGTTTGGGGGGAAATTTTTCCAAATAAAAAATTTTTTGGGGGGGAAAAGCAAATTAGGGTTTGGGGGTACGGGGTGTTGAAGGGC
>NC_051418.1:12842996-12843361 GCF_015228065.2 Penaeus monodon | reverse complement strand
GATTCATAAAAATATTCTTATTATGTCCATTAATAAACAAGAAACGTTTTACCGGTAATACGATATCCATATACAGAAAACGGTAGATCATAAAAATCGCATAAACTATACTATTATAGAACCCGACTCGATGGCGCGTTTATGGTTACTCTGTATAGTTTCAAAATTACATATTCGAGCAGTCGTAAACAAACCCTTTACGTGTGATTGAGCGGTTTGTTGAAGACAGTTATATCACAAAAATCAATGTCTTGTGCACTCAGTCACCGCAGACAAGGCCTCCTGAGACCATAAACACAACCTTTTTTTCTGAAAATATAATGTCAGATGGTGAAAGATGAAAGTTGAACACACATCAACGGTTC
>NC_051418.1:12842234-12842372 GCF_015228065.2 Penaeus monodon | reverse complement strand
AGTATTAATCCCCCCTCCCCCCCCCAGGTTCTGCCCGCCGCCCGGAGCCATGAACCAGCAGTGTCGCGTGTGCGGCGAGCCGGCTGCCGGCTTCCACTTCGGGGCCTTCACGTGCGAGGGATGCAAGGTGAGACTGCT
>NC_051418.1:12841872-12841944 GCF_015228065.2 Penaeus monodon | reverse complement strand
GAAGCAATTTAATGAATTATGATTAAAGGAAATAAATCGAAAAGAAAAATGGTAACTCACAAAAAAAACGTA
>NC_051418.1:12841594-12841765 GCF_015228065.2 Penaeus monodon | reverse complement strand
CAAATACTGATATGAGTTCTTTTAATATTCAGTATAATGGAAATTTTGATTTATTGTGTAAAAGTTTTGTTCCATTATCCATTACCCTGTTAATATGCAATATCCCTTCCGCTTCCTCCTGTCACATTAACATATAATTAATGAAATCCAAGAATAATAACTCTAAAAATC
>NC_051418.1:12840765-12841367 GCF_015228065.2 Penaeus monodon | reverse complement strand
CTAGCCTCCTTCTCTCCCTCTAGTATAAGCGCCTCCCCCCCCCCCATTTCACCCACAGTCATTATAACATTTTTAATCAATCTTTTAATAGTATAGGCCGTTCAAAACTACCCATTCCCTCCTTCCTTTACCCATTAACACCATACGCCAGTCAAAACAACACAATCACCACTTCCAACAAAACAGGACGTAACAAAAACCACATCCCTAACAACACAGGCCGTTTCTAACTTCCCTCTCCCGAATCGTTATAAGAAATCTGTTTTTTTTAAATAGTACAGGCCGTTCTAACCGCCCTCTCCCAGTCGTTATAGCATTTCTAATCGCTTTTTCTAACAGCACGAGTCGTTCTAAACTCCATCTCCCTCCCCTTCCCCCCAGTCGTTATAGCATTTCTAATCACGTTTTCTAACAGCACGAGTCGTTCTAACCTCCCTCTCCCCCGCAGTTCGTTCTTCGGGCGACGTACAACAACGTGTCGTCCCGGTCGGGAGTGCAAGAACGGCGGCCGTTGCGTCATCAACAAGAAACCGGACAGCGTGCAAGGCCTGCCGCCTGCGCAAGTGCCTGCTCGTCGCATGTCCAAGAGCGGATCCGGTAGG
>NC_051418.1:12838764-12839429 GCF_015228065.2 Penaeus monodon | reverse complement strand
ACTTCTATTAGTTTTTTTTCATGTTACTTATTTTTCCTGTTCACTTGCACCGATTCTACTATTGCCATAATGATACAATCAACAAATCAATAATTATTTAACATCTTAATTGAAAATATAACATAATACCTTAATTCAAAAGCCATAGATAACAATCCCTGTCCCTCGTCCCCTTTCCCCCTCGTCCCCTCGTTCCCTCGTACCTTTGTCCCCTCGTCCCCTCGTCCCCTCGTTCCCTCGTACCTTTGTCCCCTCGTCCCCTCGTCCACTCGTCCCCTCGTCCCCTCGTCCCTTTGTCCCCTCGTCCACTCGTCCCCTCGTCCCTTTGTCCCCTCGTCCCCTCGTCCACTCGTCCCCTCGTCCCTGGTCTGACCCTCTGCCTCCCGCAGGTACGGCCGTCGCTCCAACTGGTTCAAGATCCACTGCCTGCTGGAGGACCGGCGCTCGTCCGCGGCAGGAGAGCTGGGCGGGTCGGGGGCCTCCGGGTGCTGGGGCGGCCCTGGCACCAGCGACGACGAGGGCGACCCCATCGACGTGTGCGGCCCCCCGGAGGTGCCTCGCGGGTCGCCGCCCCCCGCCCGCACCTCCCCCGCGCTCAGCAGCCCCGACTCACACGCGTCAGACAACTCGGTGGAGGCGTCCCTGTACGGCGAGGGCGGAGGGCG
>NC_051418.1:12838372-12838569 GCF_015228065.2 Penaeus monodon | reverse complement strand
CACACGGCTTGCTACGCCCCCTCCTATGACCTCTCCTTCGACGCCATTAGACGGTCGCCCGAGGTAAGCCTGAGGGTGGGCCGCGCCCACAGCCCGCCTGCAGGTGCTGGGCACCTCAGGGCGCCCGCAAAGCGACCGGCTGAGTGCCCGGCACCCCTCCCGCTGGCCAAGAGGCTGCGTCTACTAGAGGAGAGGAA
>NC_051418.1:12837950-12838320 GCF_015228065.2 Penaeus monodon | reverse complement strand
TCCGACGTGTCCGTCTCGGTGTCGGTGTCCGTGAGGAAGGAGGCATCGCTCGCCGCGCCCGTCGGGGTCGCCCTGAAGGCCGCGGCGCCTCCGTCGGACGTGCCAATGGATCTGTCGGTGCGATCCAGCGCCGCGTCTCCGCCCGACGCCGGAGCCGACCACGACATCCTGGACTTGTCCCTCAAGACCCGACAGGACCCGAAGGAGGAGGTCGAGTCCGCGGAGCCCGAGAAGGAGAACTCCCACGAGACGCCAGAGCGGCCGACGGCCTCCGCCCCCGGGGTGGCCGTAGGGATGGGGGGGTCCTGCGCCCTCACGCCCCTGAACCTCGCCCTCCACCTCCAGCCGCGGGCGCGCTCCGTCTCCTAGT
>NC_051418.1:12837735-12837900 GCF_015228065.2 Penaeus monodon | reverse complement strand
TAAATGCCGTTATTTATTGATCACAAAGATTTCTATTTCTTAGTCATGTCACGAAGATGCCAGGCGCCGCGAACGCATGTCACGGCGTCATAGACCCCAGTGTACACATTAGTAAATAAAGTATTTTTGATATCCACTGCTTCATTATCCGCCTGTGTAGCCCAG
>NC_051418.1:12836610-12836868 GCF_015228065.2 Penaeus monodon | reverse complement strand
TCAAAATGCCAGTTCAAATACTAAACAATTGTTCAAAGAAATCCCTTTCCCAGCTTTCTCGATAGCGAAATCACTAATAATGTTGAACCTCACTTCGAACGCTCATAATCCCCAGATCTGGAGATAGTAAATGTAATTAAGAAAACAATCCAAGGGCCTCGAGTTATCCAAATGGATATCCCGTTGTTCTGATTGCTAGTCGACTAGAAAAAATATTGACTTCAGGAAAGGTAAAAAAATGCGCCAAAGTGCGATAAA
>NC_051418.1:12836461-12836570 GCF_015228065.2 Penaeus monodon | reverse complement strand
ACGAAACAAGTAAATACATAAACGTGCGTTAACGAAACAGAAAATAAAGCGAAAAGAGAACAGCGAAGTCATGCGAGAATTTGCGAGAAAGAAAATAAAGCGAAGTCGA
>NC_051418.1:12836261-12836353 GCF_015228065.2 Penaeus monodon | reverse complement strand
TGTGAAGTGCGACCTACCCGGTTTGAGTACGATCTTCAAGGATTTTTTCTTTGGCAGGAAAGCCATTCCCCACCACCTCGTACAGCTGGCTA
>NC_051418.1:12834056-12834214 GCF_015228065.2 Penaeus monodon | reverse complement strand
TCGAAGGATGAGGAGGCCGTGTGTGTTATGTCTACAGTCGAGTGCAATTTTCCCGTTCACTCTTCTTCATCATCGTTCTTCTCTGGTTCTCTCTTTCGCTGTTGGAGTTATTGCTGTTCTTATTGTCTCCCGCTGTTAGTGTTGCCTGCTATTCCCCG
>NC_051418.1:12833630-12833824 GCF_015228065.2 Penaeus monodon | reverse complement strand
GAAACAGTGTAAAATATGTAAAAAACGATAATAATAGAAAGGGAAGATAAAGGGGGAAAAAAAAGGAAATAAAAGAGAGAATTGAGAAAAAAGAAACTCAATAATAAATAAATACACGAAAACGGCAAAGAAAGTGAATAAAAACAAAACGAAAGAGAAAAAGAACAGAAAAATAAAGCTTGAGAAAAAGAAAT
>NC_051418.1:12833225-12833490 GCF_015228065.2 Penaeus monodon | reverse complement strand
GAGAGAAAAAAAAACCGCAGTCACGACTCAAAAACCGTTCGAGGCTTCGCGTGATGGCTTGGGCGTGAGTCCTTGAATTGCCGCCTGCTTAAATCCACAGGAGTGACCGCCGCGCTGTTGATCTGAAGGGCCCGGATCTCAGCGGCAGTCACGGACGACCTTTGGCGACCTTTCCGCTCGCTCTTCCGCTGCGCCTTTCTGCTGGACGCCTTCCACGGGTCGTCCGAGTCGTGACGGGGATTCGAACGAGCTGCATTCCTCGCGG
>NC_051418.1:12832352-12832572 GCF_015228065.2 Penaeus monodon | reverse complement strand
AGGGAAAACGAACACAAAATAACACGAAAAGCGAAAAGGAAAAGTGAGAAAAAGAATGGAAAACAAGTCAAAAGAACAGGAAATAAATTATAGAAAATGGAGAAAGGGAATAATAATAAAAAAAAGAGAAAAAGACGAAACAAAACAGAAAAAAGGAGAAAAAACGAAGATAGATAGAGAGGAAGAAATAAAAAAGATAATCGAGGAAAAAATCTGGAAA
>NC_051418.1:12832204-12832320 GCF_015228065.2 Penaeus monodon | reverse complement strand
AAACTTAAAATAAAAAAAAATGGAGAGACATATATCACGACGATTGTAGGAATAAACACAAACAGATAAAGAAGAACAAAAACAAACTGAAATAATAATCAATCAAAAGAAGAAAA
>NC_051418.1:12831254-12831408 GCF_015228065.2 Penaeus monodon | reverse complement strand
ATCTCTCTGTCTGAATCACCTGAGGACACGTCATGAAAACGCTGTTCCATTTTCTCTCTTTTCAGCCTTTCCCCAGATAACAGACGGGAAGGGAGCTGTCGAAGGGCTGTGACTCATCTGCATGCATAATAAACCCCAAGGGAGAGCAGCTCGC
>NC_051418.1:12830137-12830982 GCF_015228065.2 Penaeus monodon | reverse complement strand
AAAAAATGCAATTGCATCTCAAACTCCTATTGATCCCTTTCTCACCACTGTCCCTCTGCTCCCAGACTCGATGGAAAACGCCCGCGCGCGCGCCCGCACCCCCTAGGCCCTGCCGCCGTGAGCAGAGCCTCCTTCGGACTCCCGGCCGAGGCGCGAGGAGCCTCGGGCGGCGAGCGGGCGCGGCCGAAGGCGGGGCTGCGAGGCGTCATCACTCAGCTGTCGGGCGGCCATCCTTCACTCCTGCGCCGCCGCTCCGTGAGGCCCTCCTTCCCGCCCGCGTGCGCCGCCCGGGGACTCTTCCTCCTGACGGCGGCTAGACGTGTCCCGAGGCGCTTGGCCCTCCCTGTCTCCGGTCCTGAAGGTCGGAAATCCCTTAGGACGCCGTTGCTCATTGGGCCTTCGCGCCGCGGGGAGGGAAGCTGGGGTCCTCGCCAGCCTTCCCAAAGGCTTCCCAGGCGGCCGAAGAGAGGACGCTGGAAGGGCCGCTCGTAAGGGCCAGCTGCGCACTCTTTCGTGAAGGACTCTGGGCCTTAGGGTGCCCTTGTGCTCCGACACTCTCTCGCCCCGGCCGATTCAGAGGCGGGGATCAGGAAGAGGAACGAGCGTCGGCATGCGAGGCTCAGGATGCTCCTTCAGAATTCGCGGCCGATTTTGCTCCGGCGCCGAGATGGGCCTTTGCACGCACCGGGGGAGGGGCGGGGGAGGGGGGAGAGGGGAGAGAAGGGAGAGAAGGGAGGGACTAGCGAGGGGAGGGGGGAGAGAAGAGGGGGGAGAGGGAGGAGGAAGGGGAGAGGAGGGAGGAAGGGGAGAGGGAGGGTTGGAGAGGGGAGGGAATGGCGAGAGAG
>NC_051418.1:12829709-12830111 GCF_015228065.2 Penaeus monodon | reverse complement strand
GTGAACAGGAGGGAAGAGGAGGGAAGGGGAGGGGAGGGGCGTGAAGGGAAGGAAGGGGGCACGTTTGGTCGCGTGTCAGAGTTCCAATGATGAGACTCACCGCTTGTATGGGTATGTGTACCCCGAAACTGCTATACTGGTTATACTTCGCTTTTATTTCGGGAGATCCGTCTATGTTCTTGTTAACAGATATACTTTATATGATGTTATAGATATAGGTAAAGATATAGATATAGATAGATGTAGACAGATGTAATTACTGATAGATCGAGAAATATAGATTTCTAAGAAGATAGCTATAGTCTCTTTAAAATTTCATGAATACTGCTTATGTTTATGGTGATACAGATACAAAATCACACATACACGGCTTCTCTCTGTCAGAGTATTTGCCCCCCCCCC
>NC_051418.1:12828591-12828854 GCF_015228065.2 Penaeus monodon | reverse complement strand
CTTCTCTCTCACACATACGTCGAGGGTGAGTGCAACTTTATGCAAATGCTCGGGCGAGGAGGGCCCTCTCTCCGCGCCCCTCGGCTGGTCTCACGAAGGGTGATGTCGAGGCAAAGAAAGGTGAGTCAGGCTGTTTACTCTGATTTCATATTTGTTTTTCTTCGCTCCATCGCGTAGTAACACGAGACGAGAACATGATTTGTATAATCTCCGCGTGGCGATGACGCTAATGATCATTAACACCTCGTAATAGGGACTGAAAC
>NC_051418.1:12828212-12828564 GCF_015228065.2 Penaeus monodon | reverse complement strand
TGAGCGTCGGAATGGTATGATGGAAACGATGGTAATGATAAAAAAAAAAATCTTAACAAAGGCATCGCCAACTCCATCGCACATGGGGTCAACGATAAGGCACCGATAAAATATTACAAGGAATTTACGATAAGGAGAGGGACGCATTTACACTTACGCAATCCCTGCCACACATGATACATCTTTGTTTTGTAAACAATTCTGAGAAAGGTGGCAGAGCAGAGATACCTTATCGTGACATTACTCTTATCGTGAACTACGCGCTACAGTTACTGTTTCTAGTGAAGTGATTTAAGCAGGTGTTTTATGATAGTCAAGCTCGTCTAAAAGTCTTGTAGTATTTATGTTTGCG
>NC_051418.1:12827600-12827920 GCF_015228065.2 Penaeus monodon | reverse complement strand
AAGGAAACGAAAACAAACTGAAATGCATCGTGTATCATGCTCTCACATTTTTTTTTTATGAACACAGAATCTAACGTAATCCACAAGGAAATTACGTGCTGGAATACACACGCACACACACATACTTACATCATCCTGTCTTGTACTCTGTAACATGTATAAAACGTAAGTAGGAAAATATCCAACCTTATCATGATGTAACAAAGCATTGGGACGATTTATGAGCACGTGTGTTCTTGTCAAATTTCGTTTATTCTGCATTATATTACGTGTAAGTTTTAATGTATGCTTCTGTGTGCTTGCCTTAATAACCAGCCTTA
>NC_051418.1:12827076-12827365 GCF_015228065.2 Penaeus monodon | reverse complement strand
ACCACCAGCAGTCTTCACACGCACCTACACCAACACACGCAATTCTAACATCCCCCACAGATACAATGCAAACACACACGTACACAGTTTCAATACCCCTATCGGTTGCATGCATTCCTTCACGCACACAAAAGCATGCCCAAATAAGGAAATGCCTTTACAAGGTAATGGATAAAGGAGAGATAAGAAGTTAGGCGAACAAGAGGAAAGAGAAAAAAAGGTAGGGAGGATAGGTGGAGGAAAAATGAGAGGGAGAAAAAGGGAATGAGGAGAAGGGTAGTACGAAGGG
>NC_051418.1:12825988-12826189 GCF_015228065.2 Penaeus monodon | reverse complement strand
TGAAGGCGTAAGAATTCAAACTTGGTTACAGTAAAAAATTCATTGATTTTTGAAGCTTTTATCAGTCACCTAAACATAACGAAATTTAACAAATACTAACAATTACAGAGACGAAACAGATACTAACATATAAAAATTTTCAACAGCGAAAACAAAACAAGCAAACAAAGATTTTTTTTTATAGATACTACACTATACGCT
>NC_051418.1:12825439-12825678 GCF_015228065.2 Penaeus monodon | reverse complement strand
CAACAACCCCTCCCTAGCCTCAACCCCATACATCTTTCAGGAGTCTCCCCTGACGCGGCGCTTCTCAAACCGACGTCGAGGCTCCGCTCCGGCAAAAAAGGGCCGCCTTGTGTCCTCTCGAGTGCGAGGTGGGCCGGTGTTATCGAGGCATGACGTCACCGCGAGGATGAGGACAATGTTGAGCGAATGAGGAGAATGAGTCACTCACACAGGGCGATGCGGGTTCTTTGACTTCGCGC
>NC_051418.1:12825298-12825364 GCF_015228065.2 Penaeus monodon | reverse complement strand
TGAGTGTGTATGTAGGGGAGAAGTGTTTCGGGGTGTGGGGGTGGGTGGGGGTGGATGAGTGTTTGC
>NC_051418.1:12824645-12825185 GCF_015228065.2 Penaeus monodon | reverse complement strand
CGAGTGTCCGTTTGCGTGTATGTATGCCCGTGTGAGTGCGTGTTTGCGCACACTGCTGGGCGTGTCGATGAGTAATTCCCTCGTCCTCTCTTCTCTCTTCCCTTTATCAAATTCTCTATCTCTCTCTTTCAACCCCCCTCTCTCTCTTTCTTTCAGGTTATCTCTAATTATCAATTAACCTCCTCTCCATCTTCCTTTCCCCCCTTGTTCGGATGTTATTTCATCGTCTCTCTTTTCTCTCTCGCCTTTCTTCCTCTCTCCTTTCGTCTCCAATTCCTTCTTTCTTCTCTTTCATCCTCTTTTCCTCTCTTTCCCCATTTTTTCCTCCTTTCTTCTCTTCCTCTCTTTCCTTCCTTCCACTCTCTCTCTTCCTCCTTTCCTCCTTTTTTCCTACCTCCCTATTTCATCCTCCTTTTCTTCTCTTCTCCATCTTCCCCCTTCCTTCCCTCTTTTCTCTCTTCCCTTTCCTCCTCTCATTCTCGTTTCCTCATTCCTTCTTCCTCCTTCTCTTTCAATCCCCCATTTCTCCGACCCCTTCAG
>NC_051418.1:12824133-12824474 GCF_015228065.2 Penaeus monodon | reverse complement strand
GCGCGCGCGCGCGCATACACACCCAGACCACCACACCTATATCAACCAGACACATGTTAGTACCACCCCCTGACCCCACCATAGGTCATCCCCCCTCCCCCCTCCCCCTTGAGCGCCGCCAGCAACCACTTCAAACCACCCGCGAGTCTAGCCAGAATCACGTGACTGATGACGTCAATGCTATGACGTCAGAGATCATGATGTCACTGATTGAGCTGTGATCGTCTGTTCATGCGTGAGTTATGGGCGCCCGTGCTGTCGGCTTTTGCTTCCTTATGGGCGTGAAAGGCCTCATTAATTGCCCATGAGTGTCGGAAAGTACTCACTACTGATGATATATC
>NC_051418.1:12822988-12823145 GCF_015228065.2 Penaeus monodon | reverse complement strand
CTCATTGTTTCAGCAGCGCAGGGAATCGAGTGAAGAATTTCCCTTTGTTAGTGTGTGTGTGTTCCTGTCACCTTCTAACACGACACAGTCTTCTTCTTGTGCTGTTTCCTTCTTCCTCGATTCTTCCCTTCCCCTTTTCCTCCCTCCCGCCCCCTTT
>NC_051418.1:12822684-12822961 GCF_015228065.2 Penaeus monodon | reverse complement strand
TTTCCTCCTCCCGCCCCCCCCCCCTTTCCTCCCTCCCGCCCCCCCCTTTCCTCCCTCCCGCCCTCCCCCCCCTTTTCCTCCCTCCCGCCCCCCCCCCTTTCCTCCCTCCCGCCCTCCCCCCCCTTTCCTCCCTCCCGCCCTCCCCCCCTTTCCTCCCTCCCGCCCTCCCCCCCCTTTCCTCCCTCCCCCCTCCTCCCCTACCCTCCCCCCCCTTTTTTTTTAGAATGGTGGGGGATGGGGGAGGGGTAGGGGGTGAAGGGTGGGTCTCTAGCATTTC
>NC_051418.1:12822536-12822604 GCF_015228065.2 Penaeus monodon | reverse complement strand
TTATACATATTTCTACGTAACTTAATGCTTTTACAAAAGAAAACACACTATCATTATTCTGGATTATC
>NC_051418.1:12821960-12822053 GCF_015228065.2 Penaeus monodon | reverse complement strand
TTATTCTTAATTATCCTTCCTCCCGTTCGCTACCAAAAAATTTTTCGTCCCCTTTCTGGCTCCCTTCGTCGACGCCTTCTCCTGCGTGTCCCG
>NC_051418.1:12821536-12821931 GCF_015228065.2 Penaeus monodon | reverse complement strand
GTGGCATCCCAAGGGGCGTCGTGCACAAGGGCGAGGTCCTCTGTTCCTAATTCAAGGATGAGGAGAAGGAGGAAGGACGAGGAAGGGAGGAGACAGGGAGAAAGAGGGAGAATGGGGAGCAAAGGAAACGAGGAAAAATGGGAGGGAAGGAAGGAGGATGAGGAGAGAGGAAGAGAGAAAGAGAGAGAAAGAATGAAAAAGAAAGAAAGAGAAAATATGAGACTAAAAGAAAAGAGAAAAGAGACAAGAGAAAGAAAGAGAGAAAAAAAGAAACAAAGAAAAACGAAGGTGTGAAAAAAAAAAATCGCGAAAGAGTAGCATCCATTACCTGACCATTGACCCCCCCTCCCCCCCCCGACACAGAAACTTCCAGAACTACGTGTCACGTTTCAGAA
>NC_051418.1:12821068-12821241 GCF_015228065.2 Penaeus monodon | reverse complement strand
ATTGATGATAATAGGGGAAAAAAGGAGGAGGAATAGAGGAATTGAGGAAAGAAAGAGAAGGATCTTTCCCCATTCTAGTCCAGAGGAATTTTAATTATCTTTGTAATAGAACGAAGAAGGGAGGAGGAGGAGAGGATTATGGGAAAGATGCCATGAAAAGGCGGGGATTAAGT
>NC_051418.1:12820411-12820498 GCF_015228065.2 Penaeus monodon | reverse complement strand
GGATTAATATTCAGCATTCGCTTTCAATGACAGTAATAACGATATCAAATTATTTTTATTCATACTAAGATTACTATTATTAATACA
>NC_051418.1:12820242-12820310 GCF_015228065.2 Penaeus monodon | reverse complement strand
AACGGCTAGTGGTGAGACTTCTGCTATTGTTATTGCTATTGCTACTATAAGTTATTAGTAGGAAAGCC
>NC_051418.1:12820119-12820189 GCF_015228065.2 Penaeus monodon | reverse complement strand
TGCCAGGTACGTAATAGCTCATCGGTTTAGCAATATACTAAAAATTTTATTGATATTTTTGGGTAATAAA
>NC_051418.1:12819698-12819962 GCF_015228065.2 Penaeus monodon | reverse complement strand
TGCATTGATATTGATAAGATTAAAAAAAAAAATTCTCTTTATTTCTTTCTCCCTCTCCTTGTTATCCTCATCTCTTTCTCCTCTTCTCTCTCCTCTATCCTCCTTACTTGTTTTTTCCCTCTGTCATCTCTCTATCTTCTATTCCTCCTCTATCTCTCCTCTTCTCTTTCTCTCTACTTCCACTCCATCATTTCCTGTCTTTTCTTTCCCATTTTCTTTACTATTCCCTTGACCTTCTATTTCTTCTTCCTCATTCCACTCGCA
>NC_051418.1:12819044-12819556 GCF_015228065.2 Penaeus monodon | reverse complement strand
CCTCCTCCTCCCTATTCCCATTTCCTTTGTTGTCCCCTTTCCGCCGCCCCCCCTCCTCCTCCTCCTTCCCCGTTATGACCAAGCCTTTCCTCTTGCTCCTCTCCCCCCTCCCCCTTCCCCCCCAACATTCCCCACCCTTGTTCCTTTCTCTTGTTCTTCATTGTCTTATTCCCTCCTCTTTCTCTCTTTTTTCTCTACTCTTTCTTCTTCCTTTTCTCCTCCTTTTCCCCTCCTCTTTCCCTTCCTCCTCCTGCCCCTCCAAAACACCCCCCTCCATCTCCCCCCTACCCCCCAGTCGACCTTCAACCCCCCTCCCCCTTCCCAACACCCCTACAAACCCCCCCCCCCCATTCGTCCTCCAACACCCCTTCCACCCCCCCTCCCCTCCTCTCCTCCCCCCACCCTCTCTCCTGTGCATCCCCCCTCCCTCCCCTCCCCCTTTCCCTTTTCAACACCCTTCTACCCCCCTCCCCCCTCCCCTCCTCCCCCCCCACCTCTCTCCTGTTGCATCA
>NC_051418.1:12818059-12819011 GCF_015228065.2 Penaeus monodon | reverse complement strand
TTCCTGCGCCGGCGAGTGAATCACAGAAAATCCCGCTTAAATAAGGCATCATAATCGCTGTAAAATCTCTTGTTTCTTTGTTTCTTTTGGTTTCTTTTTCTCTTCTCCTTTTCTCTGTTGTTATCTTATCTCTCTCTTTATCTTTCTTTCTCTGTCTTTTTTTCTCTCTATCTCTCTTTCTCCTTTTTCTCTATCTCTCTTTCTCCTTTTTCTCTACCTTTATTTCTCATCTTCTCTATGCCTTTTTCTCCTCTTTGTCTATCTATTTCTCCTTTTTCTCTATCTCTCTTTCTCTATCTCTCTTTCCCTTCTTTCGCCATCCTCCTCTTCTCTATCTCTCTTTCTTCTCTTTTTCTTCTTTCTCCTCATTATCTTCCTTCTTTATCCTTCTCTTTTCTATCTCTCTTTCTCCTCTTTCTCCCCATTATCTATCTTCCTTTCTCTTCCTTCTCTGTCCTCCTCTTCTCTATCTCCCTTTCTCCTCTCTCTCTTCCTTCTCCTCTATTCGTTCTTGAGGTCCTTTTCGTTGTGTTTTTATCTTCCTTTCTCCTCTTCTCTATCTTTCTCTTTCCTCTTTCTCTTCTTCTTAGCCCTTTTCTCTTCTCTATTCTTCTTTGATATGTTCATTTTCTTTTTATTTACTTTCGTTTTCATTTTCTATTATTTTCGTCTCTATATTTCCTCTCTTCTCCATTTTCCTCTTTCCTCTTTCTCTTCTTCTTTCTCCTATCTTATCCCTTTTTCCTCTTTCATTGGCATTTATAATTTTTGACTTTATTTTTCTCATCTTTATCGATTCTTGGTTAACATCAATCTTCTCAAAATTAAAAATTTGTTCTCTGTTATCTTACTAAGTTTTATTATCAGCATTTTTTCCGTTAATAGTAATCTTTAGTAAATATTTTTAATCTTCACATTTAACCTTTGTTAATTGTTATCAATCTCGTGAGGA
>NC_051418.1:12817412-12817520 GCF_015228065.2 Penaeus monodon | reverse complement strand
TCCGACCTTGCCTCTCTCCCCTCCCCCCCTCCCCCCGTCCCCTCGAGGTCGACCTTGGGTGGCGCCGACGCTGTCACGGGCGTGTGTCTTGCCGTTGTCCTGTGGGCG
>NC_051418.1:12817019-12817108 GCF_015228065.2 Penaeus monodon | reverse complement strand
TGTGTGTAAAGAGCGCTCTTGTCTGCGGAGGTAAATCAACAGGCAACTGATCGCTCTTTCTTTTCGTAGCAGGTGGGCGCTGTCTGTCC
>NC_051418.1:12816255-12816334 GCF_015228065.2 Penaeus monodon | reverse complement strand
CTATCATCTCTCCAACTGTTGCCAACCTATTTCATAATTTTCTTTCTCAATAAACTCACGAACTTTATCTCCAAAATAA
>NC_051418.1:12815607-12815792 GCF_015228065.2 Penaeus monodon | reverse complement strand
AGGAAAAAACACGTGATAAGGCGGCCCAAGTCACCAACCGCAACATTCGAGGGAAAGGTGTCTGCAACTTGTCAAGTTTGACAGCCTCGTTGACAGCTTCGACCGGAAACAGATGTCGTTCTCACCAGAGGGAGGTGAGGCAAGCGTGCGTGTGTCGTCATGAGCTAATGCTGGACATTATGGGG
>NC_051418.1:12814743-12814921 GCF_015228065.2 Penaeus monodon | reverse complement strand
AAAAAATAAATAAAATAAAAAATAATAAATATAAAAATATATAATAATAAATATATAATAAATATATATAAAAATAAATAATATATTAAAAAAAAATATATTTTTAACAATATATAATAAATAATATATAAAATAAAATTAAATTTTAATCTATTATAAATTATAAATAAATAACATA
>NC_051418.1:12814463-12814528 GCF_015228065.2 Penaeus monodon | reverse complement strand
TCATATCTATACTATCTGTATCCCTAATCCACCAAAAACAAAAGATAAGATTAACAAATAAAACA
>NC_051418.1:12813933-12814159 GCF_015228065.2 Penaeus monodon | reverse complement strand
TAGAAGGAACGAGGGACTATAGCCGCGAGCCGAACAGGTCCCAAGAGGATGCACAGCAGACTATCCCCCCCCCCTCTCCTTACCCCCCCCCTTACCCCCGTTTTTAATGCCCATCGTGCTGGTCATTCCACTGCTTCCACCTGGCGCTATATTTGGGCACTTACACCCCGCCCCTCCGTGCCCCAACCCCCCACGCACACCCCCCACCCCACTCCCTCACCTTCCA
>NC_051418.1:12812829-12813466 GCF_015228065.2 Penaeus monodon | reverse complement strand
TTCAACATGAGTTTCCTTACATGGCACTGCCTGGGGGGAAATGGTGGGGGGGAGAAGGAGGGGAAGGGGGAGGGGGGGAGAAAGAGCCGTCAGCCCGTCGCCTTAGTAATGAGTGCCAGCGAGTGAATGCCAGCCTGAGAGTGCCAAACCGCCTCCCCCCCCCCCCAAACACACCCCTTCGATCTGTACTGTGGCCTGGATCTGTGAGTGCCATGGGGAGAGTGCCATGGGGAGAGTGCCATGGGGAGAGTGCCACGGGGAGAGTGCCATGGGGAGAGTACCATGGGGAGAGTGCCACGGGGAGAGTGCCACGGGGAGAGTGCCACGGGAGAGTGCCACGGGGAGAGTGCCATGGGGAGAGTGCCATGGGGAGAGTGCCATGGGGAGAGTGCCATGGGGAGAGTGCCATGGGGAGAGTGCCATGGGGAGAGTGCCATGGGGAGAGTGCCACGGGGAGAGTGCCACGGGGAGAGTGCCATGGGGAGAGTGCCATGGGGAGAGTGCCACGGGGAGAGTGCCATGGGGAGAGTGCCACGGGGAGAGTGCCACGGGGAGAGTGCCATGGGGAGAGTGCCATGGGGTCAGGTAGATGGGTTGGCAAGCAGATGCCCGGCCGATGCCCTGGATAGATGTGGGC
>NC_051418.1:12812649-12812802 GCF_015228065.2 Penaeus monodon | reverse complement strand
ATCCTGATTTTTTTTTTTTTTATGTTAAAAAGCATCAACTTGGTCTTAGAAGTTCTTTATTTATTTATTTAAAGTCATAATACATCTTCGTGGGGTTAGATTATCATGCATTTAATCCGTTTCATTCATTCCGTATAAAGGAGAGTTTTCTGT
>NC_051418.1:12812262-12812606 GCF_015228065.2 Penaeus monodon | reverse complement strand
CACAAAACCCAATTTTTTTTTCTTCTATTTTTCCTTCCATTTTTTATTCCCTTTTTCCTCTCTTTTTCTTTTTCTTTTTCCTTTTTTTTTCCTTTTTTTTTCTTCTTTTTCCTTCCATTTTCTATTTCCTTTTTTCTCTCTTTTTGTTTTCCTTTTTTTTTTCTTTTTCCTTCCATTTCTCTCTCTTTTTCTTTTCCTTTTTCTTTTCCCCCTTTCTCCTTTTCCTGACGGCGCCGCAGGAGGCGTGACGGAGGGCGGAGTCCTTGGTAACAGCGCCATCCTGGATTCCTGGGCCAATCAGGACGGCGGCACGGACCGAAATGGCGGTTATTCGTTCCTTTGGT
>NC_051418.1:12810970-12811270 GCF_015228065.2 Penaeus monodon | reverse complement strand
AGGAAAAGGATTCCCAAAAATGCCTGTCATGCGTCACAAAGGCGAGTACGATTCCTCCTGTTACAAAAACCCATTACATCAGCCTGGATATACTATCTAATATACCTCCAGACGCGCATATCTTCTTCCCTCAAAGCGCACAGGCATTCGTTTGTGTCTTGGTGACGTCACGGCGTTCGTCATCCTTTTAGGAGGAACTTCTGAGATCATTTTTCGTCCCCCACCCCACCCCACCCCCCCTTTCTTAAATATTAAGGGCATCAATTAACTCGACCTTTTTCTCTCTTAGCTATTTTCCCC
>NC_051418.1:12810563-12810663 GCF_015228065.2 Penaeus monodon | reverse complement strand
ATAATTAATAGATTCTTGGAGAGCGACGCAGTGAGGAGAATCTCGGTAATTTGAGAAATGCTGCCAATGCTAAAGACAGCGAACTACGCCTCGGGTTTGG
>NC_051418.1:12809502-12809968 GCF_015228065.2 Penaeus monodon | reverse complement strand
AACCCACTACATTAAATAAAAGACACGAGATAAAAGGAGGGAAGTCATTTATACCTTTTTATAAGACAATATAGACTGGATAACGATCAACAGGTAAGAACATAAGACTGATAGTCTGAGAGCCGAGCTGAACCTGAAATGGACGCGAATAGTAGAAATCAAGTGCTTATTCGCTAAGATTCGGTCGGCGCTTGAAGAGGAAAAGGAGCTGGGCCCAGAAGCACGCCCGTTCAACCCTCTCGGCCTACATCGCGTTGAAAGCTCAAAGGATGAAATGCCTGCGCAAGCTCCGAAAGACATCCATCAAGGAACAGACGGACGAGTACTTTGCCGACATTGACATTGCTCTTATGCAAATCGAGGTCATTGATCGGATCATGACGGACTTGAGACAGCTGATTAACTACTGATCTGACCTGTTTAGGATTCCCCGAAGATAAATGAAAATGAAACATTTTTTTGTTAT
>NC_051418.1:12808495-12808575 GCF_015228065.2 Penaeus monodon | reverse complement strand
TTATGATTGATATCCTTCCTCACCCGAGAGCCTGAGCTACGCAGTTCCTTCAGTTCTTCCTTGCAAGACGCAGGAAGTCT
>NC_051418.1:12808257-12808342 GCF_015228065.2 Penaeus monodon | reverse complement strand
ACGGCCGCCCTTGCCTCGTCCGCCTCCTAATTATTCCTCAGAAAACTAGTTTTTGACGAAATCTCGTTCCTGGGTCAGGGAACGA
>NC_051418.1:12807616-12807801 GCF_015228065.2 Penaeus monodon | reverse complement strand
TTCTGCCATTCCGGCTGCCTGTCTCTACATCCCGACGCCAATTTTTTGTGTTTTTTAATTTACAAAAATGCGTTGCAGTTGGTTCACTAAAACAATTATCTAATTTTCTTCCTCCTTACGTAAGGCTCACACGCTTATTCATCCGGGACCTTGTTTGTCATGTTATTTCATCTCTTGTGGTCATA
>NC_051418.1:12806577-12807594 GCF_015228065.2 Penaeus monodon | reverse complement strand
TGACCACCCACTCGCCCGCCCGCCCACACACACACCCACAACCGACTCCCAAAACACAGAAAGGACACGTTTACACATATCGTCCCTTTTAACATGAATATTTCGGCCTCGCGTTCCTCCCCAGGGCTAAAGGGGAAATCCACCTTCTCTCCCTGCTCCCTTATAAAGAGGTTTCACGTCACCCTCACAGCTGATCGCACTAAGACTAAGAGTTCGCAGGAAGGTTGACGGAAATCGCTGGTGTTATTCCACGTGGGGTTTTCCCGTCTCTCTTGGTCCTCTTTTGGTCATATTTCGTTTGCTGTTTTTTGGGAAGTTTTTTTTTCGTTTTTCGTTTGTTTTTTTTGTTTTTTTCGTTTTTCGTTTGTTGTTTTTGGTAATTTTTGGTCATATTTCGTTTGTTGTTTATGGGAAGTTTTTTTTCGTTTTTCGTTTTTTGTTAAGTTTTTGGTCTCTCTTTTTCGTCTCTCTTGGTCCTCTCGCTGTCTACGTTTTTCGTTTTTCGTTTGTTGTTTTTATTTTTTTATATTTCGTTTGTTATTTTTGTTGAGTTTTATATTTCGTTTGTTGTTGTTTTTTATTTCGTTTGTTGTTGTTGTTGTTTTTTATTTCGTTTCTTGTTTTTGTTATTTTCTTCATATTTCGTTTGTTGTTTTTGTTATTTTTTTATATTTCGTTTCTTGTTTTTGTTATTTTCTTCATATTTCATTTGTTGTTATTGTTTTTGTATTTTTTTTTATTTCATTTCTTGTTGTTGTTTCTATTTTTTTCATATTTCATTTGTGTTATTTTTTTGAGGTTTCATTTGTTGTTTTTGTTTTTTTTTTTGTTTTTTTTTTTTTCATGTTTTATTTGTTGTTGTTTTTGTTTTTTTGTTTCATATATCTTTTTTTTTTTTTTTTGGAGGTGGGGGGTCGTATTCCTGATTTTTTTCTCTTTCTTCCTCTCTTCCTGCTTCTCCTTCTTCCAGCCTTATATTTTTCTTACTCTAGTTTACGCTTTCTCTCTCTACCTTTA
>NC_051418.1:12805810-12805981 GCF_015228065.2 Penaeus monodon | reverse complement strand
GATTTTTATCTCCTTTCTCTCTTTGCCTCGAGCTATTTATGCTTTCCTCCATTATTTCATCTCTCCTTCGTGTCTACAACTGCTATTTATCCTTTTCTCTCTTCTCCTTCCTTCTCTTTCCCTCTCTTTCTCTTCTTTCTCCGAGATTCCTTCGAAAAAAGTGTGTGTATG
>NC_051418.1:12805561-12805694 GCF_015228065.2 Penaeus monodon | reverse complement strand
TTAATTAGAATTTTAATGATAATCGTAGGTACGTAGTAGGAGATATAGAAGAAAAGAAAGAGGGAAAATGGAGATGGGAGATAGAGGAGAGAGAGAAAAAGGGAAAGAAATAGAGGGGGGGGATGAGATTGAT
>NC_051418.1:12805235-12805376 GCF_015228065.2 Penaeus monodon | reverse complement strand
GAAGGAAACAGAAATCAAGAACAAAGAAAATACACAAAAGAACGGAGGCGCATATTGCAAGCAGATATTGCATATTCCTGCCTCGCTCGCTCTCTGCAGCTGCTCCTCTGCTGATTGGCAGACGCTCGATATTCAAATAGG
>NC_051418.1:12803984-12804132 GCF_015228065.2 Penaeus monodon | reverse complement strand
TACGGCCCTGAAAGCCAAGGGCAGACGATATTTTGTGCATAGAAGTGTGCCACGGAAATCGGCTATGACGTCATGGCACTCAGTCACTGCACCTCGATTTTTTTTTTTTCGTTTTCTTGTTTATGGAAAGTTGGGATCATTCTTTCGC
>NC_051418.1:12803189-12803455 GCF_015228065.2 Penaeus monodon | reverse complement strand
CTGTAATGCAGCAGCCTCATCCCCGATTGTGCAGCCGCGATCCCTAGCGGAAAGTTCAGCAGAAGGCGAAGCAGAAGGCGAAGCAGAAGGCCAGCAGGAGAGCCTTCCCTGCTGCGTGGGGGGGAGGGGGGGGTTTCTCCCTTGGGGCTTCCCGACGGGCCCCGGACGAGCACGAGGGCGTGCAGCTAATGGATTTCCTTGGCTTCGCTCGACGCAACCTGCAAACATCTCCTGCCCGACGCGAGAAATCGAGCTCATCTTCCCGG
>NC_051418.1:12802872-12802945 GCF_015228065.2 Penaeus monodon | reverse complement strand
GTCCCCTGAGCTGAGTCCATACCGCCCACGGCCACGTCGCGGGCGCAGAGAATGGAAACGAGAGAAAAGTAAA
>NC_051418.1:12802280-12802368 GCF_015228065.2 Penaeus monodon | reverse complement strand
TCGAATGATCGCAATTGCATAAAACTGTGTTCACGCTTGGCAGTGACATCAGTTCTTCCGGTTCTATTTCAGTTGCAATTCGAAATTG
>NC_051418.1:12801485-12801704 GCF_015228065.2 Penaeus monodon | reverse complement strand
TACAGTTCAAACATTGCATTTCCGTCCCCAATGTTAATCCCGCCATGTTGTTGTTTTTTCCCCGTTTTTACATGTACACTCCCTCTTCTTCTGCTAGACATCCTGTCCAGATTTTGAAGGTGAAACACGAAATTTCCGGCCAGTCGCCTTTGGAGAAAGATAAACTTATCTAATTCTCGGTATTCCCAGTAATTCTCATTCGCCTACACTGTATTAAAC
>NC_051418.1:12801250-12801463 GCF_015228065.2 Penaeus monodon | reverse complement strand
AATAAAAGGTGACCTCGCTACATTCACGCTCCCTTGCACTCCTCTAGCGGGTGTCATGGCGTAATAATAGTTATGACGTTTTCCGGATTGATCTTTCGCTCGGTGACAGGTCTTGCCATTCTGGAAATCAGCCGGCCAACGGTTATAGCAGAGAGAGGATTTTGTTGTTTGTCAACTACATATTTCTTATTTTAGAAGGAAAAATATGTGTAT
>NC_051418.1:12799809-12800173 GCF_015228065.2 Penaeus monodon | reverse complement strand
AGAATTTTTAAAGGGAGGTCAGATATCAAGGCCCTTGTTACTAAGGCTGCCATCTCGGTTTTGCATTCGACCGAATCGAAAAGAAAAGACATCCATAAACACCCATACATCTAAAAAAACGATAAACACATTTCAATCCCAATAAATAAGAATCTTCATCTAAAAAAAATAAAAGAGCGATACCACGAAACACACAATAAACCGCGAACTCCAGGTACTTCCCGTCTCGTGTGTCCGCGGCCGACTGCGCTTACCGCTGCGACTTTGTTCGGGGAGTACCTGCGCTGGCGCCACTCGGGGAGGAACCGGCGCCGCGGGAGGACTTCGCGGCCGCCGCTCGGGTCCTGCGGGAGAATCGACGGGG
>NC_051418.1:12797928-12798675 GCF_015228065.2 Penaeus monodon | reverse complement strand
TAATCAGAGCAAAGACTGCCACGGGGGGAAAGTCCTTCCATTCCCGGCCTCAGGTTGCGAAACAATCGGTCCGCCCTTTGCGCCGGACTGACCAAGCCTCCCGCAAGCCTAGTGTCTGGAAAGCCCTTACGTCAACAGGCCCGGCCGGAGCGTGACCTCTGACCCCTGCAAAAACGTGCCAGCTGGCGTCGAGGAGAGGACCGTCGCCAGCTGCTCGTCCGCCACTGCCGCTCGTCTTGTACTATCTACCCGTTTATCCGTGCATGACAGAGCTGGTGCAGGCGTTGTCATCATTGCACGCAGCAGGAAAGTGGTATTTTGTACACTCCATGCTTTGTGTGTGGAACCGAAGCGTGTGTGTATGTGTGTTTTTTTCTCTCTCTCTCTTTTTACTGTTATGACACCAAAAACGCTTTATTTTTATGGCAGATAGTGAGATTATATCCTTGAATATTTATTTCAGATACATGGGCCTGAGTTACGGTTATTTTGACACTTGAAGTTGTTTACGATAAAACCGACTATAAAGAGCAAGGCCAGATTAGATAATGCCTATCTGTATATACACTACAGACCACTTTTACCGCCAGCGTTTGACACAATCACATCTTTACATATATTTCTCACAGTCAGCTGTTTTTTTTTTTTGCGGGGGGGGGGGTGTTCTTCGAATAAATAAACCTTTTCTCCAGCAAAGTGCCCTATAGAGATAGGATGCTGCATTTTTTATGTTTAACATTCCGTCAC
>NC_051418.1:12797643-12797890 GCF_015228065.2 Penaeus monodon | reverse complement strand
CCTTAGTTCTTTTTCATAACATAATTCACTTTTCTTAGTTGTATGAATTTTGCCGAGGAATTGTCTTAAGATATTTATGCATTTCTAATGGGAAAAAATAACTTAGATAAGAGTGAGACTAAGAAGTAGAACAATAAACAAAGGAAGCGAAGGGAGGAGGAAGTAGTGGTGTTGGAAAAGAAGACGAAAGAAAAACAAACCCCCCCCCCCAAAAAACGGTATGAGAAAAGTAAAGAGAAGTCGAACA
>NC_051418.1:12797079-12797293 GCF_015228065.2 Penaeus monodon | reverse complement strand
AGAATTTTAAATCCCACCAATGACACCCTGTATTAAGAATTTTTAAGACTGATTTACTGTTTCATATACAACCTAAAATATACATTCTTACTCACTGCTGCCAACATGTCGGGGAAATTTTCAAAATAGTAAAAGAGTACATAATTCTTTCAAAAATTTATATCCCACGACATGATGACATTGAAACTTTAGCAACTTTATTCTAAAAGTACAT
>NC_051418.1:12796567-12796800 GCF_015228065.2 Penaeus monodon | reverse complement strand
GAACATGATAAAAAACAAAAGTGAGACGGGAGCGAGGCACTTCCCCCTCCCCGCTCCCTGATATTTTCCGTTGGCAACTTGGACGAATAAGTGATCAGTCCTTCCCTTTTAACTTTCATAATTTTCCTTCCCTTACTACACTTAACTTTGATGTATAGTTCCATTCCCAATCTATTTCTTGGTGAAGTCGGAATTACCTCCTTCGGCTAATTCCATTGCTGTGTTCATGCTTC
>NC_051418.1:12796275-12796357 GCF_015228065.2 Penaeus monodon | reverse complement strand
ACCAATGACGTTCTCAACACGAATTTTCCCCAACCTCTCTCTCTTTGGGGGAGGAGAACAAAGACCCTCTCAGTTATCGGAA
>NC_051418.1:12796081-12796159 GCF_015228065.2 Penaeus monodon | reverse complement strand
GGAGAGCAAAGGCCGTCTGAAGAACGCTCATGCATATCTGCTTACTCTCTTCCCCCATTGAATTATGAACATTTAAAC
>NC_051418.1:12794860-12795542 GCF_015228065.2 Penaeus monodon | reverse complement strand
TAAGCTAAGTAGTTGTGATTGGATTATTAAACAACGACTTTGAAACAGTTAACATTCCAAAGGATTGTGACTTGCCTGAAGGACAACTGAAATCTCTCTTATAAGTAAGTATTTGTGGAAAAAAAGACGCGTGGATTTTAATTGCTACGAAGTGCTGTCATTTGTGCTGGATCTGTTTGTTCTTTTTTTCCAAGACTTTGGTGACAGATAACCTTCACTAAACTTCAAGGTTTTGGATGAAAGTGACCAGATGTTGGCATTAATATTTTCAAAAAAATCGTTTGTGTTAGTTTGGAAAGTAATTTCAACATTTCAACTTCCCGGTTCATTGCAATATGGGATGATAATTTTGTACACTTTTTTTTTAATCACTGTACTCCATTTATGTAAATTTCCTTATCAGTGTTTTAAAAAAATTCATTACTCGGTTCCCTTTTTTAGTAGTTATCAATACCACTATAATTATAATAGCTTATTGCTTATGTTCACTATACAAACTCCATAAAATATACACAGCGATACTATATTTTCAAGATAGAAATGTCCAATTAAATGTAAAAGATCTTCGAAAAAAAATTATATATACATACTATTTTTTCTTCACAATCCTTAAATACAGTGTAACCACAATCACCACCAACTACAGCTTGATATGATAAATTTGCTTAAAAATTCCAGGAAG
>NC_051418.1:12794503-12794743 GCF_015228065.2 Penaeus monodon | reverse complement strand
AATAATTACACGTCAGTTAATTGCCGTTACTTTGTTTCTATTTCTATATGTTAATTGATTTCTGCTCCCACAACTCTAATTAATTTCCATATATTCTTGGTAGTAACTTATTATTATTTTTCATGCTCTATCTCCCCTTCGAATAGCTTGCCTTATAAATTATTTCTCACCAGTTTCATTCTTTAGTAAAACGTTCTTTTAAAGTTAGGTATCTATCCCTTTAAAAAGCCCCTACGCCCT
>NC_051418.1:12794215-12794385 GCF_015228065.2 Penaeus monodon | reverse complement strand
TCTCGGCTATTTTTCTGTCTTTCCTTAGGGTAGATTTCTTTTTATTTTAGTTTCTTTCCCCTGCGTCTTCTTGCGGTGGGATATAGCGACCGCAGCACTGCCTCTAGCGCTGCCATGTGTTATCGCATGACACTTCCGCGGGACTCTGATAACATGGTCGACGTCGCTGT
>NC_051418.1:12793417-12794012 GCF_015228065.2 Penaeus monodon | reverse complement strand
GCCCTGAGTGACATTGCCCAAGGCCCGAGGAGGCAGCGTCCGCACGAGCGGCGACGACCCAGTTGCCTCGCTCGTGCGGCTCGCCCCCCGCCCGCCCCCCTCTGCTCGCGCCCTTTCTAACCGCCGTCTCCTTCCCCCGCAGCGTGTGATATACTTATGGGCAACGCAGTGCAGAAGATCCGAGCCCGCCTAGTGATGGAGCGCGCCCAGAGCCACGGACTCCCCGCCCAAGCCGCCTTCTACCCCGAGCGCTCGCGCAGCCCCGACGGCAGGAAGTCGTCCACGGGCTCCTCCAGCGACGCCTCCTGGACCAGCGCGCAGGACGACACCCTGGACGCCGCCCTGCAGTCGCTCGACGAGCTGCACGACCCCGACGGCGCCCTGAGCGACCTCCTGGCGCGGACCGGGGAGGACGACTTCATGAAAGCCGTGCTGTCCTTCTGCTCGTACATGGACGGCCGCATGGACACCCTCGACAACTCGAGGATCTACGACGAGTTCCGCTCCTACACGGCCTACACGCTGTCCGAGCCGGCCAAGGTGGAGGTGGCGTGAGGGGCGCCGGCGACGCCCGCTCGAGCACGCCCGCCTTGCA
>NC_051418.1:12793019-12793393 GCF_015228065.2 Penaeus monodon | reverse complement strand
CCGTGTGAATGACGTCCCTTCCTAAGGACGCCCTTCCTTCTATCGCCTACGGATCGCTTCGAGAGAGAGGGAGAGAGGATCTCCCGCCCCTCGACGCGCCGTCCAAGGAGGCTCCTCGTCCGCCCGGCGAGGCGCTGGGAACACGCCGACCGGAAGTCACGGGTGGCCGCCCACGGGAGCGTCACCGTGCGTACGCAGCGTCCATTCCACGCCCACGTGACCCGGGAAGAGAGAAGACGATCGCCGCCCACGCCATGTCGCCCCCGGTCTACCCCCCCCCCCCCCTCCTTTCGCAGGTGAAGGATGAGCGTTTCGAGTATGAACGTTATCATGCGTCACGCCGGATGCTGTCGACCAAAGGATCTCGGAAGACA
>NC_051418.1:12792442-12792983 GCF_015228065.2 Penaeus monodon | reverse complement strand
CTGCCTGGCGCGTGACCCCCTGATCCCAAGAGGCTGCATCCGTGGCAGAAGGGCCTGGCGACGGGTCTCCGCGTGGAAATGCCAAAGAAGACCTGGACGCAGCCGGCGAGGAAGGGGGGGGAGGGGTGGCACGCGGAACAAGATGAGTCACTGAGAAGGGGGGTTGGGGGGGGAGGGGAAGCCTGGCTCAGCTTACACTACTCACAAGATGAGGGGGGGGAGAAGGGGAGGGGGAGAGGGGGAAGTGGCACGCCCAGGCGGAAGAGATGCTGCAGAGAAAAGGAAACGGTAGATGAGAGATGTGATAATGCTTATCTCGGAAAGCAGATTCCCCGGACCAGCGCCCACGGAAATGCACCGTTATCGCCACGTTTATTTATTCCGTTTTTTTATCATTATTATCTTGTGGAAGAATGTTATCTTTACCACAGTTTGAAGAGAGAACAGGAAGTCTTAAGATCACCCAAGTTAACCTCTTTCTTGTTTTCACTCTTTGATTTCAGATTAAAGAAATCAACATTTTCTCTAGGAGTGAAAGAGC
>NC_051418.1:12791456-12792361 GCF_015228065.2 Penaeus monodon | reverse complement strand
ATGAGAGTGATCTAGCAACCCTCAGCCTCCGATGTGCACGTATTCTTGCTTGGCTTTTTGCAAAGTTATGTTAAGATTGTTATACAAGTTGTGTGCATATATTGTTGTAACATATGTATATTATATTTTCTCTTCTGTTGTCGATATAGATCTCTCTATGCTAAGTAAGCCTCAAAGGCTGGATTACTGAACGTATATTACGTCACAAAATATTTTCCATTGAAAGTGCCAAATATACACACAAATTTGTTACCCTTCAGTTCAGAAAAAAAAATTGTCATTAGCATCAATAGAATTGCCGTTCCTGTTTACGAATAATTATGCTACTTATCTCAACAGGATTCATGTAATAATTCACCAAGGAGGTATTTATAAAGTGTTCGCTGTCCCCCATATTCTTTGAACTATGAAATTCATGTCAAAAACAGCACATTGTAAGAAGGGCCTGTGATATCGTATGTGTGTTTGGTTAACTGTACCTGCATGATATTTGGGACATACTTGTCTGTTTTTTATCGCTTGATTCGATAAAAGAAAGGGAGACTTTCTGCCTGAGGTTTCTAAAACATTTTAGAAGTCTCGGAATTTAGACTATTTTTTTTAGGAGGATAAACTTTTTGACTATATTTTGGAATATCAGTGTCACTGTTTGTATTCTTTATATAAAAAACTAAAGCATTATTTGGACGTTTTATATATATACTTGAAATGAAAATTTAAAATGTTTTGATGTTTCCTCCTCTCTCAAAAGCTCCTGTGTATTGTACCCTCGCTGTTATATTTATAAATGCTATATTCTTATATAAACAATTGTTTACTTTCTCCTCTCCCTTTGAAATACAAAGATTAATCCCTTTAGTTACCATGACTCAGATCTGAGAAGAAAATCAATGCACAGTAATCCG
>NC_051418.1:12790349-12791416 GCF_015228065.2 Penaeus monodon | reverse complement strand
TGAAAAAAAAAAACAATGCATTTAACCCTCTGCAACGGTAAAGAACAATCGCACTGCAGAGGCATTCACGCAGCATGCAAAACCAGCAGATTCCCCGTTATTATCGAGCTAATTGCCGGCGATAACACGGGAGGTCACCCCACGCCCGCGCTCCGGCTGTCTCGAGGCAAATGGCTTCAGGCATGTGACTTCTGAAATTACATATGCCATCCCAGCTGTATTTTTTGTCCCTGGGTGCAACAGGTGGTTTCATTCGCCGCTAAACCCTGATCGCTGTCACCTTTCGTGGCAGATGTGAGGGGCGTGCGTCTCTTAATTTCTTCCTTTCTCGTTCTCCCCCTTCGGCTGGGAGATCACACGCCCTTCAGGAAACGAGGCAAATGACCTTCCTTAATAAGACGCGAAAAAAAAAATAAAGAAAACGAGACCAATCGAGTTCCAAATTGAGGATAATGCATCTCGCTTCCTCCATCGCTGCGTGGATTCTGCGCAGCGAGACCCGCACCCAGTAGCACCAGTCGGCATCTCAGTCATGTAAACACCATCATCTCCGGAGACAGCAGATCCAGCGCCCAGCATCCACTCTCACGTGCTTGTCGTCCAGCTGATGGCCGACGCCCCGCCGACGCGTCGCCAACAGGTGCCAACGCATGGCCACGCACAAAAAGGGACCGATCAGCCTTGTTGGCGATCGTTCCCTCGTCAGAACCGGCTTGGGGACCTAACAAAGGCACCGCGGGTTCTGTCCACTTCAAAAGGCGTGTGGAATTATCGGGTATGAGGCCGTCGGAAGCGCTTTTATTAAAGATTTAAGGATACGAACAATTGCGGTTGCCGCCTGTCCTGCTGGCGAGAAGTGGCAACAGCGTGTCGCCAGTGTTGCCATATATGTCCACGTGGTCGCCGCTACTCATGTATTATGTATACAAGGGACCTGTCACTTGTGTCTGCGACGCGGTAGATGGCCGGACGTAGAGCAAGGATCTGGCGTCGCAATGGCCAGGTGAGGAGGAGGAAATGAAGGCGACACAAACTTGATTCTACCTGAAAGGAGCAACGCACGCCCT
>NC_051418.1:12790057-12790152 GCF_015228065.2 Penaeus monodon | reverse complement strand
AGAGTAATTACTTTCCTCTGGCTCCTCCTCTGTCGCTGCGCTTCCTCGCCGCGGCGATTCCTCGTTTGCTCCCTCCTCTGGCTCGATGCTGTTTG
>NC_051418.1:12788531-12789076 GCF_015228065.2 Penaeus monodon | reverse complement strand
CTAACGCCTGGCAACAGCTTAGGGAGTGACCGGGAGTGTTTGTGTGAAGGAGTGACGTGCTCGTATATATGTTACAATTATGTTATGCATTCTTTATTCAGGGGTTATTTTCATTATTTTTATGCCTTTTTATATTCGTTCAAGTTTCTCCTTTGCCTCTCACATTTGTTTACAATTTTTCCCTTATTTTTTAATAAAATATTCCATCTCTGCAATAATCATTTTAGAAATGGATTATAACTATGATTTCACAACAATTTTTCAAAAGTATTCATGATAGATGGATGAATAATAGAAATAGGTGAGCAAATATGTACAGTAAAATACGAAAAAATACGTAATATATTTTCCAATGATGAATCGCTAATATAAGTTTCCGGCGACCATTTATCAAATATGAAAATCAACATAAGAGCAACAGCAAACAAACGTGTCTTTTCTAAATTCGATTTTGAGTGAAATGGATGACATTCTCAGTAAATAATGCCAAAGAAGATTCTTGTTGAAGAGGGAAAAATTATCCCGAAAATCTATACGTTATCATT
>NC_051418.1:12788010-12788129 GCF_015228065.2 Penaeus monodon | reverse complement strand
ATTCAAGCCCAATGACCTACACCCTGTCATGACGTCATGCCATGGTGTAGGACAGTTGCCAGTTTGGGTAAATCGAAACCATAACAGCAGTCCGCGACCCGGATCTAGTGCCTGCGACA
>NC_051418.1:12787642-12787842 GCF_015228065.2 Penaeus monodon | reverse complement strand
AAAAAAAATCAATTAACCTCTTAACTGAACTGTCACAAAAAAAGAAAAGAAAAGAAAAAAGAAAAGAAAGAAAGAAAGATAGAAAAATGATAAAAATAATAACTCACGCGCTGTACGTCCGGTGTTATGCTTGTGCAATATCACGTCTAGAAGGATGTGTGCCTCTTCGTCTTGAGGTAAATTGATTTTTGTGGAGGATC
>NC_051418.1:12787132-12787246 GCF_015228065.2 Penaeus monodon | reverse complement strand
ATTGGTCGAGTGAATTACTAACTCTCGCCAGACGCTGGCAGAGAAACCGAGAGAAAAGGGAATGGAAGTGTACACACTATAAGAAAGTGTATAATCTAATAACCCCCTCCCCCC
>NC_051418.1:12786213-12786412 GCF_015228065.2 Penaeus monodon | reverse complement strand
GGCTATATAAAGCGACCTTAATTTTTTCTCAATACCTTTTCCCTCTCCCCCCCCCCCTTTTTCTCTTTTTTTTGGACGGTGATCAAACACAGGGTCGGGAGAACGCGATATCATTTTCAATTCACTTTTTTTTTGCAGAGACGTTGAAATTCGAGCCTCAAGATGAGAATGAGTTTGCTTTTCGGTGGAGACTGTGTTG
>NC_051418.1:12785184-12785350 GCF_015228065.2 Penaeus monodon | reverse complement strand
CAGGACACCTTGTGCTTCAAGTGGAATGAAACTTTTTTTTCTTTTTTTATCTAAAGGATTTCCTCTAACGGCAAATGAACACATGCTCCCCGGGGTTTCTTTTTTTTTTACGTTCTATTTATAGCTTTTATTCACTCTCACGATTAAGGTCGCTATGACGGTCGCT
>NC_051418.1:12784333-12784475 GCF_015228065.2 Penaeus monodon | reverse complement strand
CTCAGACCGAAACAGACGAATCAGCTCATCAGTTAACCATTCAGTAAAGGCTCCAATTTTCCCCTTTTATCAATGTGCAAGTTCTGAATCACGGGCAGAGGGGCTGCCTTGGCCAGAATACGATATTTCCTCTTGCAGCTGA
>NC_051418.1:12783721-12783901 GCF_015228065.2 Penaeus monodon | reverse complement strand
CTCATTTGCGCAACGTCGCTTCGTGATTCTAAATACAGACGCTTCCCATGAGGATCCTTGACTCAGGTTTCACAGATTTCGCGTCCTGGAGAGGCATTTTCCGGTGGCGTGACGGTGGCTGGCGCCGGTCGGTGGGAGCTCCAGCTATCTGGCACTGGCACTGGCACTGACTCGCCTCGA
>NC_051418.1:12783604-12783702 GCF_015228065.2 Penaeus monodon | reverse complement strand
AAGAGCCCGTGAGTTTGTTTTCTGTGATACTTAATGACTCGTACTGATCATCTATGAATGTTTGTCTCTCTTTATATATTTATTTCTTACTCTTGCAT
>NC_051418.1:12783412-12783502 GCF_015228065.2 Penaeus monodon | reverse complement strand
GATTCTCACTTTCCCTCTCCGGCTCTCGGTGACTTTCAGCCTCTCTCAATTCCCTCTTTCTCTGACTGATTCTCCACTGTTGTGATTTCT
>NC_051418.1:12782649-12783347 GCF_015228065.2 Penaeus monodon | reverse complement strand
ACACATCCCCACCCCCCTTTGCAACACCCCTTTCTCACCTCCCTTTCCCACCTCCTCCTTTGCAACATACTTTTTCACCCTCCTTCTTTGCAACACCCATTCTCATCTCCCCCCTTTGCAACACCCATTCTCCCTCTGCCCCTTTGCAACACCCATTCTCTCTATCTCTTTGCAACACCTATTCTCCCCCTCCCCCTTTGCAACACCTATTCACCCCCTCCCCCTTTGCAATACCTATTCCCCCTCCCCCTTTTGCAACACCCCCCTCCCCCCAATCTCCCCCTCCTTGCAACACCCCCCCCTCCCTCCCCCCGCCCCAATTTCCCCCTCCTTGCAACACCTCCTCCCCTCCACCCCCCAATCTCCCCCTCCTTGCAACACCCCCTCCCTCCCCCTCCCCTCCGCCCCAATCTCCCCCTCCTTGCAACACCCCTCCCCCCCCCCCCCCAATCTCCCCCTCCTTGCAACACCCCTCCCTCCCTCCCCCCCGCCCCAATCTCCCCCTCCTTGCAACACCCCTCCCTCCCCTCCCCCCCAATTCCCCCTCCTTGCAACACCCCTTCCCCCCAATCTCCCCCCTCCTTGCAACACCCACGACGACCTACCGAGGCGCGGCGCCCGGACAAGACCGGGGGCGGGCCATGGGCGCGACTGACCGAGAGGATATGGGCGGAGATGAGAGCGAGTCTGGCGCCGCT
>NC_051418.1:12782470-12782554 GCF_015228065.2 Penaeus monodon | reverse complement strand
CGTGTCGTCTGGCCCGCTGGCGACGCTCCTCGAGGTGCCGCGAAGAAGAAGGAAAAGAAGGTAAATGGGAAAGAAGGATAGACT
>NC_051418.1:12781010-12781247 GCF_015228065.2 Penaeus monodon | reverse complement strand
ATGTTGGAAAATTGAAATAACTGAGGAACAACAGAGTGGCGGAAGGAAGACATACCTATCAGTCAAATAGGAGATAAAAGGGAAGTGCAAGAGGCCGATAAAGAGAGAAATAGGAGAGGGAAAAGGGATACGGGGCCATAAGACGGAGGCATTTCCTGACTTGGGCTTCGCTGGAGGGCCACGTGAGGCAGGGGCGGAGTGGCCACGGCGCTTGGGTGTGCTTGTGAGTTGCTTTTG
>NC_051418.1:12780557-12780627 GCF_015228065.2 Penaeus monodon | reverse complement strand
CGAACAAGCGTACCTCTGTACCAGATATCAGAACACCCTCGTAACTGCCTCCCCTCCTCCCCCTCTCCTC
>NC_051418.1:12779074-12779226 GCF_015228065.2 Penaeus monodon | reverse complement strand
TATGAATGACCTCGAAAGATCGTGACGTCACGGCATACGGGAGGACAGTTGCCATGTGCTCTATTTTTTATTCCTTTTTTTTCATTATCATCGACTATGGGAACAAAGTGATGCGGATGTGCAGTTCGTGTTGACAACCCTTTCCGAATGAG
>NC_051418.1:12778104-12778417 GCF_015228065.2 Penaeus monodon | reverse complement strand
AAGCCCTGTGTACACGAAATAATATTTGCCCCATTTTTTTCGACGGGAAAGTGGCTCGCGTGACGGAAAGAGGGAAGCGAGGATCACCCGAGTTCATACAAGAAAATTATAGTTATAAGATTAATTAAAGTTATAGTAGGATCACCCGAGTTCATACAAGAAAATTATAGTTATAAGATTAATTAAAGTTATAGTAGGATCACCCGAGTTCATACAAGAAAATGAAAATGGAGTCAAGTTACCAGATATTTTCCTTTTTTTTCTCTCTGAATTTTCGATTTTCACTCGTCCTCCGACAGACGGATCGGATTCA
>NC_051418.1:12777454-12777876 GCF_015228065.2 Penaeus monodon | reverse complement strand
GAAGAAAAAAGGGGAAAAGGGGAGAGGAGAGAAAAAAGAAAAGGGGAAAAAGAAGAGAAAAAGAGAGAGAGGAGAGAGGAAGAGAGAGAGAAAAAAGAGAGAGAAAGAAAGGAGAAAAAAAAAAGTGTTCCCCCTTCGATTCATATTCATTGAAACTCAAATGCAGGACCTTTGTTTTTCGGAGGCACCGGGTTTAAACCCAAAAACCCAAAGACGGTAGGTATCGAAGGCCTTCTGTTAAACATGTCTTTTTTCAAACTAACAAAAAGATCATTCAGGGTAGTTGTTAATGACCATTGATCTCTGAAAGTTGAAACCCATGTTTTCAACAAAGGAGGCAGAACAGCAGCAATTAGTGAAGCGCCGCCAGAGATTACATAGTCTGTGTTTGTTTTTTTTACTCAAACAGACCCCCCCAAGCA
>NC_051418.1:12776918-12777082 GCF_015228065.2 Penaeus monodon | reverse complement strand
AATAGAAAGTGGGATCGAAACCTCTTTACTCTCGATGATTCTGGCGAAGTTATATTAGGATTCCCTGGAGTGTTACACAAGAAAGCCGTAATATACAAGGCTCAGATAAAGCGAAGGCCCCATAAAAAAGACTGTTCTGGGGTTTTAAAAATGTTTTTTTAAAA
>NC_051418.1:12776413-12776840 GCF_015228065.2 Penaeus monodon | reverse complement strand
GGTTTTAAGGTATAATATTAGTATTGTAGTAGTAGAAAGAGGTTTTTTTTTTTTTTAAAAGAAAATATTGATAGTATTGGTAGATAGAAATGTTGTGGTATTAGAAAAAATATTTGTATTTTATAGAAAGTAGAAAGTAGACAGCAGCATCAGAAATAGTAAAATGGATGTAAGTTATCATTAGTACTGTATGTAGTAATAGTAAAATGGATGTAAGTAATAGTAGTAACAGACAAAAATAATAGCGGTAGTATTAGTATAAATTAATATGTTCTTAACGGATAATTAATTATACATTGATAGCAACAGCAATGCACGTAATAACGTTGCAATGTCCGCTAACTGAAGGAAAAAAATCATTAACAATATTCCAATGCCTCCTGTCTTTAAGCGCTGAAGTGATCATTCATCACAGCACTAAACCATT
>NC_051418.1:12776265-12776392 GCF_015228065.2 Penaeus monodon | reverse complement strand
CCTTTAGTAAAACAAAATCCTTTGTTTCCTGCGGGGATTTTTTAAAAAGGGGGGGCCCCGTACGCCCTCCCGCCTCCTTTCCCTTTTCCCCAAACCCGATTGGGGAAGGAAGGATGGGGGAAGGAAA
>NC_051418.1:12775875-12776224 GCF_015228065.2 Penaeus monodon | reverse complement strand
AGGGCTTGTTTTTCAAATGGTTTTAAAGAAATTAAAAGGGAAAAAAAATTTTGGTGTTTTTCTTTTCGGCGCTCAAAAAAAACCCCCGGGGCCCCTTTCCCCTTAACCCCCCACCGGGGTTCTTCTGCCTAAATTTGGCCCAAACCGTTTTTTCCGGAAAAGTAACCCCCTCCGTAAACCCAAGGGAGGGGAAAAAAACGGAGGAAAAACCGAAAAAGGAAGAAAAAAAAACGGACAGGGAAGGGGGTTTTTTTTTCGGTTTATTATGGCTTTTCAAAATTTTTTAGAATTTTTAAAAATTTTCATTGGGTTTTTAAAAAATTTTTAAAGAAAAATATTAAAATTATTG
>NC_051418.1:12775230-12775595 GCF_015228065.2 Penaeus monodon | reverse complement strand
CCCCAAAAAAGGAAAAAAACCATCCCGGGGGTTTTAAAAAAAAGAACACCCCACTTCCGTCCCCGCCCCCCCCCCCCCCGATTCACGGGGCCCCTCGCCCCTTTTCCCCCCCTCCTTCCCCCCCCCTCTTTCCCCCCCCCCCCCCCCTCCCCCCCTTCCTTCCCCCCCCCCCCCTCCCCCCCCCTTCCCCCCCCCCCCCCCCTTCCCTTCCCCTCCTCCCCCCTCCCCCCCCTCCCTTCCTTCCCCTCCCCCCTTTTTCCCCTTTCCCCCTCCCCTTTAAGCCGGCCGAAGGGGATGCCCTCTTGTTTGGGATAAAAAACGGACGGGCTTTTTTTCCTCTCTTTCTTTTGTAGGTTCAACTGCGG
>NC_051418.1:12774827-12775181 GCF_015228065.2 Penaeus monodon | reverse complement strand
AAAAAAACCCCTTTTTTTCCTTTCTTTGTTAGGAGTCAATTTTATTTTTTTTTCTTTTTTTTTTTCGGTATTTTTTTTGGTTGTTCTTTTTTTCCCCTTTTTTACTTTTAAGGGGGGTTTTAACGTTCCCTTAATTTTTTTTAAAGTTAATTTTTTTTTTCCCTTTGGGCCTTTTTGAATTGGTTTTCTTTTTTTGTTTCCCCTTTTCTCAACCCCTTTTTTTTTCCTTTCCCTCTTTTTTCCCTTTTTTCCCCCCTTCCCACGCCTTTATATTAATTACTTTCCCCTTTTTTTTCTAAAAATTTTTTTTGGGACTTTCCCCCCCTTCCCCCCTTCCCCCCCATTAAAATTCAA
>NC_051418.1:12774622-12774712 GCF_015228065.2 Penaeus monodon | reverse complement strand
CGAAAAGTTTTTATCCCT
Organism: Penaeus monodon; assembly: GCF_015228065.2. Lineage (NCBI taxonomy): Eukaryota > Metazoa > Arthropoda > Malacostraca > Decapoda > Penaeidae > Penaeus > Penaeus monodon. The sequence goes on along the minus strand of NC_051418.1, from coordinate 12,774,694 downwards.
TTTCTTACGGGGCCCCCCCTAAATCTGGGCACTAGGTCCCTTCCTTAAAAAAAACTTAACGGCGGGAAAAAA
>NC_051418.1:12774222-12774496 GCF_015228065.2 Penaeus monodon | reverse complement strand
GGGGGGGGGTTTTTTTTTATCCTTTTTCAAATTTTACTTCCTAATTTCTCCCCTCTCCTGTTTTGCCCCTTTCCCGGGTTTTTTCTTCCAATTCATCAGCATTCCCCCTTTTTGTCAAAAAAATTTTGCCGAAAAATTGTTAAATTTCATTAAAGTTTGTTTTATTAAATTTTTTAAATTTTAATAATTAAAATTTAAAAAAAAATTTTAAATTTTAAAAAAAAAACCCCAACCCCCCCACCCCCCCAAAAAAACCCCCCCCCCCAAAAAAAAA
>NC_051418.1:12774024-12774154 GCF_015228065.2 Penaeus monodon | reverse complement strand
TTTTCTCCCCGCCAAAAACCTTTTTCCCCCTTTTCTCCCCCCCAAAACAAAGCCCAAAAAAACCAGCACAAAGAAAGCTTTTTTTTCCCCGGGGGGAAAAAAAAAAGGGGGGGGTTTTTTCCCATAGAGA
>NC_051418.1:12773750-12773967 GCF_015228065.2 Penaeus monodon | reverse complement strand
CTTTTAAAAAAAAACCTTTTTATTACTCTACTTTAACAATTCTACATATCCAAATGCGATAAATTCTCTCCCTCGTCCTGATTAGTCCCTTCCTGGGTTCATACAATTCACATAAATGCATACAGATACAAAACACAGGTATTTTGTCAATATAAGATTCATGTTCTGAGTAAGAAATGAAAAGATTGTCGATTGAAATGTTTGTGTCAGATTAATA
>NC_051418.1:12773133-12773403 GCF_015228065.2 Penaeus monodon | reverse complement strand
TCCTCATGTCACACCAACAAAACAAAGCAAAATCTCACCGCGACGAAAGAATATGACTATTTCTTATATCACGACGGGATGAAACAAAAGAGGAAAAGCGAGTTTGGTTTCCCAATACCTTGCCGAAGGTCAGTGTGACAAGAAACACGAGCCGAGGCATCGCAGCTGGCGCATGCTGCCTTCAGGTCGGAAGTCGGCATCAGGAGCGCTTCGTTTTCCCTTGCACTGGAAACTATGTTGCAGCTTGTTTAAGTTGACATCTGGTCCGAA
>NC_051418.1:12772549-12772630 GCF_015228065.2 Penaeus monodon | reverse complement strand
TCAGCACAAGCGTCTCGGAAAGAGTGTCCGCGCCACGAGACTCTCCGTCCGGACGCCCTGACTCGCGTGGCCTTCTAGGGC
>NC_051418.1:12772331-12772419 GCF_015228065.2 Penaeus monodon | reverse complement strand
ACGCTTCGCTCGAGTACCCCCGCACGTTCCTAACACTACCCCAAAAAAAAAAAAAAAGTTTATTTGTATCGAAGGAGGAAAGAAGGAA
>NC_051418.1:12771644-12771806 GCF_015228065.2 Penaeus monodon | reverse complement strand
TTTTGCCCTGAATCCGTCCTTGCGTTTTCCCACGAATCGTCCGTTCGTATAAGGACGCTTCGGATTCACACACATTGCCTTATATGGACATACTCGAAGCCGAGGGTACGACAGTTTTTTCGTTTTTGTAAAATTGTAGACGTAGCGATCGTGATGATAAAA
>NC_051418.1:12770179-12770396 GCF_015228065.2 Penaeus monodon | reverse complement strand
CAAGCCCCACCTCCCCCCCCCCCACACTTATCTGCCTCCGCACGATTCGTATATATTCTTCTCAGCTTTATCTCAGGAATGAAACCCCAAGCCAGATTCTTTTCTTTGTAATTGTCAGCTTCAGCGAGGGAGAGAAAGTGATTAGTCATATGTGATTAGTCATTAGTGAACTGTAAATTGGAAATTAGCGATATGTCACGCCTGGGGTTCCTCGGGC
>NC_051418.1:12768628-12768885 GCF_015228065.2 Penaeus monodon | reverse complement strand
TCCACCCCCTGCATGGGGTTGATCACACGCCCATTGAAGGCTGGACCAGATACTGTTATGGACAGCAGACCCCATGACGTCACGAGGAACACGCACACATACATATATGTACAAGCAAATGGGTTCAGAATATTGCACAAGTTGTAAAAGAACGTAAATGAGCGTGGGCGGGGATTGTTTCAGGTCAAAATGGGAGTCATTGGTCGATGAAACAGGACGCCCACTGATAGCCGGGGGGGGGGGGGGATTTATTATCA
>NC_051418.1:12768291-12768590 GCF_015228065.2 Penaeus monodon | reverse complement strand
CGAAATGGGTCGATATAATGAGTTACGTTCCCTTACTCTGCACGTTCCCTTACTCTGCAAGCTCTCGTGCAATATTGCAACGAAGCAACAAAGATACACAAATGAACAATTATCCAGATACAAATTTAGTTAACAAACTTCCCTTCTACCATCTACCAACCGTCTTATACCCCTTAATATTATACCTCACAATCCCTCCTCACCATTCCCATCGTGCAACGCATTGCACGTTCAACTGCCACCTTGCCGGTTAATCACCGAGGAATTTCTTTCCCACCCTTCTGCCGTTTTGTATCCCG
>NC_051418.1:12767396-12767514 GCF_015228065.2 Penaeus monodon | reverse complement strand
GGATGGGAAGGTCGCCTCCCCCCCCCCCCGACCTTGGCGTCCTTCTCGCTCTCTTTGTCAATTTCTTCGCCGGCGTCTGGACGTTGGCGCCTACGGGGGGGGGGGGGGGGCATCTCAC
>NC_051418.1:12766762-12767247 GCF_015228065.2 Penaeus monodon | reverse complement strand
GCAATTTCCTCCTGTTCCTCATCAGATCATCAGTATCTCATCCATGTATCCGTTTATCCGTTCCTTGTAGCTGATTATGTATCCTAAATCTCTCTCTACGTATATTTCTGCGTCTATGTATCTCCTCGTGAGGTTTGTCTATCATTTTTTTGTCGTATGTCTGTCTAAATACATTACGCGATCTGTATATCTTTGAGTTTGTCTATTATTTGATATATCTCTACATAATTTTATATGATATAATATAAATAATATATATCTCTACAGAATGCATATATTCTCTACATAATGTTATATATTATACATAGTATAACCCTCTACATACTGCATATATCTCAATACATAATTTTATATAGTATAATATACATAACATATCTGTCTACATAATACATAAATCTCCCTACATGATACATAAATCTCTCTACATAATACTATATCATATATCTCTATCCAATTCTCTATACTATATTCTACCTTTTAATTCG
>NC_051418.1:12765348-12765633 GCF_015228065.2 Penaeus monodon | reverse complement strand
AACACCCCCACACCCAAAAACAAACACAGGAACAATCACCTTTAAAAAATCATTCACAACAACTATCCTTCTCAACAGAAAACCCGCCTCAAGCACGAGCAAGCAGGACCAGGCGCCGTTGCCCCGAATCCCTGCTTTCCTGCCTTCCTGCCGAGCCAAGCACCAAGCGGCGACGCAGCAGAAGGTCCTCCGTCCAGCAGCGGCCTCAGGAACCCGTGACCCATCACATACTTGGCAAGGCCGGGAGGCGCCCACGCGCTCCGTGCCCCGCCGCCCTGCCGTGGA
>NC_051418.1:12764308-12765016 GCF_015228065.2 Penaeus monodon | reverse complement strand
CAAAACACGACCCGGCTCTAACCCGTCCAGCCTTGTTGGGGTTTCAGTTCCCATTTTGATCTAATCACTCACAGCTGTCAAATAAACACTAAACGCTCTTTTCTCGGCACTTGCACAATATATGTATACACGTACATGTGCGCATGTAATATCAGGTTTAACAAGGATCTAAAACCTGCCAAGGTATATTCCCTCACCCCCGTTGGTCTACGTGAGACAGGAAGGTCGACAGCCTATATCAGGCTCGAGTTTTGTTGTTGCCTTTGCTTGGGGAAGTTTCATGTTTGTTTATTGGCTAATCTTGTTGCTTTATGCGTGCATGTTTGTTTTTATTTGTGGTTTTGCTCTTCAAAGCGTGTTTTCGTACTCATGTGTGTGTCCACATATGCCATACTTCTTCTGGCTTTTCGTAATTACACATCTTTGTTCCGTTTTTATCCGCTGCGACTATGTTTAGCTTTTACACGCGTACTATCTCCGGCCCGGCTGAAATCCTGACAATCAACATAAATTTGTGAGCGTCACTGAGCCAAGTTTGGCGCTGATGAATACTACATATCCGAGACAACCAAAATTCTTGCGAGAGATGGAGTTACGCTCGTAGTCCTTCGCTGGGTCGCGGCCGCCATGTTTGGGGTTCTTGGCGCCGTGTATGATAATGAGAGGTGAACCGCGACTTCTCCAATGCCGCCGCTCTTTGCTACTCTG
>NC_051418.1:12763913-12764241 GCF_015228065.2 Penaeus monodon | reverse complement strand
GGTTCGTACTCCCACCTAACAAAATGTCCCCTCACATGACTCTCTTTCGTGTACCTACAAGACATGGAGATAAACAAATACCTGAAATCCATTATATTATGCGATACGGCCGTCATCTACTCCCAGGCTACATCCATCTTCTCAACTGTCAACTTCGACTCATTCGCAAACACTATCAACAAACCCTTTTCACCCCATCCACACCACATATCTGTCATGGCATCTCGTGCAGGATAAGGACATCGACAGAGAAAGAGGGAGAGAAATGGGGTTAAGGAGAGAGATAGGGGGAGAAGATAATAGTTAAGAAGGACGTGGTTAAGTGAAT
>NC_051418.1:12763815-12763881 GCF_015228065.2 Penaeus monodon | reverse complement strand
CGGGTTAACAGAGAAATGGGAAAGTATTTAAGCTACAGATTTTTGCTTCTCATAAACGCTTACGTA
>NC_051418.1:12763396-12763656 GCF_015228065.2 Penaeus monodon | reverse complement strand
TGAACTAATAGCCTCCATGAGCGATTTAAATGTCTGAAGACCAGTCAAAGCGCCGACATTTGTCAAGCTAACGAGGCCGCATGACTAGACTCCATAAGGATGATTTTAGCTTGCATCTTAATGCTACTTTTTTTTTTTTGGGACTTGTTCCTTGCGAATTATTGGCTTTCAAAAATTTTTCGTGAAATCGTGCGGTTGATGAAGGGGAGGAGTTCAAAAAGAAGATATTAACAATGTACTGTATTTTAGCAATATTTAAA
>NC_051418.1:12762156-12762330 GCF_015228065.2 Penaeus monodon | reverse complement strand
CCCCTTTTTTCCACCCCTTTCTTCCATTTTCCCCCCCCCCCCTCTTTTTTTCCTTTCCTCCCCCCGTTTTCTCCTTTTTTGGTTTTCTTGCCTCTTTGTCCCTTTTTTTTTTCCCGACGGGCCCCCCTTTTTTTTTCAATTCCCCCCTTTTCCCTTTCCCCCCCTTCATCCCCC
>NC_051418.1:12761996-12762077 GCF_015228065.2 Penaeus monodon | reverse complement strand
TTGCCCCTTTTCCCCCCTCCCTTGTCCTTTCCCCCTTTTTTTATCTTCCCCCCTTTTTTTTCCCCCCCCCCTTTCCCCCCC
>NC_051418.1:12761550-12761771 GCF_015228065.2 Penaeus monodon | reverse complement strand
TTTCTCTTTAAAAACCCCCCTCCTTTTCCTCACCCCCCCCCCTTTCCCCTTCCCTTTTGTGCGATGCCCCCCCCCCCCCTGGGCCAAACCCGGCCAGGGCCCCCCGGGAACCCGAAGGGGGAAAAAAATTTCCGTCGGTTTTGGGCCCCGTTGGTAATTTTTTTGGCGCCGGGAGAGCGACAGGTGGGAAAGGGGGGTTTTTAATTTTTGTTTCCCAAGAA
>NC_051418.1:12760941-12761142 GCF_015228065.2 Penaeus monodon | reverse complement strand
TTTTGGCGGATGCCCCCCCCTCGACGTCGGCGCTCACTCCTGGCCATCTGAAGGCCCCGTCGTAAACATCCGAAGGGAGAGATAAATCCGTCGTGTTTTGGCCCTGTTGCGTAACTCGGCTGGTCCTCGGCGCCAAGGGACCGATGGCGACGGAGGTGGAGAGGCAGGTGGCTGTTGGAGATGCTGTTGTTCGCGCAAGAA
>NC_051418.1:12760146-12760659 GCF_015228065.2 Penaeus monodon | reverse complement strand
TATCATCATCCCAAACACCGGTATTATCTCTGATATTAATGGTCTCATTATGCGCTTGCATATATGTACACAAACATTTAGAAAAGTAATTTAGAAAAGCCTGAACGATAGCCAACAAACCAGAGTTTTCATGTCAGCCCAGTTGCAGGGATTGACACAAGGCCGATAACGATGCTCTGATCATTACGCAAAATTTCGGGATTTTTTCTCTCTTTCTTTTTTTTTGAGATGCGCAGGAGGATTCGGTCATCAGATAAGGACGACGTGTGAATGTAATGTGGGTCGGTGTGCATCCGGCTCATAGCGTTATTGCGCAGAAGAGAGGGTGTTACCAAACTACACAAGTTGGAGTAAATGCCGTTCACGTTTTGTAAGCATAAGAGATACTGAATACAGTATAACCGTGCTTGAAAGGTCATCGGAAATTATGATAACGTTAATGAATAAAAATAAGTAATAGATATAAAGGTTGAATATACGATATGCGCAATGTGTGAATAGTGAAATGCCCGT
>NC_051418.1:12759528-12759718 GCF_015228065.2 Penaeus monodon | reverse complement strand
GGACGAAAAGCCAGACCCAAGGGCAGCCCGAAGCCAGTGCACGATGAGGGTTATTTTCCAGGTCCAGGCTTTCTGTTGAACCCTGTGCAATGAAGTGAAGTTTTTTTTAATTGGTTACGCTCGGGGTATTGATGTCTTGGCAGCTACATGGGTTCGTGAAACGTGGATGAAAATTCATTGTACACATGCA
>NC_051418.1:12758269-12759134 GCF_015228065.2 Penaeus monodon | reverse complement strand
TTTTTTGGGAAAGCGGGGAAACCAGTGATTTTTTTGCCATCCCAAAAAGGAAAATTTTGAAGCATAACCGAAACTCGCGATATCCGCGAACGGGCAGACCCCAGGCCCCCCCTGAGGATGGGGCGAGGGAAGAGGAGGTGGCTGGCATGACCCAATCTGAGACTTTTGCTCAGATCGAGGGACAAAAGGCAAAAATCACAGGGAAAAACCAGGGCCCCTTAGCTCAAAATCTTTAGCGCCCCGGGGCCAGGGCCCAAATTTTTAAAGCTTGGGGGCTAAAGGGCCAAAGGCATGCATGGAAATTTTTTTCATTTAATAACTTTTACGTCTACCATTTTTCCTTACGCCTTTTCCTGCCCCCTTTTTTGGGTTTTGAAGGACAATTAACAGAATGTATGTACGCAAGGGCTTTGGTATGGATGGTGGTTGCACATATAGAAAGCCATACCTGTACACTCACGATATGGCTCTTGAACCACCCCCCAAAATGGATAATCCTTTACATGGGGAGTTATGAACCACCTCCGCCAGGGGGGGTGGAGAAAGTCACCAAGGGAAACCCCGCCCCTCCATGACCTTGGGTTTTAGATTGCGTTCGAAAAACAAACGACTTTGCCCCCTCTCCCCCCTCTTGTAAAAGAAATCGCCTTTACTGCCCCCTTTTTCAGCCTCGGCCCCCCGGGGGGAAACACTCCCGCACCTGTTCCCCAAATTTTGCCCCTGTGGCTTTTTAAAGTCCCCCACCAATCCATATGGGTTTTTTCCCTTTGTTTCCACCAAGGGGATAATATAGAAAAAAATTTTCTATATAAAAATAGGAAAAAATAGGATAAAGCTTTTTTCCTTTTTCTCTATAAAATCTCAA
>NC_051418.1:12758020-12758223 GCF_015228065.2 Penaeus monodon | reverse complement strand
TTTACAAAACCCCTACGAGTATAGATGTCTTTTATACTAATGTGTGTGGAAGAGGGGCTGTATGGGTGTATAAGGGAATTTTTGTGTGCTTTTAAAACCCTCTAGGGGGGGACAGAAAAAAGAAAAGATTTTTGAAGATGGATATGCCCCACGCACAAACACATCCAAAAACCACCATATGGTTATGTGTGTAGGGGTGTGTT
>NC_051418.1:12757335-12757570 GCF_015228065.2 Penaeus monodon | reverse complement strand
CACACACATATACATATATATAAAACGAGCAAGGCATCGCCTGCAGCCAGTCGAGGTGCACGTGCAGACTCGCCTCCGTTGCTTGCGGAAAGTTCAAGGACTCGCCTCGATCTACTGAACGACAGAAGGATATCTTTACAAAGGATTTTTTTCTCTCTCTCTCTTGTCCTTTGTATTTGCTTCTATCTTTGGAAATGCTTGGTAAGAAAGAGCAGTGGATATTGGCAAATATATC
>NC_051418.1:12756947-12757159 GCF_015228065.2 Penaeus monodon | reverse complement strand
GCCACTGATCTTTAAAATAAAATATTAATTTTACATTTTCTCCATGTCAATTTCTTTTAAATTATGCTAATCGGTAACGAAATCAATAATATTTTCCTTTATTTAAACAACTACAGTTCACGTCGTCATGTATTTGTTTGTATGTTTCTCTTCCTTCAGTTTATCTCTGTTGGCTGCTTGTTCTTTTTATTTTTAACATCGATTGTTAATTC
>NC_051418.1:12756742-12756852 GCF_015228065.2 Penaeus monodon | reverse complement strand
CTTTTATTGGCTTGTTCGATTGTTATCTTGATTTTTAAAAAGAAATTACTAATATTATTCTTATTATCGCTGGATAATGTATTGGCTTCTTCAATTTACTTTTATTACGG
>NC_051418.1:12755261-12756695 GCF_015228065.2 Penaeus monodon | reverse complement strand
GACACGATCGAAGCGAAGTGAGTGGATTTCAGGTGGATGAAGAGGAGATTATTTGGGTCGGGATTTCGTGAGTGGATTTCAGGTGGATGAAGAGGAGATTATTTGGGTCGGGATTTCGTGAGTGGATTTCAGGTGGATGAAGAGGAGATTATTTGGGTCGGGATTTCGTGAGTGGATTTCAGGTGGATGAAGAGGAGATTATTTGGATCGGGATTTCGTGAGTGGATTTCAGGTGGATGAAGAGGAGATTATTTGGGTCGGGATTTCGTGAGTGGATTTCAGGTGGATGAAGAGGAGATTATTTGGGTCGGGATTTCGTGAGTGGATTTCAGGTGGATGAAGAGGAGATTATTTGGGTCGGGATTTCGTGAGTGGATTTCAGGTGGATGAAGAGGAGATTACTTTGGGTCGGGATTTCGTGAGTGGATTTCAGGTGGATGAAGAGATTACTTTGGGTCGGGATTTCGTGAGTGGATTTCAGGTGGATGAAGAGGAGATTATTTGGGTCGGGATTTCGTGAGTGGATTTCAGGTGGATGAAGAGGAGATTATTTGGGTCGGGATTTCGTGAGTGGATTTCAGGTGGATGAAGAGGAGATTATTTGGGTCGGGATTTCGTGAGTGGATTTCAGGTGGATGAAGAGGAGATTATTTGGGTCGGGATTTCGTGAGTGGATTTCAGGTGGATGAAGAGGAGATTACTTTGGGTCGGGATTTCGTGAGTGGATTTCAGGTGGATGAAGAGGAGATTATTTGGGTCGGGATTTCGTGAGTGGATTTCAGGTGGATGAAGAGGAGATTATTTGGGTCGGGATTTCGTGAGTGGATTTCAGGTGGATGAAGAGGAGATTATTTGGGTCGGGATTTCGTGAGTGGATTTCAGGTGGATGAAGAGGAGATTATTTGGGTCGGGATTTCGTGAGTGGATTTCAGGTGGATGAAGAGGAGATTATTTGGGTCGGGATTTCGTGAGTGGATTTCAGGTGGATGAAGAGGAGATTATTTGGGTCGGGATTTCGTGAGTGGATTTCAGGTGGATGAAGAGGAGATTATTTGGGTCGGGATTTCGTGAGTGGATTTCAGGTGGATGAATAGGAGATTATTTGGATCGGGATTTCGTGAGTGGATTTCAGGTGGATGAAGAGGAGATTATTTGGGTCGGGATTGTGATTTCAGGTGGATGAAGAGGAGATTATTTGGGTCGGGATTTCGTGAGTGGATTTCAGGTGGATGAAGAGGAGATTATTTGGGTCGGGATTTCGTGAGTGGATTTCAGGGAAGGGGAAAGGGAGATTACTGTGAATCAATATCTGTAGTAGAGTTAAACGGATGAAAAGTAGATTATATTCAGATTTTGGGTCAGATGAGGGTACGTGTGAAGTAAATATTTTTAGGCACTATAGATTTTCGGGACAGTCAGAGGAGGGAAAGGAAA
>NC_051418.1:12754673-12755076 GCF_015228065.2 Penaeus monodon | reverse complement strand
AAAAGTTAGAGGAGATAAAGGATAGATTGGTATATCAATTTTCGAGTACTTTTTGAGTAGACGAGGGTAGATTAAAGATGATATTAGCGGTAGAATTAATATCTATTTCCTTTTCTACCCTCAAGCAGCTGATGTCTGTTCTCTTTTTCTACTCATTGTTCTTCTCAAGACGAATGTTGTTATGCAGCTCATCATCCCTGTTCTTCCATCAATGTTTTTGCTGTTATTACTGTTGCTCTTGATTGCCGATTTGTTATTGTTGTTATTTGCAATGATGAACTTCTGATTATCACGTTTTTTTTTTGTTACTTTTTATCATTGTTCTTAACCGTTATATATCAGTGGCTGTGCTGTTGTGATGATTGGTATGGTGATGTTCTTAACCCCTTCGCTCCTGAAGGAC
>NC_051418.1:12754254-12754358 GCF_015228065.2 Penaeus monodon | reverse complement strand
CAAAGTACCAAGATCAGAATCCTTGACCATATCAAGGACCTGCGGAGGATTTTTTTCTCGGAAGGGTGAATTGTTTCTCTTCCCCAAAAATGGATCGATTGTGT
>NC_051418.1:12752962-12754092 GCF_015228065.2 Penaeus monodon | reverse complement strand
GGATTTCGTGAGTGGATTTCAGGTGGATGAAGAGGAGATTATTTGGGTCGGGATTTCGTGAGTGGATTTCAGGTGGATGAAGAGGAGATTATTTGGGTCGGGATTTCGTGAGTGGATTTCAGGTGGATGAAGAGGAGATTACTTTGGGTCGGGATTTCGTGAGTGGATTTCAGGTGGATGAAGAGGAGATTATTTGGGTCGGGATTTCGTGAGTGGATTTCAGGTGGATGAAGAGGAGTATTATTTGGGTCGGGATTTCGTGAGTGGATTTCAGGTGGATGAAGAGGAGATTACTTTGGGTCGGGATTTCGTGAGTGGATTTCAGGTGGATGAAGAGATTACTTTGGGTCGGATTTCGTGAGTGGATTTCAGGTGGATGAAGAGGAGATTATTTGGGTCGGGATTTCGTGAGTGGTATTCTCAGGTGGATGAAGAGGATATTATTTGGGTCGGGATTTCGTGAGTGGATTTCAGGTGGATGAAGAGATTACTTTGGGTCGGGATTTCGTGAGTGGATTTCAGGTGGATGAAGAGGAGATTACTTTGGGTCGGGATTTCGTGAGTGGATTTCAGGTGGATGAAGAGGAGATTATTTGGGTCGGGATTTCGTGAGTGGATTTCAGGTGGATGAAGAGGAGATTATTTGGGTCGGGATTTCGTGAGTGGATTTCAGGTGGATGAAGAGGAGATTTTTGGGTCGGGATTTCGTGAGTGGATTTCAGGTGGATGAAGAGGAGATTATTTGGGTCGGGATTCGTGAGTGGATTTCAGGTGGATGATAGGAGATTATTTGGATCGGGATTTCGTGAGTGGATTTCAGGTGGATGAAGAGGAGATTATTTGGATCGGGATTTCGTGAGTGGATTTCAGGTGGATGAAGAGGAGATTATTTGGGTCGGGATTTCGTGAGTGGATTTTCAGGTGGATGAAGAGAGATTACTTTGGGTCGGGATTTCGTGAGTGGATTTCAGGGAAGGGGAAAGGGAGATTACTGTAAATCAATATCTGTAGTAGAGTTAAACGGATGAAAAGTAGATTATATTCAGATTTTGGGTCAGATGAGGGTACGTGTGAAGTAAATATTTTTAGGCACTATAGATTTTCGGGACAGTCAGAGGAGGGAAAGGAAA
>NC_051418.1:12752373-12752777 GCF_015228065.2 Penaeus monodon | reverse complement strand
AAAAAGTTAGAGGAGATAAAGGATAGATTGGTATATCAATTTTCGAGTACTTTTTGAGTAGACGAGGGTAGATTAAAGATGATATTAGCGGTAGAATTAATATCTATTTCCTTTTCTACCCTCAAGCAGCTGATGTCTGTTCTCTTTTTCTACTCATTGTTCTTCTCAAGACGAATGTTGTTATGCAGCTCATCATCCCTGTTCTTCCATCAATGTTTTTGCTGTTATTACTGTTGCTCTTGATTGCCGATTTGTTATTGTTGTTATTTGCAATGATGAACTTCTGATTATCACGTTTTTTTTTTGTTACTTTTTATCATTGTTCTTAATCGTTATATATCAGTGGCTGTGCTGTTGTGATGATTGGTATGGTGATGTTCTTAACCCCTTCGCTCCTGAAGGAC
>NC_051418.1:12752095-12752201 GCF_015228065.2 Penaeus monodon | reverse complement strand
AGACAAAGTACCAAGATCAGAATCCTTGACCATATCAAGGACCTGCGGAGGATTTTTTTCTCGGAAGGGTGAATTGTTTCTCTTCCCAAAAATGGATCGATTGTGT
>NC_051418.1:12751161-12751275 GCF_015228065.2 Penaeus monodon | reverse complement strand
GCTGCCTTACGAGGACATCCGATGCTGTTCGATGTCAGTTAATTAATTATATCATGTGAAAAAACAGGTTGCGGTTCCTTCGTTGGCCGTTGGGCTTGATCTCCGGGGTCTGTT
>NC_051418.1:12750887-12751026 GCF_015228065.2 Penaeus monodon | reverse complement strand
CATATATGTCTTTCTCGACAGGTATACAGATAGATAGATACAAATCAATCTTTCTGTCTGTCTGCATAAACACACATCCATCGCTCGTCTGCACAACCCATCTGTTGTGGCTGTCTCTGTCAACCCCAAAGAAACACTC
>NC_051418.1:12749947-12750765 GCF_015228065.2 Penaeus monodon | reverse complement strand
CGCACGCACACGCAGCCAGAGACAATGAAATCCAGTCGAAATCAGAGGAAGGGGCCGCGGGGTCCACAGAAGCGAAGACCAGGGAGCAGGAACAGCGCGGCGCCCCGACGGAGAGCAGCCTCCCTGCCCGACGGAGAGCAGCCTCCCTGCCCGACGAAGGCAGGAGGGCATGAGCGGCGAGGCCCTGGCTGTTGGCATCCTTCCCAGGGCCGTTTCGCCTCACGAGACCCTAACGTGCCAGGACAACAAGGTCGCTGCAAAGGTCACGCGAGTTGCCTGCGAATCGGGGGGAGAAATAGTGACCTTGTTTCAACTTCGAGCCAACGGGACTGTTAGACATTTTCTTACGCCTTTGCTATCTCTTCTCATAAATCTAATTTGTTATCAAGGTATCTAATGTATAATTCATGCTATTATATTTCGAAACCTCGTTTTTTTTTCTCGATAATGCACCTGTTATAGTTATTTTTTGTTTTAAAACTGTATGAGTCGTTTCCTAACGGTGTTGCCCTTACGGTGTGCTTGACATTTTGCTTGTACAAGTCGGCAGATTTCAAGCGTTACAATCTCTTTTCTTTATTATCAATAAGCAATACGGAGGGTTCGCAATATGTATTTTCTTTTTGTGTATATGTGCGTCTGTGTCTGTGTATGTACCAACACTGATATCATTTTTTATACATATATATAAACATCAGAAGTTGCACGACGAAGCGAAAGTCAACTCAGATGAGGCGTTTCTGTAAGCGGGTCAGCTGCGGATCCGGACAGGGATTTTCCGAACGTGGATCCCCGATATGAAGTCTGTTATGTTATGT
>NC_051418.1:12749187-12749519 GCF_015228065.2 Penaeus monodon | reverse complement strand
AACAAACTGTTTATATTGATACGATTATAACTTTGATAACATTTCTTAATCTGCATTTTGTCGCTGACGATGCACCAGAACATAAACACTCATACTCTAATTCCTAACGTACATATGTATGTATTTACGTCACAAGAAAATCATCCTCGTGGTCCATTTCGTGGTCGGGAGATAATAGAAACATCTGATTAACTTTATCTTATCTTTATCGCCCTGACGCTGCATTCTTTGCGTTGTAGAGGGACCTTTTAGAGAGAGAAAGAAAAAATCGCCGTTTCGTTTGGGTTCAAGTCGAGTTTGGGTACCTTGGGTTCTCATTGGTCAAAATATTG
>NC_051418.1:12748229-12748781 GCF_015228065.2 Penaeus monodon | reverse complement strand
CAAACGAGCGCCTGTATATGGCCACAGATCTGGCCAAAGGGACGCTTGGCGATGCATAATTCATGCAGCCCCTACAGCCATTAGTATGTTTTTCCCGCCTCGCCTTTCGGAGCGGCCCATTGTGCGTCGCAGAAGAGGGGTGACACTGTCGCCAGCTCGGCCGAGTGCCTCACGCGATGATGCTCCTCCTGCGCCGCGTAAATGAGGGACTGGGATTAATGGTCCGCGGTCCCCCTGGTGGCGTCCGGCGGTCGCAGGGCGTCGCTTGCGGTCACGAGGACGCTTCGGGCTGCGCGGTGCTGGGGGGCTGTTCGGCCGAACTCATGGCGACTGGGGACTGCCTTTGAATGCTGTTAAAAGGTTATTCGACAGTTGATGGGGACTGCCTTTGAATGCTGTTATAAGGTTAATTAACGGCTGCTGGGGAATTTTTTCCTTGTTGTTAACGGGTTGTAACTCGCAGGGATAGGGTAATGGTTGCTGAGGACTATTTGTTAAGGGGTTCTAACTGGAAAAGATGGTGCTGGTGGGTGGAGAGAGATGGTCGTTGGG
>NC_051418.1:12747974-12748171 GCF_015228065.2 Penaeus monodon | reverse complement strand
TGGTCGTTGGAGAGAGCAGGAGACACTTGATGCCGAGAGAGAGAAGTATGTCGATTCGACAGACAATGGTGCAAAGTGTCAAGAAATGAGACCATTCATTGTGTTATATTTTTTTTTATTTGCATTTAAATTCTTAAACTTAGTTTCCAGTGAGAGTGTTCCGGAAGTTGTGCTTTTGCATCTCGCTCTCTCCCTCA
>NC_051418.1:12746246-12746712 GCF_015228065.2 Penaeus monodon | reverse complement strand
GCTCGTTGTATCTGTCTGTATGCGTGTTAGTTCCCTATGCACTCAGTCCCTTGGAGCAGGACCCTAAGGCTAACTTCACGTGGAAAATAACAGAGGCAGGGTGACCTCAGGGTAGGATGCGAGGCAGAGAGTCGACGGAGCAAAACCTGCCTTTTTATTAAGTAAAACCTGAAACAGAAATACTAGATAAATGAGGTTTTACTAGTTTAATGAGGTTTTACTCTGACTTGCAGCAGAGATTTGATAAGAAGAGTAACACAGGCGAGATGATATGAGGTAGGGGCGTGGCAGACTGTGGGTGGAGAAAAACCTGCTTCCTTATTATGTAAAAATTTAAGACCAAAATCCGGTATCAAACTGGAACTTTTTTTTTTAATTCTGTAGATGAGATAAAAAAAACAAAGAGTATATAGTTTATGTAAAAGGATTTCGTTCCAGAATTATATTTCTTGATTAAATAATATAC
>NC_051418.1:12745195-12745515 GCF_015228065.2 Penaeus monodon | reverse complement strand
GGGGGATTTTTTTGTGTGTGTGATGTTTAAACACACACACACAGTATTAAAAATATCTGCAAAGCTCTACAGAGAGAATGGAACTTCCTTCTACCAAATCAAAAAAATATTTTCCCACGGGTGCACGTGACTATCGGCGACTTCACTCACGAGACGCGGTGCGCAGTTCCAAAACGTAATTAATTAAGCTGTGAACTGCAAGCCAAGGGCGACGATGATGCGCATCTTCTCCAGCTGCTAGAGTTACAACTTGAGATTGAATTTTCCCCACAATATTAGCTTGGTCGTTAGGTATGCTGAACCTGATATTGCAGCTGATC
>NC_051418.1:12744532-12744767 GCF_015228065.2 Penaeus monodon | reverse complement strand
AACATCATCCCTTTGCGTGCCACGAACGACGCACACCCTCAAGGTCCAGCGTTCACCCAAGGACTGGCCCGTCCGCCAATCGGAAGCGCCGACGACCGCATCTGCGCGCCCACCGTCAACCAATAGGAGCGCGTCGTCTGCTGCCTTTCGAACAGCTGAAGAGACAGAGAGAGAATACTTTGTTTTCGTTATTTTACTAAGGCATTAATTATATTCTGTTTCGACATGCTTCTAA
>NC_051418.1:12742632-12742720 GCF_015228065.2 Penaeus monodon | reverse complement strand
CCAGCATTTTATTACAGCTTATACCCGTCTATTGCAAGTACCGCAGTACGTGTTTGTGCCTTTGCATCTGCATTCTCTCGAAAACTGG
>NC_051418.1:12739694-12739927 GCF_015228065.2 Penaeus monodon | reverse complement strand
TATTCGAAGCATGAACACAGCAATGGAATTAGCCGAAGGAGGTAATTCCGACTTCACCAAGAAATAGATTGGGAATGGAACTATACATCAAAGTTAAGTGTAGTAAGGGAAGGAAAGTCATGAAAGTTAAAAGGGAAGGACTGATCACTTATTCGTCCAAGTTGCCAACGGAAAATATCAGGGGGCGGGGAGGGGGAAGTGCCTCGCTCCCGTCTCACTTTTGTTTTTTATCA
>NC_051418.1:12739294-12739489 GCF_015228065.2 Penaeus monodon | reverse complement strand
ATGTACTTTTAGAATAAAGTTGCTAAAGTTTCAATGTCATCATGTCGTGGGATAGAAATTTTTGAAAGAATTGTGTACTCTTTTACTATTTTGAAAATTTCCCCGACATGTTGGCAGCAGTGAGTAAGAATGTATATTTTAGGTTGTATATGAAACAGTAAATCAGTCTTAAAAATTCTTAATACTGGGTGTCAT
>NC_051418.1:12737867-12738801 GCF_015228065.2 Penaeus monodon | reverse complement strand
CCAACACCACTACTTCCTCCTCCCTTTCGCTTCCTTTGTTTATTGTTCTACTTCTTATTCTCACTCCTTATCTAAGTTATTTTTTCCCATTAGAAATGCATAAATATCTTAAGACAATTCCTCGGCAAAATTCATATAACTAAGAAACGTGAATATGTTATGAAAAAGAACTAAGGAATGAACAAACCAAAACAAAAAAAATCCGAAAAAAAACGCGATGGAATGTTAAACATAAAAAAATGCAGCATCCTATCTCTAAGGCACTTTGCTGGAGAACGTTTTATTTATTCGAAGAACACCCCCCCCCCTCAAACAAAAAAAAAAACAGCTGACTGTGAGAAAGATATGTAAAGATGTGATTGTGCCAAACACTGCGGTAAAGTGGTCTGTAGTGTATAGACAGAGAGCATTATCTAATCTGGCCTTTGCTCTTTATAGTCGGTTTTATCGTAAACAACTTCAAGTGTCAAAATACCAGTAACTCAGCCATGTATCTGAAATATAATATTCAAGGATATAATCTCACTATTCTGCCATAAAAATAAAAGCGTTTTTGGTGTCATAACAGTAAAAAGAGAGAGAGAGAAAAAAACACACACACACACGCTTCGGTTCCACACACAAAAGCATGGAGTGTACAAAATACCCACTTCTGCCTGGCGTGCATGATGACAACGCCTGCAACCAGCTCTGTCATGCACGGAGAACCGGGTAGATAAGGACAGACGAGCGGCAGGTGGCGGACGAGCAGCTGGCGACGGTCCTCTCTCACGCCAGCTGGCACGTTGCAGGGGTCAGAGGTCACGCTCCGGCCGGGCTGTGACGTAAGGGCTTTCCAGACAAAGGCTTGCGTGGAGGCTGTCAGTCCGGCGCAAAAGGGCGGACGATTGTTCCACCTGAGGCCGGAATGGAAGGGACTCTCCCCCGTTGGCAG
>NC_051418.1:12736572-12736937 GCF_015228065.2 Penaeus monodon | reverse complement strand
CCCCGTCGATTCTCCCGCAGGACCCGAGCGGCGGCCGCGAAGTCCTCCCGCGGCGCCGGTTCCTCCCCGAGTGGCGCCAGCGCAGGTACTCCCCGAACAAAGGCGCAGCGGGAAGCGCAGTCGGCCGGCGGACACACGAGACGGGAAGTACCTGGATTTCTCGGTTATTGTGTGTTTCGTGGTATCTCTCTTTTATTTTTTTTTAGATGAAGATTCTCTATTTATTGGGATTGAAATGTGTTATCGTTTATTTTAGATGTATGGTGTTATGGATGTTTTTTCTTTTCGATTCGTGTCGAAGGCAAAACCGAGAATGGCACCTTAGTAACAAGGGCCTTGATATCTGACCTCCCTTTAAAAATGCT
>NC_051418.1:12734700-12734943 GCF_015228065.2 Penaeus monodon | reverse complement strand
ACTTCCAAAACCCCCCTCGCAACAGCACCGACGAGCTCGCCCTCGAACCTCCCTGTCTATTGCAGCAGCTGTTCCCCTTCGGCCGGAGATTCCTCGGAGGGCGGAGCGTGAGGCGGCGAAGCGGACTCTGGCCGCTGGATCCCCTTTCGTTCTGGGAAAGACCGTTCCTGCTGCTTTTTTTTCGGGACGAGGGAGCGGCAGTCCTCTCCGTTTTGGGTCCCTGCTTTTGTGGCAGTTTGTTCG
>NC_051418.1:12733692-12733968 GCF_015228065.2 Penaeus monodon | reverse complement strand
CTAATAAGAACAGACAAGTTTCTAAAATGATCGACACTGAACGACGCAACCAAGGCTGCATTGCAAAGAAAGACATCTTCCGTGTTAATGAAGACCCTAATTAACATGTCTTGGGAGGAAGCACTAATCACTGAAACCACAGACAAAAAGCCAAGTCCCTTCCACAAGCAATACAAGCAGTGGACGCTAAAGCAGAGGATGAGGGGGGGGAGGGGCGTTTAGTGACGAGAGGAACTCAAGGCAGTCGACCCGTGACAGAGGAACACCCAGGGCCTG
>NC_051418.1:12733313-12733496 GCF_015228065.2 Penaeus monodon | reverse complement strand
AACGTACAGTGTAGATGTACATGATATACAACGCAGGGGAGAACTGGACTTCCCTTTAATGATTATTAACGTCAATTCCCAACTGACGTCAATTAAGGATCTCTTGCTTCCATTTTGTCCTGTGCACGAACATACTCATTGCAAGGATAATGAAGTTCCTGCTCATTGGTCGAAACAGGCAAT
>NC_051418.1:12732581-12732850 GCF_015228065.2 Penaeus monodon | reverse complement strand
ATCCATATCTACATCATATTCATCCTGCGATACATGCTTACCTATCCATCATTTTGATTCTACGAACGACTCCTCGACGTATGTGGTCTTTCACCTGAAATCCTTTGCCTTATATGTAAAATCCGGGCTTCTTAATCCGCGTTCGTTAATCAATTTCGTTTCTTTTGATGTCGACGCGACCGTTACTGGCATCGGGTTGTGAGAAAAAAAAATTACAGTTGAAAGTCATTATCTGCAATTTGGTCTCAGATTTATGTGGACCTAAATGC
>NC_051418.1:12731951-12732322 GCF_015228065.2 Penaeus monodon | reverse complement strand
GGAGGGAAAACGAGGAAAATAAAAATAAAACCAGCAACAGCAGCAATAATTCCCATAGACTCCTGCCTCCTCTCATCCTCTTTTCTGAGACCCTCCGAGACGACAACACCGCCTTGCAATTCGAAAATATGTTTCTGTTTCGTCGAAAGGGCTTTCACCTCGCAGGCGATTGCATTCCTCACCGCAAATGTGTTTTCCATGAAATCATGCACAATCTACAACCACGAAGTTCATTTCCAGTCGTGGCAGGTGTGCGCAAGGCAAATATGTTTCCTGCATATGTCTCTTTCGTGCATAAACAGTGCCGGGCGTATTAAAGCATGTATGTAATAGTTGGTGGATACATGAAGTGCAGGTAGTTGCACAAGTAT
>NC_051418.1:12731506-12731745 GCF_015228065.2 Penaeus monodon | reverse complement strand
GCAGCCACACCTAAAACAAAACAAAACAAAAAAAGCACACATAAAAGCAAATATACACAACCAAATACAAAACCAAAACACACACAAGACGAACACACGCATCAAACAGCCAAACACAATGCGGAAACAAACAAACAACAAACAAAAAGCAGAACGCAAAGCCAAACAAGCGAATAAAACACAAGAACCAAAGCAAACACCGAACAAAACACAAAACATAAACCACGCCCCCCCCCCCA
>NC_051418.1:12731326-12731472 GCF_015228065.2 Penaeus monodon | reverse complement strand
CCCACCCCCATTCCTCTACCCCCTCCTCCCCCCCTAACAATCGTCCTTGAGCCTCGACTCCGTTAAATGAACGTCTAAAAAGCATCCGATAGATAATTAGTGTGTAACCCTCAAGTGATGGTTCAGAGGACAAACATTTCACACAC
>NC_051418.1:12730910-12731045 GCF_015228065.2 Penaeus monodon | reverse complement strand
ATGCTGATGTTTACATGGCCATAATCGTGCACTGCGCTGGCTCGGATGATAATATTTGCGCAAAAGTTTATGTTACGTACAAGCGCGAGAAAATGCAAACACAAACAGTCAGCGAACACAAAAGGCGATGGCAAG
>NC_051418.1:12730674-12730782 GCF_015228065.2 Penaeus monodon | reverse complement strand
GCGTATGAATATGTATACTACATTCATTTTATTTCTGTATTTATTTTTTTATCATAAATCATTCGCTGGTACGTGCGGCTCTCTATGTATGGATGGTGTATACGCACG
>NC_051418.1:12730190-12730403 GCF_015228065.2 Penaeus monodon | reverse complement strand
CTATATATCTATGCGTATTGATATACAAAAGGACGAAGGCAATCACGCAAAACCGTGGGCACCGTCCGTCCCAAGAAGCAGAAGAGGAAGAAAAAAAAAATACATATATTAAAAAAATTCCAAAATTCTTCTTCCTTACATGGCCACGGAGAAAACTCAGCAGATGCGACCCTGAACTGACCCCCGGACCCACGCACAACGAAAAAGAATGTT
>NC_051418.1:12729928-12730136 GCF_015228065.2 Penaeus monodon | reverse complement strand
TTGACTCGCTCGCAAGGCATTTCCTCCCTGTGGTCCTCGGCTGGCCACGCCCACTAATCACGTGACCCCCCACAGGGGACTCCTGGTGAATTATAAGCCTTTGTTCCTTATATATGGTTTTATGTCAATGAATCTATTACGTTGCGTTCGTAATAGATTTTTTTTTTAGGTTATGACGTCACGTGTAATGGGCGCTGGGTTAGAAATT
>NC_051418.1:12728873-12729430 GCF_015228065.2 Penaeus monodon | reverse complement strand
AACAGACAAATTGACAGTGAAGACGGTTAGGCAAACAGAGTGCAGAGAGAGAGGGAGAAACAGAGAAGACAGACAAATAAACAGACCCAGAATGACAATGTTATGGAGCGTGAGGAAGAAACGGAGAGAGAACCAGCGAGAGAGAGTGAGAGACTGAATTACATGTGTATTTGTGTGTGTGTGCAACAAGCATACATACAAAAAAGCGCATTACTGTATAACCACAGGAGATTCCAGACATTTCCATGGGAGAGACCTTGCATGTTAGACTCGCATGACACTGCCGTCACGTCAGCACTGAATGACAAACAAACAAAGACCAGGAATTTGTCCCGACAGCACTCAGCCCGTAAAGTACGTACTCAGCCTGACGGGTTTTGGGGACATCGCGTACAAATCAAACAGCGTTGGTTTTATTTGTAGACATTTGGATTTCTTTGGGATTGTTTGCGTATGTTTTGTTTGTTGGCGAGGTGATGTATTTCCTGTGTATATTTTTTCGCCGCTGGTTTGTTTGTGTCTTTACCAAACTTGCCTGAAAGAGAGTGATAGCTAAT
>NC_051418.1:12727440-12728045 GCF_015228065.2 Penaeus monodon | reverse complement strand
AAGGTGTCTCAAAAGTCACACTATCTATTACAAGAAATAATTGGAATTATGACAAGCATAATGATACACAAAGACACGTGTGGGTCACTGTTACGTTACATGTATATAAGGTCAGGAATATTGCTGTCGACACACTGGCACTCCCTTGGCACTTGCACCCTGATTTACACTACTTTTTTTCCAGAACCATATAATGAAAAAAAACACAAAAGAACGAATGTTTGTAGCAACACTAAAATCAAAAGGCATGGTGTGCGAGCAAAGTAGAAATAATTTTGAAAGAAAGATTCATTTAAAAAAAAGGACCAACAGAAAAAAAACATTTTGTAAATTGTTGATGAAATTCAGATTACCTTCAGCTTGCCCCCCCCCCCCCGAGTTAACACCCTTCATGCTTTATTCATTGTCTAAAGTAGACATTGTTAGGATAATTAGTGATGTTAAAACTTAAAAATCTCATTGCTGACGCAGTTCAAAACACATGACGTAACATCGCTTTAAGCTGCGTAGAGCCTGATGGTCGTCATGTGGAGCATTCATTATTTGCGCCATAAACTGGGAGTCAAGCTTTTCCTCAGGTTATTTCCTGTTTTTCATGATTCCAA
>NC_051418.1:12726069-12726283 GCF_015228065.2 Penaeus monodon | reverse complement strand
GAACGCCCCTGCACCGGAACCGCATCGCATCGCCGCCGAGCCCAGGCCAGTGCCACGAAGCGGGCGGTGAAGCGGTCTGAAGCGAGACCCTGATATGAGGTCTGCCTCCGCGAAGTGTAAGCTGCAACGCTTCGCTGGACATGGATGTACGCTCATACTTTCCTCAACCTGACTCAGACTTTGCGCGATGTAATATTTTGGTTATGTCACTCTG
>NC_051418.1:12725575-12725894 GCF_015228065.2 Penaeus monodon | reverse complement strand
TGGAAAAATCATTACCCAGTTAGACTTGATATTCGATCTATACTCTGACCTAATAAATCTTGCTCACATCTAAAGTTACAACACTCCGAACAGGCACTAGAACTGTAAACATGCGTAAACATGCTCTGTATACACACACATATAATTACTATAGTCCTTGCTCTGATTTCCATCTTGACCCGTTTTCTTTATCAGTAATTGTTGCTGCAAATTCAAGGTCAGTGTTTTCAGCTGATCTGTAACGCGATGCATTCTGAAAGGCTCTCAGTTAATCTGTGTACTGATATAATTTCATTCGAGAGGATACGCACGCCTTCCT
>NC_051418.1:12724782-12724967 GCF_015228065.2 Penaeus monodon | reverse complement strand
AAAATTTCAGTGTTTATTAGTGTTTATGCTACGGTGTATCTGCTGCGTAAGGACAGTGCTTTCTCATTACTAATAAAACTAGCAACAAGCCTTAATCTCATATTTGCATATTGATTACGGCGTTTTATGCTACAGCGCCCAAGTGCTTCTGAATACGTAAGACTTATTAGATCATCGTTACTGGA
>NC_051418.1:12723797-12723976 GCF_015228065.2 Penaeus monodon | reverse complement strand
GCTCTCGTTTTGTAAAGTGGCGGGGTAAGTCCGCAGACTTTATTTTCGAAGCGCGAGAATCTGGAATTACATTATTGATTGCGCTTGCAACATGCCTCGCTTGGGAGGAGGGTGGCTGATGTGCAAGAATTTTATCTGCTTGGAGCGTGACACTTTCATCAAATCTCTATTTTAATGTG
>NC_051418.1:12723211-12723404 GCF_015228065.2 Penaeus monodon | reverse complement strand
CTGTTAAATTTCTAAACGTTTATTTAAATAATCTGAATAATTTTCATATTTCCTTGAATGATTCTCATTATCAACAAAAACATCGGTAAAGCAGTTAAACTTCTCTTTTTTATCTATCTAGTTTCCTGTTCTTAAATAAAAGTGAATTAGCAGAGAAGCCAATAATTAAAATATTTAAACACACGGATGGAAG
>NC_051418.1:12722699-12723173 GCF_015228065.2 Penaeus monodon | reverse complement strand
TAAAAAGCTTCACAGGCAAATGTAAAAATAGAGAAAACAGACAGACTAACCATTAAATAGGACAAACAAGATGACTAATGTTGCAAAATGATCTGCCGTGCCTAAGCCAAGGTTATTTGCGGCAACACGAAGGAAATCTCGAGAAAAAGAGAGGAAAACACACGAAAACACGTCGAGTAAACCAAAGAAATGTGCAATACGCATGAGGAATAAGGAAAATAAATCAATAAAAATAGCACAGATGGGGAGAAGAATATTAGATGATACAATAAGCATGGAAAAAAATACATATATCTATCATAAAAGAGTAATAATACGCCCGCACACGAATGCACACACGCCCGCACACATGGCAAGAAATCAGCCTGAGCAGATGCGTCTCGCCCGCGGAGCTTGTGCTCTCGGCCGACGCCCACATGGCACCCGCCGCCCGCGGGCGCTCCACCTGCTCGCCGGGGAGACGCCAGGTGCGCT
>NC_051418.1:12722297-12722469 GCF_015228065.2 Penaeus monodon | reverse complement strand
AGAGCATGACAGGGACAAGAGTTAAAGGGAGGGAGAGAAATTCCCAAATAGCTAAAACTTGACGAAAGAAGGAAGAGCGAAAAGGAAAGAAATACAAAGAAAAACAACAGCAGACTGGCTAAGAAAAGTCCAAACAATAATAAGACTTTAACATCACTCAAAAAAGAAGCAA
>NC_051418.1:12721866-12722041 GCF_015228065.2 Penaeus monodon | reverse complement strand
TAAAACGAAACAAGGAGAAATTCAGAATAGTTAAAACGAATGAAGACGAAGGAAAAGCGAAGAGAAAACTTAACAAAATAACAAAGAAAAGATATAGCAGACTGTCAAATAAAAAAACAAAATATTTACACCAATACGAAAACAGAAACAAGGCAATGACATTTCCCAAAGCAAA
>NC_051418.1:12720481-12720630 GCF_015228065.2 Penaeus monodon | reverse complement strand
CCACAACAGACACGAGCAGACGACCGGCCCCGAGGGAGAGCGAGGGTGGAACTCCCTCCGCGGGCGCGAGGGCGTCGGGCGGAGCGATTCCCGACGCCGCAGGAAAACCGCCGCGTCGCCGCCTCCGTAGTCTTGGCTTTGACTTGGGG
>NC_051418.1:12720032-12720147 GCF_015228065.2 Penaeus monodon | reverse complement strand
ACTTGTCCCACGCCCGGGGCGCGCAGGACAAGGCGTGGCTGACGCGGAGGTGGTCCTGCACATGGCGCGGATCTCCAGCCCCGAGGAAGTGTGCGTGCATGCTCCTGGGCACCCC
>NC_051418.1:12719599-12719692 GCF_015228065.2 Penaeus monodon | reverse complement strand
GAACACATGCGGAGGAAAGAACACACACATGCGTGTCCACTTGGGAGGCAGGACGGGCAGCTGGCGACTGTATGTTTGATCGATACTCGTAGC
>NC_051418.1:12719431-12719536 GCF_015228065.2 Penaeus monodon | reverse complement strand
CGTAATAAGGTCAAGAGGGTCATTCCAGTTGCTGTGTTTGAAAGTCGACAAGGTCATGGGCGAAATATGCGCAGTATTGAGGACACAGGTTGCGGCTTTTAAAAG
>NC_051418.1:12719245-12719405 GCF_015228065.2 Penaeus monodon | reverse complement strand
CAACGCTAATTTCTAGGCAGCTTTCTAACGTCTGCAGGGATGAATGTTGATGAGCTGTGATTGCTGTTGTTATCATTTGCCATATTGCTGCTACGATTATTAAAGGTTGTTGTCCCGTGATTTTGTTGTCGTTCGGTTAGCGGGACTTGCTGAATGCAGG
>NC_051418.1:12717704-12718037 GCF_015228065.2 Penaeus monodon | reverse complement strand
ACAACATCATGCGTGTTCTTGCCTAAAGCCCCAACATTAAGATTTTCATAACCAACTGCCTATCCATCAAGATATCGAATATTTTTCCCCCCTGCTGACATCTTATATCCCTGTTTTGCGGGAAAGAGAGACACTTTAATCCCAAAACCGCAGACTCATTCCACGAAGCAACGTGCAGAGCAACATGAACGCCTTATGAAGACCAGTTTGTCGATTTTCTGCAAGAGGGAGGGAGTGCCATGCCAGGCGGGCAGTAAGAGCAGAATAGGGAAATATTGTTAGGTGTTGTGATTGTTACTGTTGTAGTTATTTCGTGTTGTTTTTGTTTAGTCG
>NC_051418.1:12717306-12717384 GCF_015228065.2 Penaeus monodon | reverse complement strand
GAACAATTATTCAAGAGTGATTGTGGTTTTGCCGAAAAGTTATCGCGAAAGAAGTAGTATTTTCCCCACAAATTGGGA
>NC_051418.1:12716038-12716335 GCF_015228065.2 Penaeus monodon | reverse complement strand
TGTTTTTGTATTATTTAATGAATCAACAATCAACTTTTCTTTTTCCAGATTTAACTTTTTTTTAATAGCAAGAAAACGCGTGGACTATTTTTGGAAATAATTATACCGTCATCCATCACCCTCTCTCGGCTCCATTATGTTTCCTGCCTTCTCTTCCTCTCTTTTATCCCATTCTTCCATTCCCCCTCTTTCTTTCTCCCTTCATTCCTCCCACCTCTTCTAAACTCTCTCCTCTTTTTTTTCCCCTTTTTCCCATCTTTCTTCATCGTCTTTGTTTATTATGTTCGATCTTCCCGT
>NC_051418.1:12715626-12715797 GCF_015228065.2 Penaeus monodon | reverse complement strand
TGGCGTTACCATAGCAACGTAGGACGCGCTGAGCACACACCTGGCCGAAGGAGAAGCAGCTTTCGGCGCCGTCGGATCACACACGCGGCGGAAGCGAGTGCCTCGTCGCCTGTCGTGCTCCCCTTCGGCGACTTACGTTAAAGGGCGACCCTTCGGTAAGTGTGGTCGGAA
>NC_051418.1:12715364-12715584 GCF_015228065.2 Penaeus monodon | reverse complement strand
GAGCGAGTTGATAAGCTAACTGATAATGATGAGGCGGAGGAGACAGGGTTGTGTGCGTCGCGAGAGAAGGGGAGGGGATACGGATTGCTTATTTATTTATTTATTTGTGTGTGTATGTGATACAATGTTTTCGATCGTGGGTCCTCTCGTTTTTTTTTTATAAGCTGTTTTTATTTTTTTTACGTATTTAATACAACCCACTTTCAGGGTTTTTTTCCCC
>NC_051418.1:12715243-12715330 GCF_015228065.2 Penaeus monodon | reverse complement strand
ATCTCTTATTATCACTTTATTCGTTCCTTCCTTTATGATACTCTTTTCTTTCTGATTCCGCTTCTAATTCCATTTTTTGATGGTTAC
>NC_051418.1:12714682-12714918 GCF_015228065.2 Penaeus monodon | reverse complement strand
TCAGTCTTGGTTAAAATATCGAGAATAAAAACCCTGAAAAGTGACTGCAATGATTTTTTTTTTTTTAATATTGATATTATTCAATATTTGCGTTTGATTTATGTTGTTATCTGTACGTTTAATTTATATCAAATTATAATGACTTAGATTATGCTTTATGTATGTTTAATTTATGTTATATATTAACTTTAACAACTTAAAAAAAAAAATTCTTGTGTACCGTTATATCAC
This sequence comes from Penaeus monodon, assembly GCF_015228065.2. Classification (NCBI taxonomy): domain Eukaryota; kingdom Metazoa; phylum Arthropoda; class Malacostraca; order Decapoda; family Penaeidae; genus Penaeus; species Penaeus monodon. Next base: position 12,714,687 of record NC_051418.1, on the reverse strand, counting down.
TTAAG
>NC_051418.1:12711178-12713642 GCF_015228065.2 Penaeus monodon | reverse complement strand
CCTATACATATGTGTATATGTGTGCTTTTGTTTATACATATTTCCTCAAGCTGTTTCTACAACCTTTTACTTCTGCTTCCGACCCTGTCCCTCTCACCCTTTCCCCGCCCCTCCCTCCGCCGAGGGGCTTTACCTGCCGCAGGAGCGATGCCACAGCTCCGGGCTGTGCTGAGCCTGAAGGCGCTATGCGTGGACGCCCTCGCCTCGGCGCTGGCCTGCGCCTTCGTCACCGTGGCGGGCGGCGGCCCGACCGGCCCCGCCAAGAAGCTGGCGAGCAAGTCCAAGAAGCAGGGGCCCGCGAAGGCCACGTACATCCCTGACAGCATCCTGACGAGCAACCCCGCGAGCCAGGTGGCCAAGATCCAGTCCCTACGTGGGCCAGGGATCCCCAAGGACAGCGGTCGGCCCTCTGCGCGTCACCGAGATCCTGACGGCGCTGAAGCCCTTCACAAGGTGCTGCTGCGCGTCACCGAGATCCTGACGGCGCTGAAGGGCAAGAAGAGCAAGAGGAACCCCAACTTCGGCGAGACGCTGGCCAAGCTGGGTCAGGCGCTCGGCTACGTGTTCGCCCTGCTGCTGGACCCCGAGCTGGCGAGACTCAACATGACGCCCATGATCCACCAGAGCGTCAAGTGGGTCTCCACCTGCAAGCTTAACAACAGGGACCCGAATGAGCGGGACGAGATCGACGCGTACAGGGTGGAGAACATGCTCACGATGCTCCTCGGCGAAAACGCGCACAAGCTGGCGTCGGTGATGGACATCCGCTGGCCGCACCTGGTGTCGGGGGAAATCATCAAGATCATAGGCTGCCACTGCAGGAACCTCAGGAGGCTCGAGCTGGCGTGCGAGTGCGACGCCACGGCCGGCATGAACGACGTCAAGGAAGACCCTGCCTTCGCTCGCAAGGAGATGGACCTGGTCAACTCGCTCAGCGCCCTCTACAACCGCGCGCCGGGGGACTTCAGTGGGTCCCAGCCCCTGGGGTGCCCGCTCCTGCAGACGCTGGTGCTGCCCCGGATGGACGACGAGGACGGGAGTCTCGCCAGCAACATTGCCGAAGCCCTGGCCTCGCTCAAGGACCTGGAGTGCGTGGTCGGCACCCCCATGCTGGTGAGCCTGGACCTGCTCCGCTCCAAGCGGAGGGGCCCGCAGAGGCTGGCGCTCAAGCACCTTAGCGACATCGACAACTACAACAGGCGTCCGATGCCCGACATGAGCCACCTGAAGGCGATGCTGCCGTCACTCACCAGCATCGAGCTCATCGTCTCTCAAGGAATAACCAGGTCAGTCAGCGAGAACTTCCTGAACGTGACGACGCTGAAGATCCAGCTGCCCGACTTCCACACGAGCGTGCGCAGCTTCAAGTACCTGGACACGCTGGACATCAACCTCGACTTCCAGGTGGCGTGGCCACTGCTCTTCACCCTCAGCCGGGGTCGGGTGCCCGTGAAGCACCTGACGCTCCGCCACCCGACCTTCCAGGTGGGGCAGGAGCACGAGGGGACGTCCCTCAAGCTCCACTCCCTCCTCTCCTTCACCCTCGTCCGCTCCAGCTTCATCGAATACACCGCCTTCAGGACGCTGGTGGTCGGGGCGCCCAACCTCGCTGCCCTTTCTATCAGCCTCTCCGACGACAGGAACTACGTCGTGGATGAGTTCCGCGACGACCTGATCGCCAGCGTGGCGCCGCTCATGCCCAACCTGGAGAGCTTCGTGGCCGAGTGCCAGTACAAGCATAACTTGTACCATCAACTCAACTGCATCCTCACCATCGCTTCGGCGGACGTCCTGGTGGCCCGGTGCCCGCGCCTCAGGTTCCTGGGCCACCTCGACTGCTGGGACGTCACGGGCAAGGAGGTCAACGCGCTCATAGCTCGAGTGAGGGCCAACAACTGGGCTTTGGTGGTGGCGTAGCTCCGTCGGTGCCAGCAGGATTTCCCTTCGTCCGCCCCATGTCGTTCGGTTGCATATCCGCCAGCCACGCTTTCGTTAGTAAAGATTAATAATTGTATAATGACGCAAATTCATGTGTATATAATAGAATGCAGAATGTATAAAAAGTGGAACGTACAGCAGTATTTATGCAATAGTGCCATGCAATAAAAAAAAAATCAGTAACAATATACGTAGATATGTAGAACAGATGAAATTCTGCCTTTCAAGCGCTACGGAGATGATTGACTGTGAAATTTTTAATTCTTTATGATTTCGTAAATGTTCATGTATTTCTTCCGAGCCAAAAAAGGAGAGGGGTTTCGGGAAGCATGACCGATGAACAGAGATTAACATGTTTTAGGTTGCTCACGTGTTATTCTGCTCGAGGCTTGGGACTGCTAATGTGCCAGATTTAATTATGCTCATTGTGCCTTCAGATCGGAATTGTGTTTACGAATTTTGTTATAGAGTAGCATTTAGCGGTGCTTGTCATGCGGAAAATATGACTGATCGTTGGGTGTTGGAG
>NC_051418.1:12709768-12710063 GCF_015228065.2 Penaeus monodon | reverse complement strand
AGAAAGACCATAACTCTCATCGAAGAGGCTTGAGTCCAAAGCTCACAGAAGTTGCCTGGATAATACTCAATACAAATCTTTCCTGCTTTTTCCTGCTTTTAACTAGACGTAAGTAATCATTATTGTCATAAATGGTTAATCAAGTTTTTCTTCTTTTAGTTTACGGAATGATATCTAAGGAAAGGTTTTGTGTATGTTGTCCTTATCACTTGATTTTGTCTCGAGTTTATGCCACGAGAAATTCCACTGAAGATATGATTGGAAATTCATGAAATGTTTAAAATATCTATGGGAG
>NC_051418.1:12709575-12709745 GCF_015228065.2 Penaeus monodon | reverse complement strand
CTATTTATCAAGTGTTTATCTACAAGAAACGGATTACGAAATCATCATAGTCTGAGAAAAATACGAAAATATAATCAGTGCTGAAGATTTCCAACACAAGAGTTAGAAACTATATTTTTAAATAAGTTTTTGACTGTTTTAGATTACTTAGACACTGTGTATTATTCCTG
>NC_051418.1:12709100-12709547 GCF_015228065.2 Penaeus monodon | reverse complement strand
AAATATAAATAATACTATAAGAACAGTAAACAAGAATATTTATATTGATCATACAGAAGTTCAAATATTTTTTTTTTTCTTTTTGAAATGGAATGATGATGCCTTATTGTCTTTTATACTTATGTAAAGTTGGCTATATTCTAAAATGAAGAGTAAAATATTAGCTTCACTGATGGATAACTGGATATTATCAAAGATATTGTATTATTACAGAAGGTACACAAGTTCTAAGAAATAATCATAATACAACATGCATTGTGACAATAACAATTAAATCAACAATGATAATCGTAATTATCAAATATAAATACATGTGTTTTATCATCCCTGAACATAAGCTTTCCAAGCAAATAAGTCAGTTTATGAATAATGGCAGAATATAAGAAAATAAGTTAATATTCCCTTTTCTTCTCTCGAGTCGAGATTCAGAAATTTAACCGAATTTGG
>NC_051418.1:12708052-12708858 GCF_015228065.2 Penaeus monodon | reverse complement strand
TGAGAGCAAGCAAATATATGACAAGTTCAGAAATCGAAGCGCGACTTGTGGTGTTTCGAAACATCAAACCTTCTGATCACATTACAGTCACTATGTAACACAGTTTCATAACTATCATTTCAGCAATAAAACTCATTTTGAATAGTTCTGCCGATGTCTGATAGATCCTCCAGTCATAGAAGTGATCCCATAACACGAGGCTTAGTGGTGTACTTATTTTTGGCTCATAAGCGTAGGAGTAGCACACTATTGACTGACCAAAATTTTGTTTGGTTTATATGTGCAGATTACGACTGTCTTCATTGTTTGGTTTATATATGCATCTTTCCATATTATTGACTGCCTTCATTTATTGTGAGTTTCTTGATAAAATACTAAGCGTCCACTACTCCTTTCTGTTACTCATTACAGAGGGAAATGAGTTGAGAATACATGTAATAAACTCTTTTAGACTTCAGTTATACTGTACTTCGGTAACCCTAATAACACATATCTTACTTTTTAAAAATACAAGGTTAAAATGAAAAAAAATCGTTTCTCAAACTGTATCCAATATAAATCGTAAATGAAAGGCAAGTCATATCCAGTTTACCTAAGTAATTAGCCTGTGAAAACTCATGTGGAAGGACCAATGATGACACTTGCGTAATTAACGTACTAAAATGTGACAATCTTTTTATTAAATTGGATTCATAGACAAAAACAAACCATAATGAACTGGTATTTTTCCGGTATTTCGTATACACAAATAAAATGTAATGATGATGTCAGTGAATGACACGTGAAAACGTGACATTTGGCTATTG
>NC_051418.1:12703958-12704271 GCF_015228065.2 Penaeus monodon | reverse complement strand
AAAGCAACCTGTTGTTTGCAGATGATTATTTCTTAATAATATATTTATTTGACACAAGTAGTATGGAAAACAGTAAATGTCTAACAAATGTTTACAAAACCTTAAAACAAATTATGTATTCTTTAGGTTTTAAAGCTTAATATTGAAACAACACTGTTGTGGTTAATTTTTATCATTATTATAAAAATAATATGTACAAAAGTCAAATTTCTGATTAACAATTCAAAAAACATTTTTCTATATCCAGATATACAATATCACAATAAAAAGAAAGAGAAAAACTAATGCATACCTCATTTCTAAATTGCCATAT
>NC_051418.1:12701705-12703853 GCF_015228065.2 Penaeus monodon | reverse complement strand
CGACACTGAACAAATAAATCAAAAAAACAAAATGCAATGCATTTTCCCATCGCATAAACATACATACACAGAAACACACATTATTTGCAGCACAACCACATGGTTCTGGAAGCTTCCCTATTGAGAGTAGGCACGACACAGCAGCAGATTTGACATCACTTTTCACATCACAGGAGAGAAGTACAGATACAGCCTACATCTAACTGCTTATATCAAGAGATTCAACAATTAGTGTACATCGTATACTTTTAGTTCAACTACTGTGTGTACCAACAATCCTATAATAATGCCTTACTGTAAGCTTTAGAGTCAGATGCAGTAACCTAAAACAGGAACTACATTTTCTTGTAAATAATGTCCGAGGAACAAACTTGTTACTATTTCTCACCCCCAAAAATGAGACAACAGTGGCATTTCATAATGGGTAGAGAAATATATTTGCACTAAGAAATGGATACATTCTTCAGTCAAATGACCTACTGTGTTATAGCACCGCATAGTGTGTTGAGTGGCAATGTTGTGAAGGGATTATATGTGATACTGGAGTGTATGACATGGCATTGATAAAATGACTATGGTGAAGAAAATAACCAGTCACGGTGATAGCAGATGAGAAGAGGAACTGGGAGGAGAGACATGGGAGAAAATAGGAGTGGATAATTGAGAAAAGCAATGATGAGCACTAGTCTGAGGATGAAGGATAAAACCATGTGAAGGTAGAGCAGATGGATAATTCATGAAGAAAGTGGCCCCAAACTTTATTCCCAAAGCTGTATAAATTAATGAACTATCTTTAACACCCTTCTCCTACTTTGGTTACAAAAAGCACAATGCATTAAGTATTCAAACTACACCCTCCACATGATTATCACTTGTGTTTTTTTGACTCACATCTAGTCTGGTTTCACAACTGCTGCTTAACCTGGAAATCAAACACTATTGTACCATCATTGGGTTTGAACGTCACAGCGTACTCTAAAGTGTGTTGCTGCGAGGGATTGATCTCCACTGGATTCTTCACAAGATAGACCCCCTGTCGACTATAGACATCCCAGCTGACCTGCAAAAGATAGTCATTATTAAAATTACTGATTATTTTATATAAGGATTTCAACAGATTTGTTACAAAGATTCAATGATTCAACACCTATACATGTAAAAGTCACCCTCTAATTTGGAGGATCATTTCTTTAGTTTAGTTTTTCTGAGAAAATATGAAACAACTGAGCCTTAGAGTAATTTAGGGAACCTAAACATTACACTCCTTAATTGTGCAAGCTGCATTCTAAAATATCAGACCAAATATGACCTTCATGTAAAAAGATATATATAATCCAGCCACAAATCAAACATCACTGGCATCCAACTTACATGTTGATCAAGAACCACAGGCTCTACAGGTCCTGTGGTCAGAGCATATTCTGGCTCATCGGTCATGTGCCAGTCTGCCCAGAGTGCAACACCATTTACGAGCCCAGTGCCCGGGAGGCTGATTGAGCTCTTACTACTGACAGGGTTGTCTGGAATGGGGGCAGTTAGGTCCAACTGAAGAAGGGGGAATGGCTGGCTCAGGGCCTTTGAGGGGTATTCCCACAGGGGCTGAGGTTCAATGATTTCGTCAGCCTCATCACATGCTGACTCGATGAGCTGTGGAGGGAGGAACATCTCATTGTATTACAATGCATATTTTTTTGTACTTTATATTTGCTTTGAATATAGAAAAATAATCTACTTAGCATTAGCTAAAAATTCTCTCTCTATTTCTTTAAATCTACTTTGTTTTAAACTAAAAGTAAAGGCAAGGCTTCTAGTAAATACAATATTGTAAACATACCTTATCAAATATATCCATTTTAAATCCATTACACTGGTGCAAAGGAGCCCGGATCTTCCACAAATCACGGTACTGTACTGCCAGGCCCCAGACCGTAACAGAACCTGGTACTCTGTGAGCACCTGGGGCCATGAGATGTAAACAGCTGTTGGCCATGTACCAGCAGTAGAGTGAGTGCCATGGGAGCAAGGAGGTTGTAAAGAAGGGCTCGCTGAAGGTCACTGTGGCCTGAAATATGGAGGGAAAGGAGAAAGCTACATCAGCATGTAATCAAATGCATAAATCAATCATAATAACGAACAATGCTAAACTAC
>NC_051418.1:12700397-12701677 GCF_015228065.2 Penaeus monodon | reverse complement strand
TTAATTATAAATACTAACATTCATCCAGTATTTTATCATTTTCTTAAATATCAAATGAAAAACATATACTCACAGGCCCTACAAGCTGATCAACAGACATATCACTCATGTCATCTGGCAAAATGGTGACCTTGTGCTGGACGTCATTGGCTTTGATAAACTCTTGCATAACGCGTCTCGAGGCCTCACTTGCCTCACTTAGGTAAACATGTCGTGCTCCTGTTAGGAATACCGCCAAAAATTTAATTTAAAATTCAAAAGAATAGCAACAAAAAATCCGTAGTATATATCATGCATAATTCCTTGCAAATTACAAAAGAAATTATCCTTTCCAAAAATCATAGTTCTTCTATGACAGTTGTAAAAGGCCCCATTAACCGATTCACACTTAATGGCACATATTCTTCCCATGTTACCCACAGGCCAAGTATCCATGCCACAAGAAGTTGACCCTCCTGTATGCTGTAAAAGCTAAACAGTCATTCACTTGTTTGATCCTGTCAGCAATTACTGTAAAGGCGACTAATGACAGGATAGACTTGAAATCTCTTATTTCTTTTTTACTGTAAAATCATACATGGTACAGTCAAAATCACAGACACCAAAGTCAAACTTGTTTCCCATGCTTCTAATTTTTAATTCAAAGATCTGAATGTGTACAGCCTCTGGTGCATAGATCAGTTTGATGTGAGTAAAAGCTAACACCAAAAGTTAATAATGACCATAGGATGAGAAAATTTACAAACTGATAATATCAATAATGCGATGAAAGTGGGATACCAGCCAACAACAAAAACAGTAAAATTATTATCAACAAGTTAATTCTCTATGTTCTACACAGGATTTCCACCATCCAAAAAACACACACTTCCCAAAACGGGTCTTCTTTACACACCTAGCTTTGCAGCCGCCACAGCCATGAAGCAACAGTCGCCCAGGGCTAGACACACACTATCAGGTCTGATGAGTTTTTCTAGTACTCGCACATAGACCTTCAACCTGCGAGGATCATTGATCTGACCAAGGCGTGTCCGTGAGGATATGATGTGGATCCCACACTCACACACTGGCCGCTCTTCACACACATCTTCCCTGGAAATGCACATGGGAAAAATGGTTCTTCTTCAGCTTCATTATAGGAGAATGACTTTATAGAGTAAATAAAAGTTAGATAAATGCTGTACGATTCAAGAAAAGTTGTGTTCTGCATTAATCTGCACTATGAAATCACTCAAGTAAAGTATCATTAACACCTGAAGATAATGCTTGTGAAGAAACTT
>NC_051418.1:12698914-12699339 GCF_015228065.2 Penaeus monodon | reverse complement strand
TCAAAGGAACATGGTTAATCATACTTACCATGAACAAGTATTCCATTAAAAATAATGGGATGCGTGGGAGCTATATAAGTGCATCATCCAGGGTCATACCTTCACATGTCTTGGAAAACAGACTGTTTTACAATCATAGTTAATCAAATCTTCCTATCATTTCTCCGTTGATATCTTATATAAAGAGCTAAAGTTCTGAAGCCCTGCCTCTCACCTGCTAGATCAGGATGAGCCCAATAAGGAGCACAGCTTAGCATCACTTCCCCATCCTGGTCCATGCGTATGTCCCACCACATCAAGATGGCATCGCAGTTTCCAGATGCAAGTGTCTTGAACTTGATGCGAGTGGTCTCATCACAAGGGATGTCTTGCCGTCTACCACTCCAGTCAAACCTGTAAGAGAGGAAAGTAGGTATTAGTGCATC
>NC_051418.1:12697898-12698021 GCF_015228065.2 Penaeus monodon | reverse complement strand
AAGGAATGTACTAGATAACATGAACCTCCAGGAATCTTCTTCCAGACTATCCAAATCCTCAAAAAGATGACAGAAGATAATCTTAGTTTCAGCCATGGCACCAGTTACACTCATTGTCCACTA
>NC_051418.1:12697250-12697483 GCF_015228065.2 Penaeus monodon | reverse complement strand
CATGAGGGACCCAGATCCACCAGGTTAATCCAGGAATATGTGATCAGAAAGCTTAAACCATAGATCTTCTATTTCTTTGGGAACAAGGTTACTGGTTCAATCAGTAGATCAGTGATTGTGAGCAGATGCTGGAAGTGAATGAAGCCCATATGTTTGTAAAATCTTTCATTGAGAAAACTATCTTGTCTCTACCATAGTTTTTATTTGTTTTTCTAATGGCCATGGTAATCAGA
>NC_051418.1:12695725-12697073 GCF_015228065.2 Penaeus monodon | reverse complement strand
GAGACTATACTTCATGATGTTGTAAAAAATGAGTGACCAGTGAAAAGTAATATAAGCATTTCCCAATATCCTTTTCCTTCTACTTATATGCTCTCATTTTATAACTCTAACTCTCTCCTTATCTTTGATATTTTTACCACAGCACATTCACAGCCTAATGAGGAATATTTGTATTAAAAAGATGATCAAAGTTGAAAAGGAGAGCAGTGCACGGCACCATTCATAAAAAAAAATATAAATTAACAAAACACTGCAAAAAAATGGCAGAAGAAGCAGAAGAAAAAATAAAAGCTTTAATTGCATGAAACAAAATCAATACAAACCAGAAGACTGGAAGAGGTTCTGAAATGGGTGTAAACCAAGATCTAGGAACTTGTGACAGTTGCAGATCATGAACCGCTGCGGCACCTGGGCACTCCTGAACCACTCTTGGCACCGACACCAAAACCTGTCCAATTCAGATTTAATTTTGGGCACATTATTGGATATGGAGGCAAGATAAGCAGAATCCATTTTCTGATGGTCAAAAAAAATTGTACGACAATGGTATGAATTATCAATTCACTTTATCTTTAATGCAGATCTGAATCACTTCTTAAAATTGAATTTTCAAAATGTGAACTAGAATCATATACTTTTGCTTTTTCTCATGCAGATATGGATTACTTCTTAAAACCTAATTTTTGGAATGTGAACTGATCTCCAAGACTAAATAAATAAATGAAGACAAGATGAAGCCTTTTTTTTCCCCCCCACCAACAACACATACTAAAAACAGACATCACAATTATTATTTCCAATACTTCAGAAATTAGAAAATACACTGCAAGAACTGACCTCTGACTGACTGCTACCGGGAATGTTTCTTGTTACGGGTTGGACTCGATTCCACCTCTGAAGCATCTTTGACGACACAACCTGAGCATACACTGTGCCTTCTGAGGGTACCAAAAGGGCATCCTCCTGCGGAAAGTTGGTTTGTCTTGTTAATTACTAAATCACTGGATTCATCACAATCATTACTAATATGCAAAGATGTAGCAAATATCAAATAATTTAGATCCAAAGGTCGTATTCACTATGATAGTGATGAACTGCATAATATGGAGGGAATCTATTTGCCATGATCGTGGAAAACCTATCAAAAGCTTGTGGTCTTCTTTCTAGCAACTCTTTCATTATGAATATAACATATGTTGAAGTAGTAATTTTAGTGCTGTGTGGCATATATCATCTAGATAAACCCCTAATCTCTTGCTCTCCCACATTCACCCATTACATACAATATCATTACTTATCACAGTTGACTCTGAATAAATAATTGTCTTTTTACTTGACATATATGGTC
>NC_051418.1:12694998-12695662 GCF_015228065.2 Penaeus monodon | reverse complement strand
ACAAACAACTTTCTAGTAATTCTCAATGGCTCAGTGGAGGTAAGTGCCCTAGTACTACTACAGTATTCCGGAATTTGAATCTCTTTGGTGCAGCGAGTGATTAGGACCCCACCTATTTCTAGTACATGGGGAGGTGGTGACCTAAAAACCTGTAAGTCGATGCAACGTATCATTCAACATGTACATATCTTATCATAATTATCAATGACACCAATTCCTTACCGTCAAAAGGAAATCCCGGGCATGTCTGTAAGTGTCGATGGCACCTTCCCCAATGAGTTCCGTGTCAAACACCTCTGCCACAAGGAGGTTAGCTTTCCTCTCCATGTCCTTTCCTGGACCAACCTCAATTTCTGTTGACCGTTTTGGGATCAGGTGCACCTAATGAGAGAGAGAGAAAGAGCATTTTACAATAACATTGGGTAAAATCAATGCAATTAACCCCTTGTTTGTGGGTGGCATCTACTATGATGCCATGGTGGTGTAGCACTGATGCCATAGGTGATATCCCTATAGATACAGCCCATACAGACATAACCACTTGGCAGACCACAAAGCCACCGAAATAGGCCACGTACATTGGGTTAAATAAGAATGTAGTGTCAAGTAACTAAGGAACTAAAGCAAGAATAACTAGTACTAAATGCCAGAGTGAAGAATACTG
>NC_051418.1:12694318-12694965 GCF_015228065.2 Penaeus monodon | reverse complement strand
ATTCAAGTAACACCCACATAAAAAAATCATTTACCAAAAACCATTAGACACTAACCTTGTCTGCACAGCCATTGGCCTTCAACCCCTTCCTTGCACACTCAGCCATTGGGTAAAATGCCTGCAGTGAAATTAGAGGGAAATCAGTTTCTCTTAAAGATAATGATGACATTAATAATACTGATAGCAATGGAAAGAATATGGAGGAAGAGCAAAATGAATAAGAAAGGTACTCTAAAGGCAAAAGAGATGATGGAGGAAGAAGATAAGAGAGAGAGAGGACATAGAGAAAGAGAAAAACAGAAGAAAGACTAATGAAAATCAAGAGTTAAAATATTTCACATGACATTTTTCAACTCCATCTTTCTGACCATACATTCCTTAGTGAAGAAACTCTCCTCACCTCACAAGCAGTGACTGAATCAGCTCCACACGCTACTGCCATCATAGACAGCAAGCCTGTGCCAGTACCGATGTCCAGCACGTGGACTTCTTGCCCTCGTCTCCGCAGGTCTGCTATTGAACGTCTCAGACCTTCATAGTATTTGTCATTCTGTTGGAGTTATTAAATTATATTACATGATAGACTATCAATGATATTGTCAACTGACAAATTATGATATTTGACAGCATACAAGGCAGGCAGGCGT
>NC_051418.1:12693868-12694264 GCF_015228065.2 Penaeus monodon | reverse complement strand
ATATCATTCTTACTGTGATCAAAATATCAATATAACAATACAAACCACTTTCAACTGCATCTCTTAGCAAGGTCTCTTCCTATGTACTTTTATTAAAATGAACCTGTCTCTGCACTTCCTACACTCATAACAATATTATGCAAGCTCCTCCTCACACTTACTCTTTCCTTGTCATGTAACATATCTGCATAGGACGACCTGGCTACTTCTTGCTTGTAGTCGTAATCCTCAGGCTGGATGCCCCACTCCATTTTGCCGGTGATTGGGTTGAGCTGCTGTGTGAAGACACTCATCATGCGGCCGGCTTTCAATAAAGGGCTCCTGCAATATTTTTTGTGTTTAATTGGCGGAAAAACAACAAATGAATAGACAATTAATGATGGTGAGGAACATGAA
>NC_051418.1:12693654-12693841 GCF_015228065.2 Penaeus monodon | reverse complement strand
TTGAAAAGCGAGAATCTCATGCTAACACACAAATTGAAAATCAAGTAAGAAAATAAAGCTGAATAATTGATTTCTTTTAAAGGAGGCACCAACCACTTTAGCAACAAAGGAAAACTGATCACACAAATTTCCAAATCTTTCAGATCTGATAGCAAATAATACATATTCATAACTATGAAAATATCTG
>NC_051418.1:12693310-12693554 GCF_015228065.2 Penaeus monodon | reverse complement strand
GTGTAACGAACCATCAAATTTGAACACATTACAGAAAAAACAAAGCTATGAGTATGTACAAGTGTAATTCCAATTTCATAACCTTTTACAAGCTAGTTCTCAGATTTCCCTTTGCTATATGAAAGAGGAAAGGAAAGAAGAGAAATAGGAAAATGAAGAGGGGGAGAATTCAAATATAAAAAAAAATGGACAAAGACTCAAAGGAAGAAGAGCCAGAAGCAGAACATAAAAAACAATGACGCAG
>NC_051418.1:12692396-12693293 GCF_015228065.2 Penaeus monodon | reverse complement strand
TGGCAGAGCAAACGCAATCAGCTCTTCACGGCCACTGCCACCTACCTGAACACTTTCTGCGTGTGGCTTGGGCACTGGGAGGCTATCCTGCGCGCTGATGGTCCCAGTCCAGCTCCTTGATGGTTTGAAAAGTTAGCAAGGGCAAATCTCTCTAGTTCTTTGCATGACGCTTTAAGTATTTCCTTGCGATGGATGTCCAGGCACCATTGCAACCACCTCACCATTCAACAACCATGAGTCTGTAATAGTTAAAATGTTGATAGTTACAAATTGTGACTGATAAAGATAACATCAGTACATTTCACCAAATGAATAGGCCATGGGTATGGTGAAGACAGTACAGAGGAGCAATTTTTTAGGCCACCCTACAACCCATTTCAGGCATCGCTTCTCATAAACATCTTCTAACACGGTGGTTCCCAACGTTTTCTATCCAACATCATAATTTTCATATTGCTCCATGGCTCCCAGGTTAGGAACCCTTGTAATAGACAAACATTTGGGTCAAGATGACATTTTCGCACACCTGTTTTGACAATATCCCCTAATTTACATATAGAGTGAATTATCAGGTGTATTTCATTAAGTTTACTCTTGGTTTTGAAAATGAAGCTGGGAATAAAGAAGCAGGCATTTGGACAGGGAAAGATTTCTATGATGTAGTTGTGATGTGTATTGCTCCACCACCACCCCTACACTTACACAAGTGCAACTTTGAACTTGTGTGTAAACTGAGCACAAGTGAGTAAACATGTATTGATGTCAATGTAAATATTTGCACATATGAACATGTGTACCTCTATGTGTATGTTTATCTGAGGAGACACCAAGTGTAGCTTATAATTTCCTGTGGTGTATATGTTTGAGTGCACATGTGAGAGTGTGGTGAATCTCCCA
>NC_051418.1:12691777-12691846 GCF_015228065.2 Penaeus monodon | reverse complement strand
ATGTGGAGTTGGGACTTAGTCTCTGGCCAATGTGTCTAAATTAGCCTTCAATATTTTGTATCATTCATA
>NC_051418.1:12691281-12691521 GCF_015228065.2 Penaeus monodon | reverse complement strand
ACATTTTTTCACATTTTGTGTGTTTATTGTAGTCATACACATACTGGCCTTTCCCAGTTTACGTATGACCAAATAAAAAAGTGCCATCGACCACAGCAACAGCTCACTACTCTAACTGTTATCAATGTCATTACTGCACACTAAAACCATTATAGCGAGACAGCAGATACCAAATGAAAACCATCACTAATAAAGTTGTTAGTATCAGCAACATACAACTTTCCTGTAAAGTTACCAACA
>NC_051418.1:12690994-12691199 GCF_015228065.2 Penaeus monodon | reverse complement strand
TTTGCCTTTTATTACTTCATTCACAGATCCTGACCCCATGGAAATCATTGGCTCCTGGGGTTCGGCTATCTGCAATGACTACCGAACTCTGATTTCTTAAGGGACTGCACAGTATATACTGGAATCAAAGGGCGAATCTTGTTTTTTTTTCTTTTTTTACAACTCTACATCTGTTACTGAACATCATTCAGAGAATACAAGATTA
>NC_051418.1:12690593-12690937 GCF_015228065.2 Penaeus monodon | reverse complement strand
TTCAAAACGCAAATTAACACATCGGTAATTGCTCCGAAGCTCCCGCCCCCCTCGGAAACCACGGCCCGATTTCCCCAGCCGCTACGTGGGTCACTCCTGGAAATCCACGAGCGTTACCTTCCCGAACGCGGAGCTCTGCCGCTGACCCCTCACCCAATCATCCTATTTCCTGCCTTTTGAAATAAATACGTCAAAAGTTGTGCCTTTATAAGAGCGCGAAAATGACTGATCGCGACTATATGGCCAATACTCGCAGCAGTAGCCTATATACACGGTCATTTACGCACAACAGCGGTCGACATACCCACATACCCAACGGCAGTCTACACACAGCCAACAACAGC
>NC_051418.1:12690412-12690545 GCF_015228065.2 Penaeus monodon | reverse complement strand
GAAGACCCTTGTCCCTTGTCCTTCCTCGCGTTAGTCTTTACCTGCGCAGACTAACACTCGTATCCTTTCTCTTTCCCCCTCGATTTGCGAAAGGGTCCCTCGCTCCCGCCTCTCTCCCTGGGGTCTTGAGGTG
>NC_051418.1:12689762-12690377 GCF_015228065.2 Penaeus monodon | reverse complement strand
TATGCAAAGACGATCCCTTCTGACCAAAGAGACTGATCAAGCTCTCATTATCCTTCTGAGACATCTTGGAGGCTGTTTTTAACCAAAACGAGGCCCGGAGAACACTGAAATCCCTCTAAAAAGACATTTTATTCGTCTCAAATGACGAAACAAGACTTAAAACTGGATTTAAAAACAAAATTTTGGAAGCCCCCTCTGACACCCTCTCGAGAAGAACGCCTTTTAAAGCGAATAAAAAACAGCTCAGGGCCGAACAGCTCATACCTGCCTATAGCTGGAGACGCTGCGGACCCCGTGGCCTGCCTCCCGCCGCGAAACAGGGAGAGAGACGGCGAGAAAAGAGGGAAAAGGGAAAACCGAGTCGGGTTTTTTTCTGCCTCACGTGTTAGCAGAAGACGAGCTCGCATCCCGTGCGCGAGCGGCGGAGTCTCTTGAAAAGGCTGTTTGGGCGCTCGCGCCGGGCTCGGGCGCCCTTTGGGGGGGCGAGAAATTTTATGCGGGCTGGCAAAATTACGGGCCGCGAGTGCCCCAATTTCGAAAAGGGGAGCTGAGGGCCCCCGCCCCCCGGGCCGCGGCCGCCCGCAGGAGCCCCCTGGGCCAGCGAGGTCGCGCCCG
>NC_051418.1:12689584-12689688 GCF_015228065.2 Penaeus monodon | reverse complement strand
AGGACAGGCGGCGCAGAGCGCGGCGGCCATTGTTGGAACGCAGGCACGGCGGCCGAGTCTTCTTCGCCGGATTCCTCGCGACGCTTCCCTCGCCCCTCGTCCGG
>NC_051418.1:12688659-12689543 GCF_015228065.2 Penaeus monodon | reverse complement strand
GCCCTCGTCTCCAAGCAGAGCTCGCCGCCGCGCAGGTCCACCCAGGGCGACGCGGCCCAAGCCAGACATGACGACCCCCAACACAGGTGAGGCAGGGCGGGGGTTGCGGCCCCGGGTCGCGGGGATTTTCTCGGCCGGGGGGAGGGCGGCCCGAGGGCGGCCCGAGGGCGGCCCGAGGGCGGCCCGAGGGCGGCCCCGGGCACGCGGCGGAGGGCCTGCCCACGCCCTGGCCTCGTGGGCGGCGGGAGGCCTCGCCCCGAGGCCCACGGCTCTCCTCCGAGGTCCCACCCGTCGGCCTCGCTCTCTGCTCGCCCTCGGCCTCTGTCCTCGCCCTCGGCCTCTGTCCTCGCCCTCGGCCTCTGTCCTCGCCCTCGGCCTCTGTCCTCGCCCTCGGCCTCGAAACCCGGTGGAGGACGAGGCTCGAGGCCGGGCACGGCGCCCAGGAGCGGGGCAGCAGAGGAAGGCCAGACATGGGGTCCAGGGCGCGTGGGGTCGAAGGGCTTCACTTTGGCCTTTGAATTCCTGGTCCTTCGCTTTTCCGCTCGTTTGCTCGTGTTTGCTGCTCTCTCCTCGGTTCGCTTTTCCTGTTCGTGGATTTCTGTGTTTTTATTGGTGGGGGGGGGGGAGGTTTTGTGTTTTCTTGCCGAGACGGAAAAAGCGGGAAAAAAGTCTCCGGTGTTTTATGGTCTGACATTTTGACTTTTGTTTATTTTGAGGTTTTGTCGATTCTGTTTTTTTTTTTTTTTTTTTTTTTTCTTTTTCTTTTTGTTTGTTTTTACTTCGCGCCGTTGCTTTGATTTGACGGCAAGATTGTGAATATGTTTGAAATGGCGATGTTTTCTTGTTATTTTTCTTAGTTTTATTAGTATATATTCGTAATTTCC
>NC_051418.1:12688453-12688631 GCF_015228065.2 Penaeus monodon | reverse complement strand
TCATCATCGTACATAAACTCGATTCGCACAGTATGTAGAAGGGCCACGATACCGAGTTAATTTTCTTCTTTTTGATTTACTGATCATCGTTACCCCTTATTTTGTATTGCTGATAGAGAGATGTCTCGCTCCTTATTAAAAAGAAACTATATAAGTAATAATATGGTTTGTAGGTCTC
>NC_051418.1:12688058-12688397 GCF_015228065.2 Penaeus monodon | reverse complement strand
CGGGATCTTGTGGCAAAAGAAAGGAATTGACCGGAATTTCCAACTTGGCTTAATTGTTTTCGTGGGAAGGATCAGCATTATTATTGGAAAGCGGCTGAATGTGAGAAAACTTTTGTGGGATGTAGTGGATATGACAGCTGTCAGAGAGGCGGGGAATTGGGAATGAGTCATGAAGATTATGAAGAAGCCAAGGTCAAGTGAGAGGAAGATATACACTAGTTTCTTTTTTTAAACTTCATGTACTTAAAGCTAGTGCAGACCCTGATGGTGTTTCCTCGTCTTTGACTTCTTTGGTTCCTTCAATTTCCTCATCTTTTTGTTCAACTTTGTGATGCGTTG
>NC_051418.1:12687844-12687952 GCF_015228065.2 Penaeus monodon | reverse complement strand
CACATTCACCACTAGCTTTATAGAGATTGAAACAACTTTGGAAATTGTACAAATGCACTTGCAAAATTTATTCAACAGTTTAAGTTACCATGAGTGTTGATTTTCAGT
>NC_051418.1:12687432-12687705 GCF_015228065.2 Penaeus monodon | reverse complement strand
CACTTGGCAACACTCCAGCAAAGGTTATCATTCCTCCACCATGCATTCTGGCAAGAGTGTCTCTAGACTTTTGTGGTGCTTCATCATAAAATAAGGAAGTAGTCCAGGCTCTAGTAAAATTGTGATGATTACCTGACACTGCATGCCTGTCAAGTTGGACTTCAGATTCTTGGACACCCATAGCAAATGACAGCAAGCTTCAAGTGGCTTTGAATGGAATATGTCTCGTGTGATTACAAGGGGGAGGGCCTTGGTGAAAGCATTTGCCACTTT
>NC_051418.1:12683625-12685428 GCF_015228065.2 Penaeus monodon | reverse complement strand
CAGACATGGTAAGCAAGAGCCACCCTTCTAAGTCCTTGTCTAGCCTGGACATGATTCAGATGCAGTACTTGTTGAGTATGAAAATCCACATCAGAACAATTTTATATCCGATACTCTACTTTGAGTAAGAGACTTCTGCAGAGTGTGGGGTGTTGTATAAAAAAGAAAAGCATGTAAGAGCTAAATTGGAGAGGTGTGATATTATATAAGTTACAAAAAGTCAGCTTTGAAACATTTCAGTACGAAGCAAACATGCTGCACAGAAATTGGATAGGTATTGTAAGTGTGGCATTAGAAAAGGAGAAGCGAGATGTGTATAGGTCATGTAAAAGTAGTAATTAGGTCCAAACTTCCTGTAGTATTCGGAAGATGTCAAGCATGAGCCAGCTACCCTAGAATGCTGTGATGAGTTTGGGCTTTATGTAATGAGTCGCTGAGATGTGTATGTAGAGGAAGAGCGAATTTATTTTTCTGCATGAGAGATTGCAAATGTAGATGAGAAGAAGAATGAATTAGACAGATCAATATTCCGCCAGTACCACTCTTACTATTAGTAGTTTTTGTTTTTTGTATCTGTACTTTTCATTCTTCTCTATCTCCTCTCTGAAGTTCTACTTCTCAAGAACAGAGCAAGTTAAAAGCCCAGTGTAGGGCAATGAAATATGAAGATACTGGTTATGATCATGCACTTCAAGTTATGTGCATGGAGGAGTGTAGGTGGGAGTCCCATACCAAGCTGACCTGCCTCTGTTGTTAGGCAACCATATTGATTAGCCAATAGAAGTGGACTTGTTTACCAAAATAAGGGAGTCCAAAAAAAGGCAATAATCAAAGGACTTGTACATCAGCCTTATTGTTAAAATGTGAGTGGCTGTAGAGAGAGATTGTGGTGGTGTCCAGTGCACCATTCAGTGGAGTATTGATTCTGGTGAAATGTTGGGCAGTGTTGTTGAAAGAGACAGGAGTTTTAGTTCTGTATTTTGTGGGCAGTTGCAAATGCCAGTTGGTTAGGTGTGTGACATGGAGTGTTGTAATGTGTCAGTGGTGGTCTACAGAAGATAGGAGGACATGTTCTATGTCTCAAGAAGTGATTATGAGACTTGTGCAGAAGTTGAGTAGGGAGAGCATAACATTGAGTGAGAGAATGTGTTTATGCCTGTCAAGGAAGGTGCCAAATATGGTGATTTTCTTTTTTATTCCCCAGATTTCTTGTTTTGTGCTTTTTTTGGTTGCATATGATAAATCTTCAAGGAATTTGCAAAATTGCATGTGCAGTCAAGATAAGATATCGGTTCTGTTCTCCCATGAGTAGATAATGTTTGTTTGTTTTTTTACTTATTTTTGTCCATGTGAACAAATGTAATAGCTTGTACTGAGAAGTTGTTTAAATAACAAAAGAAATATAGAATAATAGAAGACCTTGAATAATGTACCTATCTGTAATCTTGGATGATGCACCATTATCAGATAACTCTGGAGATAGTTAACAAAATTTGGTTATGCCTTGCAATGTAATGTGATTTGTTTGTTGTAATATTGTAGTTTAGATAATCCTTTGTTATGTAAAAGGGGTTCCAGTAGGATTGAAAGCACCCTCTGACTGGGTCCACAAGTATTGATTTTATATAAAGTTGATATTCATGCTGTTGTGTTTATTCATTATCTCATTTTTTTACAATTAATTGGTAAAGATTTATGGACTAGTTTTAGCTTTTAGTGTGTCATGGTGTAATATGGAGTGGTAGAGTGAAGAGTTTTTGATATTTTGATCATAGGAATAATGATAATATTGTTGCTGTTGTT
>NC_051418.1:12682644-12683583 GCF_015228065.2 Penaeus monodon | reverse complement strand
GCCTTATTTTGACAGGAAAGGAAATTTTGTCAACTCTGGTAAAGGATTAGACTACCTTAAATATGAAGAATGATTTTTAGAGGTTTTAAGAAATATTTAAATACAGATCAGAATTATTTTTACAGTATCAGTTTTAGGATCCTTCCCTATCAATTTCATTATTGTTGTTATTGCTTGTAATTGATTAGCATGATGAGAATATTTACAACCATCACTATCTGATAATAGTCCTAGGGCAAGAGTTTTGCTGATATATGAATATAATTTTGAATGTTATTGGATTAACATGTTTCATGACCTAAAATTTTTGCTAAAGTTTGGCATAACTTGGGTGACTCAGCACATACCACACTGTGTCCAGGCTATTGTTTAGGTCGTGGCCTGGTTTTCGAGGCCCCATCCTGGCAAACCAGGACCAAGAGTCGTGAGGTGATTAGAAGTCATCAGTTGTCCGTGAATTTTCATTGCCGTAGTTTTCCTGTAGTTATGTCGAAAGTAGGATTGTGCGTTTACTGTTGCAAAGCAGAGGGATGCCTCAGTATTAGGATTTTTCTTTTTAATTGATTTGTGATTTGATTTTCCCCAGTTCATATTTTTTTGTTTGTTGAAGTACCAATATAATTGTTGGCAAGTAGAATACAGAAAATGTCAATAGTCTTGTAAAATTGATTACTCTGCTGGAAATCTTTTGCAGGTGGCAAACAAA
Organism: Penaeus monodon; assembly: GCF_015228065.2. Classification (NCBI taxonomy): domain Eukaryota; kingdom Metazoa; phylum Arthropoda; class Malacostraca; order Decapoda; family Penaeidae; genus Penaeus; species Penaeus monodon. The sequence goes on along the minus strand of NC_051418.1, from coordinate 12,682,877 downwards.
ACGTAATCTCTAATAAAACTTCTCAGAATTAACATCTTTGCACGTAATAAAACATCTTGTTTATCATCAGCAATAAACAAGGAGGCCATGGTCACCATGAGTCATCATAATCAAGCAAGTCATACTGTAAAAGGCCGACTCATTGAAAACTCTGTTTAAATATTATTGGGTATCATTTGAATATGGCTCTCTTGCACAAGTATGATGTGTAAAAAGTTTCAGCTTGCATGTGA
>NC_051418.1:12682359-12682607 GCF_015228065.2 Penaeus monodon | reverse complement strand
GGGGGGGGGGGGGGGGCAGGAAAGAGTGTTTACCTAAGAATGTTACCTTGGTATGAAAGCTTTAAATTTCATTCTTTTAAGAGAAATAAACCAAATTTTTTCTTTTTCTTCATTTCTTCATCCCATTCAACATAGTTCTGAAAAACACATTTTCTTATTCCAGGCACTAACTTAAAAAATACAGCCTATGAAATAATGTATGTAATTGCTATAACAATTTCAAATGCGAAATGAGAGACACTAGTTTG
>NC_051418.1:12681389-12682326 GCF_015228065.2 Penaeus monodon | reverse complement strand
ATCATTTGTGGTTACTAATTCTTTTTGAGAAGAAAAAATAATAATAGTTAATGAAAGGATGAAAGAGCTGCAGTGAAAGTGTAAGCCTAAGCAACCAAAGCCTGCCAAGGAGGGCGTGACATGATTGCCTCGTAAGCAGTGATTAGTTTTCATTATATCTCATTGACAAGAGATTGTCGCACTTGCACACATCTCGGCTCGGTCTGATTGATATACCGGTGACCTACCGAAGGAGTTGGTTCTCACCAATATGTCATCTCCTCTTTTACTGAAAGTGTTGGGGAGCACATCTTTTCCAGTGCAAATACCATCACAAAGGCTCTCCAAACCTGTACCTTGTGCTTCTCTGAAATGTTAGTTAGACTTGTTCTTGACAGTCTTCGCATTCCTCGCAAGTTAGTCAGACGAGAAAGATGATGATGGCAAGCCTTGCTCTCTGGAATTGAGTTATGACAGTTTGCGCGAGTGTGGCAATGCTGTCGTCGTCCTGCAGCTGCGTAGGTATCGATGACCTATGGCAGAGGCTGAAAATGACGTGGCTGTGTTGCAGTATCAATTCACACAATAGTAGTGTTGTTCACTGTATGGAAGAGAGTGATGTAGGTCAGACTGGTAAGTATGAATGGGTCTAACAGTAAAAGTCTTTATTCCAAAGTATTATATAATGGAATGGAAGGTAGCTGCTTTATTTAGGTTGTATTGCAAAGGGATCCAATTATGCTTTTAGTTTTTCATTTGCTTCCTGGCACCCATTTAGAAGTCTTTTTGTTATGGAGCTCACAGCATCTGGTACCATATTGTTTAAGACGACTAACAGCATTTAAGAGTTAAATTTTTGTTTGCTACTTGAACTAAAGAAAAAAAAGTTGGAGAACAAATGATTAAATCCTCTTAACAATTGCTTGATTGTCATCTCTGTGATATGCAAAAAGTATCC
>NC_051418.1:12680829-12681218 GCF_015228065.2 Penaeus monodon | reverse complement strand
GCATCAAATTCTTTTGCTGACAGAAAAAAATCATAATTATCTAGTCAGACCTATAGATCTTTTGTTTTAAAGTAAAATGTGAATGCAAGGAAATTAAAAAGAAATGCATAAATTCAAGATAAAGCCTCAAACATTTATGCGTTCCACAGTAGGTCCAAAACTACATTGCTGGTTCTGGTAGGACCCCATGCTGTTATTATGAAGCTAAAATGATAGAATATAGCTGCATGTTGTATTTTCAACAACTGGAAAATAAGTGACTTGTATCTATGATACATAAGTTACCAAGGAGACCTAGATGAAGAAGAATCCGATAAAATATTAAGAATTTTTTTTAATTTTTTTAAAGCCACGTTCCATTGTGGATAATGTATTTTTTTTCTTTTTTT
>NC_051418.1:12680636-12680772 GCF_015228065.2 Penaeus monodon | reverse complement strand
CCTCAGCTTTAGAGATACTGAATTTTTTTCTTCTTCAATAACTAATTTTTCCTTTTCTAAAATATGGAACTTAGCAAGGAACATTTCATTATTTGTATATATAATAATTTACAAAACCATAGAAATCTACAGGTGT
>NC_051418.1:12680023-12680102 GCF_015228065.2 Penaeus monodon | reverse complement strand
GATACTTACAGACAATCCCAATAGCCATATAGAGGCAGGGATTATATTAAGTATTCTTAAAAAGAAAGAGAAAGAGAAA
>NC_051418.1:12679579-12679972 GCF_015228065.2 Penaeus monodon | reverse complement strand
GACTACAATTTCATACAAATGACTTATCTGTCAAGGATGTCTTCATCTCTGAAATATAACTCAGAGCACGGCACATTCTGGTCATTAGTGAAGCTTAAAAGTAAAGGCAGCAATTGCTATGCTGTTCTAAATTATTTTTTCTTCTTTCTGCATCCACTCTTATAAATTTTAATCTTATATATATCATACAAAATAAAGCACCTTTGTATTTACTCTCTGTTCTAGGAAGATTACCAATTAGTGTGTCAAGGTGCAGTAACAATCTTTTCCATATGTATAAGAACCAGTTAGTTTCCCATATGCAAAGTGTCTTAATTATGTTGCCTGCAACAAGTCAAATATAGGAACTTCATCTCATTAACCACTTGCCGCCAGGGAAAATCCATAAAAAAT
>NC_051418.1:12678849-12679155 GCF_015228065.2 Penaeus monodon | reverse complement strand
GTTCATGAAGACCATTGGTTGCAAATTTAACCTTTGACATCATATGGAAGTCAGCTACTTAGATTTTAGTCAAGAAACATAAGAAGCCTGTAGTATAATTTCATTTCTCCACACCAATGTTTTTCTTCTCCTTTAACCTCTTTATTACTTTGCAGTTGTTCCACGCAACTTCCGCCTGCTGGAGGAACTGGAAGCAGGCCAGAAGGGCGTTGGAGATGGCACCATTTCGTGGGGACTGGAGGATGATTCAGACATGACCCTTACCAACTGGACTGGCATGATCATAGGGCCACCTAGGGTAAGTTA
>NC_051418.1:12678206-12678820 GCF_015228065.2 Penaeus monodon | reverse complement strand
TATTCTCAAGAGATGTAAGTCCAATGATACCTCGGTAGTTGTGTTCGTAAGTAATGCAGTTGGTTAGATTCTATGATTTGTCTTACAGTAAACAAAAGTGCTCCCAATTGTCTTTATGAAGAGCTTCGTATCAGTGTAATCTAATGGCACAGTCGCACAACCACCTTATCACAAAAAAATCTCTGATAATATTTGCATACTTCAGTGATGTATACACTGTGTTGCAGGTTTTAATGGCTTGTGCATTAAAATTATCAACACAGTTTTGTTTCATATGCATAAACAAAATCATATAATGCATTTTAATTGTTTAAACTCAGCACTGAATTATATCTTAACTATATTATTTACCATGCTAAGGGAAAAAACATACTGGTAGATTTTCTTACAATGTACTCTCACAATCTGAAGTTTTGCCCCCCCCCCCCTCCTACTTTCTCAATAATAATCTTCTAGCCCAACAGTTATCTTGGGTAATTTTTTAAATGGTTATTTGAACCTATTTAGAATCAAAAGATTGCTGTTTATAGCCAGATCAGTGAAAAGGGGCTATACATATAGAATTCAACAAAAATTAATAGATTTGAAGGACAAAGGATTCGTTCAATTAACTC
>NC_051418.1:12677381-12678138 GCF_015228065.2 Penaeus monodon | reverse complement strand
CAAACACCACCAAAAGTCTCAAGCAGCACTATGTGTAGTATTCATGCAATACCTGCATCTGAATAGAAGTGCGTGAGAGGGGAAGTCATAGATTGTCTAAGATTTGGAATATTTTTGCCAGTTGCAGTGGACTACCTGAACGCAATGCGTAGGGCAGTAAGTACTAGATCCAAAATTTTTGCATTATATGAATCACCACAGATCTATCAACCCACTTTAAATGGTCATGAAATGATAAATCTTACTTGCTGATCATGGATTACTGGTCTTATTATCGCTATTAACTATATGACAACAAAGTTTCTCAAGTGTAATTATTGGTAGAATCATAATATACTGATTGTGATATTTTGTGGCAGGCACCTTCACTTCCACTATTTGTGTATTGTTCTAATAGTTTTGCATTTGCCTTTTGAGTTGTTGCAATAATACCAACAGTTAGGCACATGTTACCAGCATGAACTGGCAGATTAATATATATCACCTAGGCAAGCTATCAGACCCTTAGTCAGAGACAGCTTATATTGAAATGATAAATTCTTTACTTGCTGGCATCATATGCATGTACTGTCACTTTACTTATGCTTTGTGAATCTTTTTGACACACATGAGGCTCCACAAGTGTTTATTCATAATTAGTAGTCCTAATTCACCTCACCTGGTTTTCTCGTTTCTTGCATTTTACTTTCTATTCTTCATCTTCCAAAAATACTGTTAACCCATTAGATCCACGTGATATGACAAATGCCTTAAAATT
>NC_051418.1:12676672-12676912 GCF_015228065.2 Penaeus monodon | reverse complement strand
TGAACATGGCCTGTATGTTATGTCACCCCAGGTTAAGAGCAGGCACTTATTTTGCAAGATTAGGCACACAACATGGCAATTGCTTTATTTTGTTGTTTGCTTCTCATGTATCATTTTACGACAGTTGCCATTAATTGTACTTAGAGGATTGAGAACAGCAATAAATATGTTAGAAGAGGCCCTCTTTTTATACAAACTAGAAAACCAGATTGGTATTTCTTAGGAAAGGTGACACTAACC
>NC_051418.1:12676428-12676645 GCF_015228065.2 Penaeus monodon | reverse complement strand
GCAGACCAATTTTGAGAATCGGATGTACTCATTAAAGGTAGATTGTGGTTCAAGATACCCAGATGAGCCTCCAAATATTCGCTTTATCAGTCGGATCAACATGCAGGGAGTCAACAGCCAGACAGGAGTGGTAAGTGTGAGGGAGGTTGGTTATTTTATGTGAAGTGTACACTTTTGCAGCTTATCTTAGAAGGTCCTTGTGTGATCATTCTAGACT
>NC_051418.1:12676130-12676230 GCF_015228065.2 Penaeus monodon | reverse complement strand
TAATGACCAGAAAGTGTTGTCATCAAAATATTTCAGCTTCAGCTGGATTCAATCCCAAAATCTACTAGATCTGGTCACTAAAATCAGGAATCAGGCTCAA
>NC_051418.1:12674851-12675694 GCF_015228065.2 Penaeus monodon | reverse complement strand
CAGCACCATCGCATTAAGGGATTAGATTAGGGTCAGATCTAGAGCATTCTAATATAGTTTTGTGGACAGTAATGATCTATAAATAACTGGAGATAACTCTAGGACCAGGGCTGGATCGGGGCATTAGAACATGGACTTGTTTTCCTTTTCTTTTCTCGGAGTGTTAGTTGTTTTTTATTTGTTACTTTTCTCTTCTTCTTTGTTCTTTCCTTTGCTACTTGTTTACCCAGTTGCTGTTGTCTTTCTTTCCTTCTTTCCTCTTCAGCTTTTTATTCATTGTCTTCCTTTTTAAGTTAGGTATTAGTCTTTGGTCAATGGCACTTTGATTTTTAAAAATTTAGCTTACAGTAAGGTATAAAAATATTTGTATGGACCATTGTCTTGATATGTTTGTGCCTAGAAAGCTTTGTACATGTAAACTATGCTAAAATGAATAGATTCAGTTCTTGTAGTGGATTAGTTCAAAAATTCATCATTATGTAATTGATTCATAGGGGATTGAATCAATGAAAGTAAGGGATTGGAGAAGTAAAGAGGGATGAGCATTGGCTTGTAAGTTAAGGGATTGAGTGTGCAAAGCAGTTATTCTCAGATTTTTATGTATAACCAAAGAACACCTCAGAACTTTTGCATTTACCACAGGTGGATCGTCGACATGTGTCTGTACTTGAACGTTGGCAAAGAAATTACACAATCAAGACAGTGCTGCAGGAGTTGAGGCGCTTAATGACCCAGAAGGAAAACATGAAACTCACACAGCCACCAGAGGGCACAACCTTTTAGCTGGCCTGTTCATCACTCAGCCTCCCAAAGCCCAAAAACCCCTCCAGACGGCCGACATAC
>NC_051418.1:12673555-12674799 GCF_015228065.2 Penaeus monodon | reverse complement strand
ACATCCTGGAATCAGGAGAGGGGATGCACCAATGCGGCACCATCGCTACTACCCATGGGATGTCACGCGCTTGCTGGCCGACACACGTGCCAGCCAGCCAGACCTCCTTCAAGATTAGGTATCCAGGCTTTTTTGAGAGAAAATTTCTTCCTCTGGGGTTGAAGCTTTTCATCTAAATGTAGACTTTGTGAGGGTTTTTGTGAATCTTGAACATTCATTGTATAGTGTGAGATCCCCCCAAAAAAGAATCGCTTTATAGAATGTGGATTTTACTGAATATCTAGGCTGATTATCTTGCTCATTGTCGAAGGGATTTCTGGCTTTGTATTGGGCAAAGGAAGTCAAGGTTGGTCATCTTGATAAAAGAAAGGTAATGGGAAGTCAAGCTGGCCTTTCAGAGAGCAAATCTTGTGGGGAAGTTAGTAGCTTCTCATAGATGGAGAAAATTAAAAATGCTTACCAACCATTGTGCTTTGAAATATGGATGAAAAACTGTTCATCACTGATTGATAATGATTTGTACCAAAGTTTAAGGAAGGATTTTGTGATATTTATACTTTTTCCCGTACATTTGCAACTTCCCCAGACCAAAGGCTAGGGCAGTGTCACATGAAAAGGAGCATGGTGTATTGATATGAGCCTTTTGAAGGAGCCATGTTACAAATCCACAGCTTGTGTACACAGGGATCTTGCCGTGTCCATTCACCTCTTCATACCTCGTCCATAACTACTCCCCTGACGCTGTTTTTTGTTCCGTCTCAAAGATTAAATTCCGCAGCAGATGCATTAGGGCGGCAAGCATGCAAACAGTGGCGCTTTGTGTTTATCCAGCTGCAGCAGAGTACTGTCACGTCTCGCTTTCCCACAAGTCTCTCTCTCTTGTTTTGGAAGTTTACAAAAGTTCATATATATATTGTAATTTCTTAGAGCCCTTTACCCATGCCTCCATAATAACAGTATTATGGAACTATTATCAATTAAATACACTTATTGGAGTATATTGTATGAAGGAATGCAAAATGAACACATCTCACACATGGCATCCACTAAAATATTTAAGTTTCAGATCTAGTTTTACTATCTATTTTCACTGTCTCACTTGATCTATATCTTTTTTGTTCTGTATTGTTTTATTTGTATCATCAGTGTTATGACTTTTTTTATATACAAATATAGGTTACATCCTCAACATTTCTGGACCCATCCATCCACATGGCATGTTGTTTGCCTTTGTAGGCAAACAC
>NC_051418.1:12673398-12673528 GCF_015228065.2 Penaeus monodon | reverse complement strand
GACTTTAAACTACCATCACTCTTAGACAAGTGCATTGTTAGGGAGGGGGCAACACTAGCATTGTAGGGTCAATATTTTAGGATTTTAGGGTAAAGTTACTGATTTTTATCATGTTACAATATTCCTCCTA
>NC_051418.1:12671755-12673353 GCF_015228065.2 Penaeus monodon | reverse complement strand
AGGTTTCATCATAGCTTGTTTGTCCCCTTTCCCATGGGTTTGTTCAAAGGCAATGTAAAAGGAATTAAATTGTGAGAAGAATGATAATAAAAATTTCTACTCCATATGCCATTGTTTTTTTTATGAACTGTTTCAGTCCTTTCCTTTGTTTCAGGCAGAATTGTGGATGAGTTTAGTGGAAATTAATTTACGTAAAATTTGAACCTTTTTTCTGGCAATGTAAGCTTTGGAAGAAATTCACTTTTATGTGATTCTGTGTGACAGGGATCAGAAATCTATGATATCTTTGTTTGGAACATAAGTTACAAACAGTATATATATATATATAGACACAAAAGGAAGCCAGATATTGTTGCTCCATTTTAAGTGCAAATTGAATATTTATTAAGTGATTATAGTCAAATTGGTATTTAGGAAGCATTAACTGGTAAATGCAAATATAATTTTTCCTTATTGGGAGAGTAAGGGTAATAAAATTTATGAATAGAATGAAATTGAGGGGCAATTCTGAAGGCTTGAAAATAATTAAGGGAAGGATAGACAAAATTACCTAGCAGATTATAGATACAGGTGCACAAAACAAATGTTTCAGAAATAAAAGTATACCTGCACAAGGTTACAAATTTTTCTTCAAATTTGTTGCAGATTAATAACAAAAATCACTGATTTCTGAATACTCTGAGGTGTCCTGTCAGTCTTTTCAATGCAGCTTTTAGTATAAAAGCAGACCAAATCCATTTAATCTGTGACAGTACTGTATGAACACTGGCTCCAGTTAACTGTGTGGGACCATGATCAGGCAGTCAGTGAGAAAAGTGACTTCCACCACAGCTAACTATCTTGGAGATCTTCATTAGAAATGGTAAGGAGACTGACTAGCTTTATTATTATTGATAATATTGTTGCTATTCAAGATCTGAATACAGCTACCATGGTCCAATGATCTCATTTGATGCAGCTAATGAAAGGGGGTATCAAATTCTACTGTCAAATTGATAGATAAAATAAAAAAGTAATTTACCCTCATTCCATGTTATGATTTTTATTCTTGATTCAGGCTGTGAATCCTAGCATAGCTGATTACTCTGTCCCTGTTCCCCCTCTCCTTTATTCCAATCCCTTGTTTTTTTCCGTTCCCTATCCCCCTTTCTCTTCACTGCTCCTGTCTCCCACTCTCATCATGTCTTTCTCTCCTCTAGCACTTTCATCCCCATTTTCTTGTCCTTTCTCCCCCACCCCCTTGTCTTCCTTTTTATTCCTCTCATCTCTGTTTAATCCATACTACTGGAAAAGAAATTATTTTTTACTATCTTCCTCTACTCCCTTATTTTCCATTACAATTGTCATATCTTTTGCATTTTATTGTGTAATACTTCCTCAAACTCAGTTTTTCTCTCTCAATCTTAGTCTCGATCTATCTCAATTCCATATAAGGTATACAAATATAAGGTGGGCAGATGTCGAATGCCACATGGCATCAACCTAGGAATCGTCGGGATTCTAATCACTTGTGGCACCACAGATACTTGAGCTCCCGAATACAGCAACAGCATATACCTACCTTATCCCAGTGAGCCTTTGAGCACAGGCTCCGTGTA
>NC_051418.1:12671569-12671672 GCF_015228065.2 Penaeus monodon | reverse complement strand
ACCATATTGTTTCTTTTATTGATTGCTTTTATTTTATTACTTCCATGTTCAAAAAAATGAATTGTAGAAAACCGTTTTATCTGTAGGTGCTGCACACATCATC
>NC_051418.1:12671095-12671519 GCF_015228065.2 Penaeus monodon | reverse complement strand
GAATATTAGAATCAATACATCCAAAGTAATATAATGGGATTAATTTCATGTTTATAGGGCTGATAATGCTGATAAAATCTCGCTGTAAGTTTCCGGTGGCTAAAGGAAGTCGGCTGAATTTAGTACCAGAGATGATCAAACTTTATCCAAAGCAGGATAGTGTACACGAGTAATTTCCTCTTTTTAATGAGAGAGAATAAATAAGTGATATTATGACCAGATGATAAACAAATTACATGAATACAAAAGCAAGAAATGGATTTCATGAATTTTGAATGCATGATTTCAGCAACTTATTCAAAGTATCATGAATTGTTACTAATACTATGCATTTATAGAACAGTTCAATAATGTGAGAATGTATTTGGTACATTTCTCTCTCGTGTAAAATTTCATCAATGGAGTGATGATATTTTAGATAAAG
>NC_051418.1:12670497-12670599 GCF_015228065.2 Penaeus monodon | reverse complement strand
CAGAAATATTATGTTTTTTTGTTTGTTTTAAAGAAGTAATAACTCAAGTGAGAAAAAAATCAATTGTTTATTGGCTTCCAATCTCTTGCTAGGTTGGTATTT
>NC_051418.1:12669936-12670220 GCF_015228065.2 Penaeus monodon | reverse complement strand
GGGGGGGGGGGGCAGGCAAAGAACCATTTCCTGCATACTGTATAGGCTTACACCTTGACAGATACTATAGTGCTCCAGGAAATGAAAAACTGGCAACTCACCTTAGACGTGAGTACAACGATTCGCTTTTGAGCGAAAAAAAATGCTGAAGTGGCATCAGCTTTGGATTAAGAAAATATAAAAACATTGAATATATTTTTTAATGTATATGTATATGTAAATATAAGTGTCAAGTATTGGCTTATTAGAAAAAATTAGTTCTAAATCAGTCCAACCCAGGGGTA
>NC_051418.1:12668831-12669312 GCF_015228065.2 Penaeus monodon | reverse complement strand
TGATTTTCGAACCTATTCGGTTCGAAAATCACAAACACATGTACTTTTACCTGATGAAAGCAATTCATCAATTACCATATGTCGCCTTAGATATATTGTTCTCACCATAGGGTAATTTCGCGATTTTTATTTTAAAAGGAAGAAAATAAAAATGGCGTCGTGTATGCTTCATAGATGATTAAAAAAGCTTCAAAACTGATTCGAAAAAAAATAACACATCAACTAAAAATCTAAAAATAACAAGTAAGTGAATCACAATTCATCAGATTTAACAATTACCTACAAAAATGCATTTTCCGCAATTGCTTATACATCGTGGATTTAATATAAACCAGATAAATCAATCATTGCGGCCCTTTTGCTTCTTTTTCTTTATTCGCATGCCAACAGAACGAACCCCTCTTATTCGCACACCAACTAGGTTCATAACCACGAAGCAATTCCGAAAAAAAACATCAGAGCGGAGTTGGCTTTTACAGGT
>NC_051418.1:12668709-12668796 GCF_015228065.2 Penaeus monodon | reverse complement strand
TTTATTTATTTTACGTTTTTTGTGTTAATTCTTCAAGCCGTTGAAGACGAGGAGTAGGAGCCGAGTGGTGCAGCAAAAGTAAGTGAA
>NC_051418.1:12668580-12668668 GCF_015228065.2 Penaeus monodon | reverse complement strand
GAAGGGGATTTTATTATGTTAGTTCTATTTTACCGAAGTTATTCGTAATGTACAGAACTGAATGGTTTTAAGGCGCTTTTCTCGGTAA
>NC_051418.1:12668163-12668543 GCF_015228065.2 Penaeus monodon | reverse complement strand
CCTTTATTCAATATATAATCAGCAATCCATCTCCGGCCTTAACAAGTCAATAACCCAATCGTTTTCATCTCCCCCTTGGTTCTGGACAGATGCACGATACCGCTCTTAAAATTATCCCAAAAAGAAAAGGGTTGCTGTGAACTGCAAACCTGTTGTATTGTTCAGCAAGGAAGGAATCCTAATTTTGTCTAGCAACATAATGCGTAATCCAGGGTTCTTACTACAACCAGGAGCCTCCGCGCTGTGAGCTCCGGCAAAGGCCAAACCTCTCCCTATAATCGGCAAGTTGGTTCGTACTGGTTCTTTCTTCTTAGCCTTTGCCGGAGCACAAAGCACAGGCCAAGGCCGTGAGAAGCAATAGTACCAGTCCCTGTAATTTT
>NC_051418.1:12666528-12666606 GCF_015228065.2 Penaeus monodon | reverse complement strand
GTCCGTCCTCTTTACCTCCTTCATCCTCATCCATTTTCCCTCCACCGTTCGAATTCCCCTCTACTTTCCATCTTCGAA
>NC_051418.1:12666394-12666470 GCF_015228065.2 Penaeus monodon | reverse complement strand
CTGCGTGATAGTCGAGATAATGAGGTCTTTATGGTGAACTATACCCCGTTAGTCCGCCCCTCTGTCTCCCCTTTCC
>NC_051418.1:12666151-12666264 GCF_015228065.2 Penaeus monodon | reverse complement strand
CCTTCATTTCCGTTGCTCACCTTCTCCTACCTGCGCCGTTCATGTCTGCCTCTCGCCCGTCGCCCTTGTGTCTTGTATCTTTTCGATTTTGTTTTACTTTTTTTTTTTCATTA
>NC_051418.1:12665878-12665973 GCF_015228065.2 Penaeus monodon | reverse complement strand
TTTATTTCCTTATACCGTTCATTCCATGTCTTCCATTCCCCCTTTTTTCTCCTCCTACTTACATTTTGTCATCCTCCCCTGCCCACATACGCCAA
>NC_051418.1:12665708-12665825 GCF_015228065.2 Penaeus monodon | reverse complement strand
TGCACCATTAACAGCGGCGTGGAAACGAGGGAAGGAATGAGCTCGGGAATGATGGGAATGGAGGAGAATGTGATAAAGGGGGTGGATATCGCAAGGCTGAAGAGCAAGTGAGAGTGA
>NC_051418.1:12665293-12665610 GCF_015228065.2 Penaeus monodon | reverse complement strand
TATCGACGTCAAAGGATCCGTATGGAATAAATGTGAGATTTCTATTTAAGCATAGCGGCCGCCACCTGTGTTAAGTCATTTCTCGTAAGTAAGTGACAAATGCGGAAACATTTAAATAATTCATTAAATAAAATGATTGCAGATGCTAACCGTAATATTTTATGATTTTTTTTTCTCTCTCTCTATCTCTACAGGTTACTTTAAGAGCGTTTTATTTAAAAGCAATATTTCACTCAACTACATAAAAGTTCATCGTTGAATGGTTCTCAAAGATCTAATTTACATAAACAATTATCTCTGATTTCAGTTTACATAAA
>NC_051418.1:12664306-12665257 GCF_015228065.2 Penaeus monodon | reverse complement strand
ATAAAATAAACTCGGTAAATTGGAATTCCAGAAATGAATTGTCAGTTAGCTCTTTTCTGAGACGGCGCACTATAGTCATGAATTCAAGACTTCTCGACTTGCCGCAGTCCCGACAGCTGGCGACGAAACCATCTTTCTGTTTACACTTTCTCAGGCCCCTTGCACTTGCCGCTGAGGGAATGGATTGCAGCTGAGGGAATGGATTGCAGCTGAGGGAATGGATTGCAGCTGAGGGAATGGATTGCAGCTGAGGGAATGGATTGCAGCTGAGGGAATGGATTGCAGCTGAGGGAATGGATTGCAGCTGAGGGAATGGATTGCAGCTGAGGGAATGGATTGCAGCCGAGGGAATGGATTGCAGCCGAGGGAATGGATTGCAGCCGAGGGAATGGATTGCAGCCGAGGGAATGGATTGCTGCCGAGGGAATGGATTGCAGCCGAGGGAATGGATTGCAGCCGAGGGAATGGAATCTTTTTCAGGAACAAATGCATCGTGTCAACCATTTTCCACGGTGGAGTTGAACGAGCCGTTGGTGTGTTGTGGCTGCATGCATTTAGTAGGAGTAACGAGTGCTAATGATACTTGGAGATGACTCGCTGTTTTTCATTGCCTTTGGAACTTGATGGAATAGAGTGATCTCGTCCCCGGAATGGGTGGCGACACACTTTGTTCTTTTCGCTGTAAAAATCTTATTTGTTTGCGTGGCTTCATTCTGTATAACTTCTAGAACGACATATTCGCTGTCTATAAAGGTTTGGGAAGAGAACTGGAAACACCGCTGACATAGGAACCCCGAGTGCCGTCATACACTCAGAACCTGTTTTGTTATCCAGTGAGCTCTGCTTCGTTGATATTTACGCCAGAGTAATTCGCATCATGTCATAAGTTATATGTATATCTTGCACTAAAAGGTATTGGATTGTTAAAAGGTATATGCACGCACACTCGTT
>NC_051418.1:12663181-12664059 GCF_015228065.2 Penaeus monodon | reverse complement strand
TTTTTTTCTTCTTTTTTTATCCCGAAATAAACAAGCCGTTTGTAGAAGGCCTTTATTGTGAGCACACCAGGAATGCACTGCATGTCCGAACTATGCCCATAGCTTTGTGAACCGAGAGGGGTCCTGATTAGCTTTGGGATGGGCACTAGCCTAAGCCTACTACCATCCGGCTCTGAGGAACAGTGGACAAATCTCGGAAGTTGCAGAAACGCCTTATCGCCCTGGGAGATGATGAAATAGGGAATTTCCATTAATGTCCGGGACCTGATCGAGAACTAGAGAACTAGTATTACACGTTATCGTTTTCTTTCCGTGAGACGACGGCGTGTGGGCGTGTGCAGGCTCATCGACCTGGGCTCTGATGAGGACAAATCGGTCGGTTGGTAAGATCTCCTTTCATTCCGGGCACGTTTCTTCTCCTGACATTGAACCGTTTTGGGTAGAGGTGTGTTGTGTGCATCCTGAGACTTGTGACTTGTTTATTTTGTGGTTTACTTCTTTTGAACTCGTCATTGCAGGACCCTCTTCATCTCAGCATTGGAACTGATAGGAACCGGGAACGGCCGGTGAGATTGACTAGTTTATACCTATAAAGAAGCTAGCCTCAAGTTGATTCATTGTCATTGTGCCGCTGAACCCTAGCATTCTGAAATACCTAAAAAGATGGCCCCATATGCCTTCTACTTGGGATTATGCAGCGGCTTCAATTCTGGACCAACATTCAAGGCGGTGATTGCAATTCTGTATTGGGCATACGTGGCGGTAATGAAATCGGGCGCGTAAACACCCAAGACTTTTGCTCTTCATTTCCCCTCTGTCTTACCCGATAGATTATCTAATTCAATGAGTGTACCTAATTAGAGGGTAAGTTTAATGTC
>NC_051418.1:12662934-12663116 GCF_015228065.2 Penaeus monodon | reverse complement strand
TCCATTGTCGCTAATAAGGGTATGCTACAGTGCTCAGAAACATATGGCCATCGAAACCGAACGTTTTGTTTACATTTTTTTTCCTATTGACGTGACCGCAAGATTACGTATTTGCGAACGGTGCTCAAGTCTAAACCCTATCGCTTGATTTCTAGTGTAGCAAATAGTTTATGAGGTTTCTT
>NC_051418.1:12662424-12662522 GCF_015228065.2 Penaeus monodon | reverse complement strand
CAATAGTGAACTACATATATAATCTCTATTAATCCTATATCTATGTTACTTTTTTGTTCTATGTCTAGTCCTTAAGTTAGTGTAAGCACAGGGTTTTG
>NC_051418.1:12661349-12661926 GCF_015228065.2 Penaeus monodon | reverse complement strand
GCCCGCACGCAAGAGACCCGAGGAGGGTACGAAAGCTGTAAACGTTTCTTGACGATCGAATAAAAACGTTTTGTCGTAAATGAATCGGGTGTGTTAGCGGAGAGAGACGGACGGTGCGATGATGATTAGGGAGAAGGAAAGAAGAAGAAAATAGTGAATGCCAGACGAAAACAAGATGGATTAGAATGGAATAGAAGGAGAAAAGAGGGGGAAATGGAAGGATGAGAATGATGAAGGCGAGGATAACGAAGAAATGCCGAAAAGGGGAAAGGAGGAGAGAGAAGGGAATGTGAAGGAGCAATAGAGACGAAGATGATTTAAGAACAACGGAACAGTAGGAAGAGAGAGAGGAGGAAATAAGATGGAAGGCGACAGACAGTGGTGTCGAAAGAAATAAAAAAAGTGAAAAGAAGTTGATAAATGTCGGAAAGGCAGAAGTGAAGGTTCTTGAAAATTCCTCCTTTTTCTTCTTTTCTTCTTTACCAGCTGTGGCTACATTGGTGGCACACTTACGCACTTAACAAGAGGGTCGTGATGCGAGTGCGGGCGGCGCGAGAGAGCTTGGGATTCTTTGCAA
>NC_051418.1:12660771-12661010 GCF_015228065.2 Penaeus monodon | reverse complement strand
GATCGCTGTCTCTCGACATAACTGAGCTTCACAAAGATTTGTTCAAAAATTATTTCCGTATCTGGAAGAAAATTCTCCGATTGATTTGACTGTCGGTAATATGTCGCTTTATACCGCTCTCGACGGTGTGTCTAACTTTTATTAATATTTGCATATGATATATTTCTTTGTAATAATACTACGGCGTGTAGAAAACGGAGTGATGTCAGGTGACTGTAATGATCTCATCTCCCTTTCGT
>NC_051418.1:12660304-12660632 GCF_015228065.2 Penaeus monodon | reverse complement strand
AATAGAGAATTTTTATCCCTTTGTATTTTCGGGTCGACCACCACCTTTGGGATTTGTTGATGGAAACCCCGACCGAAACCTCCTGTTGAGTGAGGGAACCGAAGGTAAATTGGTCACAGAAACATTAATTCTAGTTTTTATCCTTTTGTATACTCGTAAAATGGATAATTGAATAGTATATTATATTGTGTGTCGTAACATAAACAATTATAGAAATAAGAATGAGGCCAAAACAATTATAGAAATAATAATGAGGCGAATATTTTCTTTTCGAGTGAATTAAATTCTTTGAGTAACGCTACCCCCCCCCCTGTTCTTCTACTACTTC
>NC_051418.1:12659912-12660271 GCF_015228065.2 Penaeus monodon | reverse complement strand
GTGTTTAAGACCGAGAGTGAGATGGGATTAATGCAGTCACCCGCTTATCCAATTCCGTTTTCTACAATTGTTTACCTTCAGTTGCGTCAAACTATTTTTATGAACTTCATTACACGGTTGTCATGCAATCAAGATGATTTCAGTGACTAATTGGCCATGGCGCCGAAAAAGTATCATTGGATTAATGTTGAAGTTTCTGAGAACACTTCTGTCTTAGGTGAGCTATCATTGACCATCTTGCTAATTCATTTTCCTCGTGAGTTTTGCTTTGATTCAGTGTTGTTAGAGGTTTAGTTTATCCCTCGACTCAGTCGGAACTATCACCTTCGGTTAGTTCCGGTAATGTGTCCACATGCAAA
>NC_051418.1:12659612-12659837 GCF_015228065.2 Penaeus monodon | reverse complement strand
CCTGGGGAGGAGAGAAGAGATCATTTCTGTGACTAAAACATGGCGCATTTGTGTCGCCACGAAAGAGTCATCACTAGTCTGAAGCAAGAGGACGGTGACAAAACTTCCTCCCATCATTAAAAGATGAAAATGTGAAGTAATCAAGTTCAGTTACAGAATTATCAAATATTATTTTTGATTTATTTTATGAGTTATGTCCCCAAATTTTACCAAATTTATTTGATT
>NC_051418.1:12659225-12659447 GCF_015228065.2 Penaeus monodon | reverse complement strand
TTTAGCAAAGGAAAAATATTTGGAGTTCAAGGACTAGTTATTTCGTCACATTAGTAAAAAGAAAATAAATAAAATTACAAACTGATGAATTTTCTTTAAAAGAACATTGATGCTTTTAAGGTTTTGTTTTTATTAGAATATAAAAGTTCTCCTCGCTTAGGTCGGAGGTTATCTTTCCCAAGACAGGAAGTGCTCATGACTGCTGCTCGTAAACTCGAGAAA
>NC_051418.1:12658651-12658775 GCF_015228065.2 Penaeus monodon | reverse complement strand
GCGTTTAAGTTAATTTTTTGTAACAATGATGGCAGTGCCTTGATATTTTCTCGTGAGTAACGACTTTGGTAACACTGTTGCTTTTTCTGCAATTTTAGGTCATTGACTTGCTCAGCTAAGAAGC
>NC_051418.1:12658443-12658529 GCF_015228065.2 Penaeus monodon | reverse complement strand
AGAATTATATTTTATTATTTATTATTGGATTATATTTAAGGATAATTTTAATAGATAGGTTTTAATAAAAAAGGGTTTAAAATGAA
>NC_051418.1:12656441-12657523 GCF_015228065.2 Penaeus monodon | reverse complement strand
AAAAAAAAGTTTTTAGTTTATTTAAAAATAAGAATAAATGTATTTTTTAAAAAAAAGGGGGGAAAAAAAATTTTATGTTAATTTAAAGTGAAAAAGGTTTTTTATTGGGTAAAATTTGCCCCAAAATATTAAAAATTTTTAAAATTGGTGAAATTTTTAATATTTTGAAAATTATTTAATTTTTGTTATTAATAAAGTTTGAATGTTTTATTTTAAATTTTTATTTTTTTTTTAAATATTAATTGTATATATGTTTTATATTTTGTGTATTAAATTTTTAATATATGAAATATGTTATATATGTATATATTAAGGATAATATATATATTTTTATATAGAAATATTTTATTATTATATTTATATGAAATATATTTTTTATATTTTAAATTTTTTAATAGTATTAATATGGTATAAATGTAATTATATAAAATTTTAAGAATTTTTTAATATGTATAAATTAATTATTTATAGGATAATGTATAGTTTGAATTTAGAATTTTTGAAGAATATAAGATATTGTTATAATTTTTTAAATTATGGTAATAAGAAAAATTTGTATTAAGGTAAATATATAAAATTTTAAAAGGGGCTAGAAAATTTATAAAAAACTTATATTTTATTTAAAATAGGATAGGTTTTAATAAAAAAAAGGGGGAAAAAAATTCCCCTTAATGTGGGAATGAAAAGAGGTGGGGTAGGGATGTTGATATAAATAATATGAAAAATTTAGTAAATTTTGGAAATTAAAGTATTTGGGTTTAGGTTAAAATAATTGAAGATTTTATAAATTATATTTTTTAAAATATGTTTTTGATATATTTTTTTAATAGGTGTATTTAATGTAATATATGAAAAAATATGATATTAAATAATATAAAATAATATATATATATATAAAATATAATAAATTTAATTTTATAATTTTTTATAGTTTTATATAATAATTTTTTTAAAATTTATATATTTTATAGAATTTATTATAATTAAAAATTAAAATTTATATTATTAAATTATATATTATAGTATAAAAAAATAATATATAATATTTTATATTAAGATAATAATTTTTTAATGTATAAAAA
>NC_051418.1:12651494-12652068 GCF_015228065.2 Penaeus monodon | reverse complement strand
ATTTTTATTTGGTTTTTGGGGTTCGTTTTTGGGTTGTGGGTCTTTGGGTTGTTTAGAGAAAAGAATATGTATTTGGGAAATGGGGGTAATATGTATTTAATTTTTTTAATGTAAATGTAATGTTGGGATTAGCAAAAAAATATATGGAAATAAAAGGGTTTAAATTTAAATTCCCCCCAATTTAAAAATAATGGGGGGTATTTTGCCTCCCCTCAAAGTGCGGGCCCGTTGCGTGGCCTCTTAGTGGTGTTCGTGTGGGGCGGTGTGTGTGGGGGAAAAGAATATTAAAATTTTTAAATTAATAATTTAAAAAAAAATTTTGGGGAAAAAAATTTGAAAAATTCCTCGAATTCTGGTTTTTGAGCCCCCCTTCCAAGGCGGAACGAAAATTATCACTTTTAAGCCCAGCAGGTTTTAAGAAATTTGCGGCTGGCCCCTCCTCCTCCCCCCTCCCCAACCCTACCTTTCCTCCCTCTCTCTTACCTCGTATTGTCCCCTTGTTCTGTGAACCTGTGAGGTTGGATTCGCCAAGTTCCGACAGCCTTTTCTTCGCTGCCTTGTTTACATTTCCAGA
>NC_051418.1:12651314-12651409 GCF_015228065.2 Penaeus monodon | reverse complement strand
ATCTCATTTCGTGGTTGTTTATGGCTTATCGTAGGTTTATATAACTTATTATGTCAAGTTAATCATAATTACAATCCTTAGTTATGAACATGATT
>NC_051418.1:12651069-12651270 GCF_015228065.2 Penaeus monodon | reverse complement strand
GTAGCCTAGTTTTTTCTTTTACATTTATATAATGTAAGGAAAACCAAAAGGTTCCTTCGATGCATCCTTTCTGTAGAGATGTCCGTTGCCTTCTGGCGATGCAGTTCTCGGGGCAGCAGGTGGCTAGCTTGACTGCGACCTGACATGTCACACCACATCACAGCCTACATGGCACCCCAGCATCCCCTATCTCAAAAAAAT
>NC_051418.1:12650788-12650994 GCF_015228065.2 Penaeus monodon | reverse complement strand
TTACATAATCAGGTCTGCAACACGTACGTCGCCGGTGTGGTCTCGAGGCGGGTAGTGTTCCATGGCCTGCAGAGAGGGAAGGTTGCTTGGTACATTGCAGGCTAGTGGGTCAGGAACCTCGCTGCTTGTGATGACGACGTCCTTCTACGTAGGGTGCAAGGACCGTCCTTATAAATGCCGTTGTTGACTCATTCACAAGTCTCGTC
>NC_051418.1:12650400-12650735 GCF_015228065.2 Penaeus monodon | reverse complement strand
AAGCCTGAATCCTAACGACAAACAATCTTACGTCCACAACAAGTACATCATAAGTTTTACTGCAGCCCTAAGGCGAGCGCTTAAATATTGCTATTTCTCAAAGAAAATTAGATATAATTTTGATAATTACAAAGAACGAATGGAAATTATTGATTTTTTGATAAATAGGTATGTCTGATGAAAGATAATGAGATAAATAGGATGAAGTATGCATTAGCTCGTGGTATGAAAGTATTTTTTTCGGCAGTTTTATACAAATAAAATAATTTCGTTGACGTACGATAAATCCGTGTGTGAATTAGTGCATTTGAGTGTGGGAAAATATACAGACTATC
>NC_051418.1:12648908-12650365 GCF_015228065.2 Penaeus monodon | reverse complement strand
ATAAACATCAGTTTAAAATTTTCATGTAAGAAAACATGTATTAGTTATCTTATTTTTACCTACAATAATATCATTCATGAACTCCACAACAAAAAAAACAGTATGGATTACAGAGACGAAATTATAGATCAGTGGCCATCTTGATTCCGTCACGAGGCCATGACTAAGTCTCGAGCAGACTTGGTCATGGCGCCAGCTTATGATGAGACGTAGGGTTTATGATGAAGGCATAAAGCTTAGGGCGAAGACACAGGGATTTAGGACCTATGTTTGCGGCTTTCGATGCTTAGGGCGGTAACTTTTCGGTCCTTTTATGAGTACTGATTCAGGTGTCTGTTCTGCGTTGCGACTCTTCATACCGATCGTGCAGTGTCATGCCGTGTTTCTTTCGACTCGGTCACGGTTCGTCGTCTGTCCCAGTTGCTGGTCTCCTTGTCCCGAGGTTCACACTTGTTGCCTGTTGAGGAATGGCTTGAGGTTGTGTGCAGACCTTTGCAACGTGCACTGCCGAAGGACCTCAACATTTACTTGCTGACAGTGTAAAACATTTATAGTGCTTGGGTTGATGCGGAGCTACTGCTCTACCAACATCTGGACTTGGGATGCGTTTGTATCCAGCAAGGGCGTGTTGAAATACTACAAAAAAGGTTCCAGGTTAGCTTGCCATTATCCAATGATCTGCCAGGGTGAAAGTTGCTCTTCCAGCACCCATCATTGTGAGTTCTTGAAAACTGTAATGAGGCGTCTAGTCATTGCACCATGCGACAGGTGTTCAACCGTATCCACCCGGCCAGCCTCTCTGCGTAAGCTAGATCAATCCTGGTGTTGAGCTGGAACGAAATCTGCGACTGCCTGCTGCGACTGCCTGCTGACATGGGTATCCTGGAGGGAGGGGGAGTGAAGAAGGCACAAATGTCCTCTTGAGGCCAAACCAAGCTTTAGATGAGTGGTGGTCGATGCGGCATCTTGAAGCCAGTAATATTCTTCATGAGGTCTCTACCAGGGTGATAATCTTCTTAGCTCTGGTGGTATCCAGCAAAGGTCACGTTTCTCCTGCAGAACCTGAGCCTGTCAGGGCGTAGGGTCGGTCCTTGCGGGGCGCAGGTCTCGGGGAAAGCGTAAGCGTGCTAAAATGTCTTTATGCTCGAGTCGTTGAGGGACATGTCTTTACGCTTCAGCTTTCGTGACGCTGCAGCTACAGTGTTGTTTGTCTTCAGATATTTTGGTATCCGGAATACTCTCATGGTGTTATGACGGCGAGTTTTTTTTTTACTCTCAGCTAATGGGGTCGAATGCTAGCCGGAGTAAGCATCAGTTGCCTTGTATGAATGTTTTGAGACGCTGTAGATCATTTCGATGCCGTTTCTCGAGTGGTGAGTCTCATGCAGGAAAGTCCATGTTCCATTCGGGTTTGCCTTTTTCTTGGGAATCGCGACCATGCTCGTCGGTGCGCCAGA
>NC_051418.1:12648047-12648392 GCF_015228065.2 Penaeus monodon | reverse complement strand
CTCCCCCGGTCGATAACGGTTTCCTTCCTCGATCGAGAAGAAAACGTTTCCCTCGTCAGTCGACAACGTTTTCCTTCGTCTGTCGCATCGCAGACGCGTCCGACCAGGCCTTCAGGAGTGGGTTGGCGGGTCGGAGGGGCGCCGTCCTCCGGTCACCGGGCGAGCGAGGGAATCCTTGGCAGGCGTTCAGCTAGAAAGTAGGCCCGAGCGGAGGCCTCGAGAGGTCGTAAGGTAGATTCGTCTCCACGTATTGCCGGATGTTGCAATCTCTCTCGATGGAGGGAGGCGGCCGCGGCATGAGTAAAAAGGCCGAAAGCACGCTGCCGCGGGAGGACACCTGGTGAT
>NC_051418.1:12647473-12647828 GCF_015228065.2 Penaeus monodon | reverse complement strand
CAACAAGCGCTGCTGTTGTTGGTAAATTTTGATGGATATGAAGCATGGGTCATATTTTTACTTTTTATTTTGTCTAAGTTCATTACAGCGATATTTAATATAAATAGTTTGAACGTGATAAATTATCGGCAGTAACATTATGTTTTGTAACTATGTTGGTATAAGTGTCATTTAGTTAAATGCTTTCTTCAGTTGCAATGTACAGCCACGCGCGCAAACGCTCTCTGTCAACTGTCACTCGCCACAGCGCTCACTCTGCGCTCACACCATCTTTGCTTCATGCACACTACGCACACTGCGCGATCACAACAGACCTGCTCTGCCACGCCATACCATGCCATGCTACATCGTACAT
>NC_051418.1:12646952-12647165 GCF_015228065.2 Penaeus monodon | reverse complement strand
TACAGTGAAATGAATGTAACAGCAGTCATTTGAGAATTGGATCTATAAAGCTGTATGTGTTTTAATGATCCTGAATGAAGCCTTATGCCAAGACCGATCTTTTGTTAAGGTCTGGTGCGGGTGACTAGTGAGAGAAGGGAAGAGGGGGGGGGGGGTAAAGGAGAAGACGCAGAAGGATGGGGGGTGTAGTGATACAGGCGGAAGAAGAACTAG
>NC_051418.1:12645899-12646486 GCF_015228065.2 Penaeus monodon | reverse complement strand
TGGAATAGTGCAGGGCGATATGCACTGTGTTGTTATTGCTGTTTGTTAAATGATGTGTACTTGTGCAGCGCGAGGAGGGGTGCTATCGGGGCCCTATATGGAAGAGCGACTAATTTATGAAGGCGATTACCTTCAGTGGTGCTCAGAATCGTGAAACTTCAGGTGCTAAGTTTAGTTGCACAACCAAGTTGTTGATTTTCGACGTTGTCGATCTGTTATACTGGTGACTTACTTTGCACGCGCGTCGGGTTCTCCGGCGCTATGTGTTATCGTGCTAACTGTGGATTGGCGCGCATAATATTTCAGAGCCCACATTCGTTCGTAAACCTTCAGTACTTGAGGAAAAAAAGATTGAGTTATCGACCGTTAAAGAAAATTGATCAGTGTTTAGGTCACTAACTGGCAAATGGGCGCGTCGGATCTCCGGGGACGTGCGTTAGTGCGTGCGCAGACTTGGAAGGGGGTGATGTAGTAACAAGCCCGACATGCGGCGCGAAACACGAACAGAAAAAAAAAGAACCATGCACGCAACCATTAAAACACCAACCCAAATCAAGGAACTTAACTCCACTGTCCCGTACCTATTC
>NC_051418.1:12644036-12644297 GCF_015228065.2 Penaeus monodon | reverse complement strand
ACTTAGTTATAGGATTCTTAAAAGCAGGAAACATCGTTCATGGGGATGTGTAACAGATTAAAGGGCAGACCAAGAGATCCACGTAAGGCCAGTTAAGGTAAGGAAACCCTGAGAGGTCGTGGGGTGCGGTGTTGAAACTTGCAACAGTCTGGTTACAAGATCGAGACGCTAGCAACATTTCTTGTGCATTGGATGTCACCGAGTGCCGTTAAGGTGTCAGTTCATAGAAAGAAAGGCGGGGGGGGGGGGGGGAGAATGGTA
>NC_051418.1:12643494-12643817 GCF_015228065.2 Penaeus monodon | reverse complement strand
ATCATTGCTCCTGCTCCATCTCCTCTGCTAAAAGGCTGTGGGTACCTTTGTAGTGGTTGGTTGGGCAGTGAGAGTGGTATACGGCTTGGCTCTTCGGTAATTGAAGCTACGGTGCGACGTGGGGGAGCCAGCGCTGGGTGGGAGGGCCGGAGGCTGGTGGTGGGCTTGACACGGTGACCTCTGGAGGCGATATAGGTCATATAGGGTCAGCCGTAATCGGTGCCTGAAACTCCCACTGATGGTTCCGAAGCGACGCAGAGCTCACGTGGTAGAGTAGACGCGTGGAGCCGCGTAGTCTTCCGGTCCCCCTCCTATCTAACTAA
>NC_051418.1:12642990-12643097 GCF_015228065.2 Penaeus monodon | reverse complement strand
TGGCGAATACATTTATTGTTTTTGATTAATTATATTGTACTTCAGTTTCCGGCAAAAAATTCCAATCGTGATGTAGCTTCGTGAGATTAAGTATTTAGATTTTTTTA
>NC_051418.1:12641722-12642540 GCF_015228065.2 Penaeus monodon | reverse complement strand
TACCAACATCATTTACTCGTAACTTCCATTTTACCGACCTCTGCACCAGCAGTTTCTCCCTCATTATGCGTAAAAATGGCCTTAGGCTAATGTATTGGTGACGTTAGTATATAATGGTAGCATATATTTTCATTGTTGGTGAATATAAACACTTCCGTAATTTCTAGTTGCTTAGTATTGCAATTTCCGTTCTTGGAATTACCGTAGTCGTTATTGTTATTGGTGGTATTATTTATTCAAGCATTGGTATGCAATGTATCGATGGTAGTGGGAATAGCATTAGTTAAGATGTGGGTTTCTGTTCCGCAAGTAATTGGGTTCTGCAAGCGCCATGGGTTATGTATTCTTATAATAGGTGAAATGTGAGGCGAAGAATGGATAGTGATGTAAAACGAAGAATAAATGAAAATGTAAACCGAGGAATAGATGATGATACTGTAACCTGAAGAACGGATAATGTAAACAGAATATAGACTGTAAATAGCATAGAGAAAAATGTAAACAGAAAAAATTGGATAGAATTGTAAACAGAAGACTAGATAAAAATCTAAACAGAAAAAAATTGATGATGTAAACAGAAGACTATATAAAAATTTAAACGAATAATGAACGTAATAGCGGGAGCTTGCCGCATTGCAAGCAGCGTGCTCTGACAATAAAACAAGAGCGTGGAATCGCATGAAACCGTATAACGGAACGATCTCCGGTGGCTTTTTGTTACGCCTGCAATATTCATAAGGTTTGTTTGGCATTGGTTGAAATTCTGATCGAGCGCCGGGGTTCCTGATTGGCTGGAATGACGTGAGAAGTAGCAAGCG
>NC_051418.1:12641047-12641193 GCF_015228065.2 Penaeus monodon | reverse complement strand
CTGGCGCAGCGTATTTTCACTGCGCTCCTCCTTCCCTTTCATCGGCGTGCCTTCCCAGTCGGAGGAAAGGCCAATCGCGAATGACGGGCCTTACGGACGCACAGGATCGCTGCTTTCGGCTGACTCACCCGCAAGCACATGTCTTG
>NC_051418.1:12640835-12641013 GCF_015228065.2 Penaeus monodon | reverse complement strand
GCCTCGGGCAGTTCGTTAGTGAATGCTTTGCCGCGCCGTGGACACGCTGCACTCCCTCCCCGAAGCCCCTTTCCCCCCTTCGATAAAAGCTTTTCTGTTGTTTAGAGGGAATATCCATTTCCTGGTTATTATCGTATGCACGCACGTAACCGCCCACCTGCACGCAGGCGCGCGCGCG
>NC_051418.1:12640221-12640613 GCF_015228065.2 Penaeus monodon | reverse complement strand
TCACTCACTTTCTCTCCCTCCCGGTCTCCTCCTGGCATGTGTTCAGTTACCGTAGCTCGAAACCTACGCATTGTAACCATTCTGTATCCTATGCCCTATTTACTATATTATTAAACTATATTAGTGTGTAGTACTATGTATTATTATGTGAAGTTTTGGTGTCTGTAGAAAGAGATGTTGTAGCAGTGTTTTTTTAAAATCTTGACCAATTTTTATACGAATCGTGACGAGAGCAACTGTTTTGGTTGTTGTGTTAACTAAATGGCGCTTCCAGGGGCCTTCCTGAGGGAGTGTAACTGGAAAGCTCACACGTGATACCTTTAAAATGTATTATAGATGTAAGCGTAGAAATGTAGCCTTATAAAAACCACTTGAGTCCGATTAGTTTTATT
>NC_051418.1:12639060-12639451 GCF_015228065.2 Penaeus monodon | reverse complement strand
ACACACGCATTGACCGTGTGTCGTGTTTTGACAAAGGCTAATCCTGTTGTAATCATCAATTTTAGTGAAGACGTGAATATCTAAATAATTTTAGCGAGAGGGGGATGTGATAGGTAAAAAATAAAAAAGTTTTCAAAAATGTGGGTCAAAAAAAAAAAGTTAACGGTCGTTTTTTATCAGTTTTCCTTCGGATTGACAGAAATAGTGGGCATTTCGATGCGTTTGAAAAGAGGATAGGTATTCTGGTTTCCCAACATTTTCTTTTGTGAGAAAATTTTTGCATAAAAAAAAAGTATAGGGAAAGTAGGATTTCTAAACCTTAGCTGTCGTGGATAAAGTAGACGGATGTTTGCATGTGAGCATTTTGGAAAGACGAAATTGATTTGTAGGA
>NC_051418.1:12638726-12638817 GCF_015228065.2 Penaeus monodon | reverse complement strand
AATGACCGAATGAATAAACAAGAAATATTTCAAGAAAACAACAGAGATAAGGACGTTTTTTTCCTCGCTGAATGGCCAAGAGCGTCAGACC
>NC_051418.1:12638213-12638698 GCF_015228065.2 Penaeus monodon | reverse complement strand
ACACGTCTATAGTTATTCACTTGACCCCTTGATTGCCCCGCACGTTTATTTCATTGTGAGAGACATTTATCGCTGGAAAGTTTCTCCTCCTTTCTTCTGCCTCCCAAGTATATTTTCGCCGCCAGATGTTTACGCGTCCTCTGCTGGTTGAGAATTCACGGTGGTTCCTTTTTATCCTTTCGTTGAATGACTCGAGATGCATACCAGAATGGCATCCCGAAGGCGGTTTGTTGATTCGGGCTTACGCTCGCCGTCACAGTTTCGTGATTTTCTTTTTTCTTT
Organism: Penaeus monodon; assembly: GCF_015228065.2. Classification (NCBI taxonomy): domain Eukaryota; kingdom Metazoa; phylum Arthropoda; class Malacostraca; order Decapoda; family Penaeidae; genus Penaeus; species Penaeus monodon. The sequence goes on along the minus strand of NC_051418.1, from coordinate 12,638,416 downwards.
TTAGGATCGTTAGACCCGTTGTTTTGGTGTCGAGTTATACATGGCGTTTCTGAGAAGAGGTATACCTTCGAGTCGAAAGGAGGTATGGAGGAATGTTGTAAGTAGCGGGAAGGTCGGAATAACGATTCACTGAGGTTGGTGATTTCGGAATAGTTTAAAAATAATACAGACTAAAAAAAAAAATGTGTCTGGAATGCGTGATA
>NC_051418.1:12637915-12638161 GCF_015228065.2 Penaeus monodon | reverse complement strand
CAAGCAGAAACGTAATCGATGCTTCAAAATATTGCCAGACATGACATGACACATGACATATACTTTCAAGGTGTCAAGATTTAAGGTCATAAGCTGCACCCATTTTAGCTCCCCTTCGACAACCTTCCAGCGGAGAATGCTTGTGAATGTGTATATATATATATTTTTTTTTTACGTCAGATTTATGGGGCATGCATGTTGCAAAACTTGGCTGGGGGAGTGATTGCACCTGTGGCTTGTTTATAA
>NC_051418.1:12637712-12637813 GCF_015228065.2 Penaeus monodon | reverse complement strand
TTTAGGATATATCGCGCAGTTAAAGTGGAAGGGTGTATTTCTACAAATTAGCAAAAACTAGGAAGGTAGGAGATCTAGAAGTTAAGAAAAGATAAAAGTAA
>NC_051418.1:12637079-12637323 GCF_015228065.2 Penaeus monodon | reverse complement strand
GCAAGGACAGACAAAAACAGCTGTAGGAGCAGAAAGAGGGAGAGAAAGGTCCGTCTATTACCTCGTAAAAGCTTTGTACCCAGAGTAAAAGTCTCTCCCGTTAGCGGCGAAGGATAGGTCATTAAGCATCGTTCCACGGGGCCGTCGCCATGTGCACGACCACGCTTGCGTTTGTGAGGTGAATTGAGGAAAGCTCTTTTTTGGCATTATGCATGGGAAGTAGTTTTATCGCGTAGTAGAATGT
>NC_051418.1:12636296-12636364 GCF_015228065.2 Penaeus monodon | reverse complement strand
GCATAGTCGTGTAAATAATAAATATGCATAAACAGTCTTAACTACATCGTAGTATTGAACTCTCCTCG
>NC_051418.1:12635840-12636054 GCF_015228065.2 Penaeus monodon | reverse complement strand
TTTCCTTATCGTTCTACTCGTGTTTTCGGTCCATCTGTCCGCACGTTACGCTTCCCTCATGGAATCATATGCTGTGCGGGTGTGGAGTTGGAATCACTTTACTTGGAGGTGAAGTGAGTGCGTTACGCCTGCAAATATTCCACATGAAGTTGTTATTGTTATTCCACACTACGAAGTTGTTGCTTATATTTCGACGTAACGTGCGGAGATATTG
>NC_051418.1:12634050-12634799 GCF_015228065.2 Penaeus monodon | reverse complement strand
AGCAGATTTTGACCTGAATTGTGTCTGTTTTCAAGGATGTGTCAATCTCTGTATCGAGGTTGTCGGCTCGTGTCTCAAGCGCTGACCGCATTCCAGGAGTGCGGCCAGCGTGTGTTGCTGGAAGCGTTGGCTCAGAGGAGCTGGGCTTCATCATTATCATTAAGAACCTTTCGCGCACGCAGAGATAGATTAGACTTAATTCTAAGTCGTAAATAAAAACTGATCCTCTCACTATCAACTTCATTTTCGCAGAGGGGAGAAGAGAGAGGGTTATGCCGTCAGAAGTTTGAAACGCGCGTGCGAAGTCCGCAGAGTTGTCTTCTTGCAGTCGGCCAGCCAATCGACTGCGCAGCGCGAGAACTTTCACACTCGGTTAGTCGTGGGCGAGAGAAGGGCCTATGACTTTAGATTCCGTGTTTAATTTTTGTGATCCGGTGTCAGGCCTTTTTTTTTTCAGCCATTGAGATCTGGTGTCCATGTTGCCCCGTAGTTGCGTGGCCCAGTTTCTGTTGTCCGCACTGACACATATAGGATATGTTTGTGTAGGCCAAGCCAATATCCACGCCCGACCTTGGCGCTTTGCAGGCGGGCCAATCACAGTGTTGAAGACGAGGAAGGAAGGCCACTGAGTACACTTGGCCTGCTGGAAAAAGGTTCTAATGCTAGGCACTTGCTCGCGCGGAGTTCTAAGCCTTTCAGACTGGTCTCCTTTCTCTTATGAACCCTTTTACTGGCACAATTGGGGCCAC
>NC_051418.1:12633665-12633998 GCF_015228065.2 Penaeus monodon | reverse complement strand
CTTGGTTCTCAGGCCGATTGCGACAGTGGTCTTGGAATGGAAGGGAGTCCGGGAAGATATTCCCTAAGGTTGAAATTTGGGATTATGTGCCGGATGTGAGGATTACTTTTGGAATGCCTGTAGGTGGCGACTCTTCCTATATATTTTTTCTCTCTCTCTTTTCTCTTTTTTTCTGTACGAGGATTAGACCCTATAAATTCCGTCTAGTAGATACTGTCCGGTGAATGGCACAGCGCACACTTTCGACCGCAGAGTTCGCCAACAGCTACGAACAGCGCCGTTTGGTTAAAGCGACGGCGCTCGGGAACTTTCATATCCCGCGAAGTGACGATC
>NC_051418.1:12633296-12633461 GCF_015228065.2 Penaeus monodon | reverse complement strand
AGCGTCGAGGATGCGTGAGAAAGGGATGGAGGATGAGAAGGTTTGAGTCTCCTGTTGCAGCCACTTTCATCCTCTCCCTCTTTCATCTCCCCTCCCATTTTAGCGCCCACTTCCCTTTCCCCTATTTCTCATCTCCCTAACCCCTTCTACACCCCTTTTCTCTGC
>NC_051418.1:12632404-12633097 GCF_015228065.2 Penaeus monodon | reverse complement strand
GTCGGACATTGATCTTATTATTTCAGTAGAAGGCAATGGGCATCTTTTAGATCAGATCAGGGTTCGCGCACAATGACACTGAATCAACTTGAGGCTAGCTTCTTTATAGGTATAAACTAGTCAATCTCACCGGCCGTTCCCGGTTCCTATCATTTCCAATGCTGAGATGAAGAGGGTTCTGCAATGACGAGTTCAAAAGAAGTAAACCACAAAATAAACAAGTCACAAGTCTCAGGATGCACACAACACACCTCTACCCACAACGGTTCAATGTCAGGAGAAGAAACGTGCCCGGAATGAAAGGAGATCTTACCAACCGACCGATTTATCCTCATCAGAGCCCAGGTCGATGAGCCTGCACACGCCCACACGCTGTCGTCTCACGGAAAGAAAACGATAACGTGTAATACTAGTTCTCTGGTTCTCGATCAGGTCCCGGACGTTAATGGAAATTCCCTATTTCATCATCTCCCAGGGCGATAAGGCGTTTCTGCAACTTCCGAGATTTGTCCACTGTTCCTCAGAGCCGGATGGTAGTAGGCTTAGGCTAGTGCCCATCCCAAAGCTAATCAGGACCCCTCTCGGTTCACAAAGCTATGGGCATAGTTCGGACATGCAGTGCATTCCTGATGTGCTCACAATAAAGGCCTTCTACAAACGGCTTGCTTATTTCGGGATAAAAAAGAAGAAAAA
>NC_051418.1:12630130-12632135 GCF_015228065.2 Penaeus monodon | reverse complement strand
AACGAGTGTGCGTGCATATACCTTTTAACAATCCAATACCTTTTATCCAGTGCAAGATATACATATAACATATGACATGATGCGAATTACTCTGGCGTAAATATCAACGAAGCAGAGTTCACTGGATAACAAAACAGGTTCTGAGAGTGTTTGACGGCGCTTGGGGTTCCTATGTCAGCGGTGTTTCCAGTTCTCTTCCCAAACCTTTATAGAGAGCGAATATGTCGTTCTAGAACTTATACAGAATGAAGCCACGCAAACAAATAAGATTTTTACAACGAAAAGAACAACGTGTGTCGCCACCAATTCCGGGGACGAGATCACTCTATTCCATCAAGTTCCAAAGGCAATGAAAAACAGCGAGTCATCTCCAAGTATCACTAGCACTCGTTACTCCTACTAAATGCATGCAGCCGCAACACACCAACGGCTCGTTCAACTCCACCGTGGAAAATGGTTGACACGATGCATTTGTTCCTGAAAAAAATTCCATTCCCTCAGCTGCAATCCATTCCCTCGGCTGCAATCCATTCCCTCAGCTGCAATCCATTCCCTCAGCTGCAATCCATTCCCTCAGCTGCAGTCCATTCCCTCAGCTGCAGTCCATTCCCTCAGCTGCAATCCATTCCCTCAGCTGCAGTCCATTCCCTCAGCTGCAGTCCATTCCCTCAGCTGCAATCCATTCCCTCAGCTGCAATCCATTCCCTCAGCTGCAGTCCATTCCCTCAGCTGCAGTCCATTCCCTCAGCTGCAGTCCATTCCCTCAGCTGCAGTCCATTCCCTCAGCTGCAATCCATTCCCTCGGCTGCAATCCATTCCCTCGGCTGCAGTCCATTCCCTCAGCTGCAATCCATTCCCTCAGCTGCAGTCCATTCCCTCAGCTGCAATCCATTCCCTCAGCTGCAGTCCATTCCCTCAGCTGCAATCCATTCCCTCAGCTGCAATCCATTCCCTCAGCTGCAATCCATTCCCTCAGCTGCAATCCATTCCCTCAGCTGCAATCCATTCCCTCAGCTGCAATCCATTCCCTCAGCTGCAATCCATTCCCTCAGCTGCAATCCATTCCCTCAGCTGCAGTCCATTCCCTCAGCTGCAATCCATTCCCTCTGCTGCAATCCATTCCCTCAGCTGCAATCCATTCCCTCAGCTGCAGTCCATTCCCTCAGCTGCAATCCATTCCCTCAGCTGCAATCCATTCCCTCAGCTGCAGTCCATTCCCTCAGCTGCAATCCATTCCCTCAGCTGCAATCCATTCCCTCAGCTGCAATCCATTCCCTCAGCTGCAATCCATTCCCTCAGCTGCAATCCATTCCCTCTGCTGCAGTCCATTCCCTCTGCTGCAGTCCATTCCCTCTGCTGCAATCCATTCCCTCAGCTGCAGTCCATTCCCTCTGCTGCAGTCCATTCCCTCAGCTGCAAGTGCAAGGGGCCTGAGAAACACCCCTTTTCTTGACAAGTGTAAACAGAAAGATGGTTTCGTTGCCAGCTGTCGGGACTGCGGCAAGTCGAGAAGTCTTGAATTCATTACTATAGTGCGCCGTCTCAGAAAAGAGCTAACTGACAATTCATTTCTGGAATTCCAATTTACCGAGTTTATTTTATAAAGAAAAAAAAGAAGTAAAAAAAATATTAACAAGGAAAAATTATGTAAACTGAAATCAGAGATAATTGTTTATGTAAATTAGATCTTTGAGAACCATTCAACGATGAAATTTATGTAGTTGAGTGAAATATTGCTTTTAAATAAAACGCTCTTAAAGTAACCTGTAGAGATAGAGAGAGAGAAAAAAAAATCATAAAATATTACGGTTAGCATCTGCAATCATTTTATTTAATGAATTATTTAAATGTTTCCGCATTTGTCACTTACTTACGAGAAATGACTTAACACAGGTGGCGGCCCCCCCTATGCTTAAATAGAAATCTCACATTTATTCCATACGGATCCTTTGACGTCGATAACCCCTCCACCCCCCCACCCCGCCCTACCCTTTAATATTCCCAG
>NC_051418.1:12629956-12630056 GCF_015228065.2 Penaeus monodon | reverse complement strand
TCAGCCTTGCGATATCCACCCCCTTTATCACATTCTCCTCCATTCCCATCATTCCCGAGCTCATTCCTTCCCTCGTTTCCACGCCGCTGTTAATGGTGCA
>NC_051418.1:12629809-12629930 GCF_015228065.2 Penaeus monodon | reverse complement strand
ATGGGCGCGGTGATGGCCGTGGTCGTGGGTTGGCGTACGTGGGCAGGGGAGGATGACAAAATGTAAGTAGGAGGAGAAAAAAGGGGGAATGGAAGACATGGAATGAAAGGTATAAGGAAAT
>NC_051418.1:12629573-12629704 GCF_015228065.2 Penaeus monodon | reverse complement strand
TAATGAGAAAAAAAAGTAAAACAAAATCGAAAAGATACAAGACACAAGGGCGACGGGCGAGAGGCAGACATGAACGGCGCAGGTAGGAGAAGGTGAGCAACGGAAATGAAGGAGGGGATGAGGAGTCGAAG
>NC_051418.1:12625528-12626321 GCF_015228065.2 Penaeus monodon | reverse complement strand
AGCCAAATGTCACGTTTTCACGTGTCATTCACTGACATCATCATTACATTTTATTTGTGTATACGAAATACCGGGAAAATACCAGTTCATTATGGTTTGTTTTTGTCTATGAATCCAATTTAATAAAAAAAAAATTGGTCACATTTTAGTACGTTAATTACGCAAGTGTCATCATTGGTCCTTCCACATGAGTTTTCACAGGCTAATTACTTAGGTAAACTGGATATGACTTGCCTTTCATTTACGATTTATATTGGATAGTTTGAGAAACGATTTTTTTTTCATTTTAACCTTGTATTTTTAGAAAGTAAGATATGTTTTATTAGGGTTACCGAAGTACAGTATAACTGAAGTCTAAAAGAGTTTATTACATTTATTCTCAACTCATTTCCCTTTGTAATGAGTAACAGAAAGGAGTAGTGGACGCTTAGCATTTTATCAAGAACCTCACTATAAATGAAGGCAGTCAATAATATGGAAAGATGCATATATAAACCAATCAAGACAGTCGTAATCTGCATATATAAACCAAACAGTGAAGACAGTCGTAATCTGCATATATAAACCAAACACTTCTATAACTGGAGGATCTATCAGACATCAGCAGAACTATTCAAAATGAGTCTTATTGCTCAAATGATAGTTATGAAACTGTGTTACATAGTGACTGTAATGTGATCAGAAGGTTTGATCTTTCGAAACACCACAAGTCGCGCTTCGATTTCTGAACTTGTCATATATTTGCTTGCTCTCATATTATGTGCCACATTTATAACAATTTAATAGAGTGGAG
>NC_051418.1:12625223-12625424 GCF_015228065.2 Penaeus monodon | reverse complement strand
GTTATTCTGTATACCTAACAAAAACGTAAATTTGGACGATTCCCATCATTTGAACAATGATCCAAATTCGGTTAAATTTCTGAATCTCGACTCGAGAGAAGAAAAGGGAATATTAACTTATTTTCTTATATTCTGCCATTATTCATAAACTGACTTATTTGCTTGGAAAGTTTATGTTCAGGGATGATAAAACACATGTAT
>NC_051418.1:12624740-12625150 GCF_015228065.2 Penaeus monodon | reverse complement strand
TTCTTAGAACTTGTGTACCTTCTGTAATAATACAATATCTTTGATAATATCCAGTTATCCATCATATTTTACTGTTCATTTTAGAATATAGCCAACTTTACATTAGTATAAAACACAATAAGGCATCATCATTCCATTTCAAAAAGAAAAAAAAATGATTTGAACTTCTGTATGATCAATATAAATATTTTTTGTTACTGTTCTTATAGTATTATTTATATTTACAGAAAAAAACCACACAGGAATAATACACAGTCTAAGTAATCTAAAACAGTCAAAAACTTATTAAAAAAATATAAAGTTTCTAACTCTTGTGTTGGAAACCTTCAGCACTGATTATATTTTTGTATTTTTCTCAGACTATGATGATTTCGTAATCCGTTTCTTGTAGATAAACACTTGATAAATAG
>NC_051418.1:12624410-12624715 GCF_015228065.2 Penaeus monodon | reverse complement strand
CCCATAGATATTTTAAACATTTCATGAATTTCCAATCATATCTTCAGTGGAATTTCTCGTGGCATAAACTCGAGACAAAATCAAGTGATAAGGACAACACACACAAAACCTTTCCTTAAATATCATTCCGTATACTAAAAGAAGAAAAACTTGATTAACCATTTATGACAATAAAGATTACTTACGTCTAGTTAAAAGCAGGAAAAAGCAGGAAAGATTTGTAGTGAGTATTATCCAGGCAACTTCTGTGAGCTTTTGACTCAAGCCTCTTCGATGAGAGTTATGGTCTTTCTTGTTTGGGTGGG
>NC_051418.1:12620509-12622996 GCF_015228065.2 Penaeus monodon | reverse complement strand
ACTTTCCAAACCATTTATCACAACAACTTATGATTACAGTCTTGCTAATTAAAGCTCCAACACCCAACGATCAGTCATATTTTCGCATGACAAGCACCGCTAAATGCTACTCTATAACAAAATTCGTAAAACACAATTCCGATCTGAAGGCACAGTGAGCATAATTAAATCTGGCACATTAGCAGTCCCAAGCCTCGAGCAGAATAACACGTGAGCAACCTAAAACATGTTAATCTCTGTTCATCGGTCATGCTTCCCGAAACCCCTCTCCTTTTTGGCTCGGAAGAAATACATGAACATTTACGAAATCATAAAGAATTAAAAAATTTCACAGTCATTCATCTCCGTAGCGCTTGAAAGGCAGAATTTCATCTGTTCTACATATCTACGTATATTGTTACTGATTTTTTTTTTATTGCATAGCACTATTGCGTAAAATACTGCTGTACGTTCCACTTTTTATACATTCTGCATTCTATTATATACACATGAATTTGCGTCATTATACAATTATTAATCTTACTAACGAAAGCGTGGCTGGCGGATATGCAACGAACGACATGGGGGGCACGAAGGGAAGTCCTGCTGGCACCGACGGAGCTAACGCCACCACCAAAGCCCAGTTGTTGGCCCTCACTCGAGCTATGAGCGCGTTGACCTCCTGCCCGTGACGTCCCAGCAGTCGAGGTGTGGCCCAGGAACCTGAGGCGCGGGCACCGGGCCACCAGGACGTCCGCCGAAGCGATGGTGAGGATGCAGTTGAGTTGATGGTACAAGTTATGCTTGTACTGGCACTCGGCCACGAAGCTCTCCAGGTTGGGCATGAGCGGCGCCACGCTGGCGATCAGGTCGTCGCGGAACTCATCCACGACGTAGTTCCTGTCGTCGGAGAGGCTGATAGAAAGGGCAGCGAGGTTGGGCGCCCCGACCACCAGCGTCCTGAAGGCGGTGTATTCGATGAAGCTGGAGCGGACGAGGGTGAAGGAGAGGAGGGAGTGGAGCTTGAGGGACGTCCCCTCGTGCTCCTGCCCCACCTGGAAGGTCGGGTGGCGGAGCGTCAGGTGCTTCACGGGCACTCGACCCCGGCTGAGGGTGAAGAGCAGTGGCCACGCCACCTGGAAGTCGAGGTTGATGTCCAGCGTGTCCAGGTACTTGAAGCTGCGCACGCTCGTGTGGAAGTCGGGCAGCTGGATCTTCAGCGTCGTCACGTTCAGGAAGTTCTCGCTGACTGACCTGGTTATTCCTTGAGAGACGATGAGCTCGATGCTGGTGAGTGACGGCAGCATCGCCTTCAGGTGGCTCATGTCGGGCATCGGACGCCTGTTGTAGTTGTCGATGTCGCTAAGGTGCTTGAGCGCCAGCCTCTGCGGGCCCCTCCGCTTGGAGCGGAGCAGGTCCAGGCTCACCAGCATGGGGGTGCCGACCACGCACTCCAGGTCCTTGAGCGAGGCCAGGGCTTCGGCAATGTTGCTGGCGAGACTCCCGTCCTCGTCGTCCATCCGGGGCAGCACCAGCGTCTGCAGGAGCGGGCACCCCAGGGGCTGGGACCCACTGAAAGTCCCCCGGCGCGCGGTTGTAGAGGGCGCTGAGCGAGTTGACCAGGTCCATCTCCTTGCGAGCGAAGGCAGGGTCTTCCTTGACGTCGTTCATGCCGGCCGTGGCGTCGCACTCGCACGCCAGCTCGAGCCTCCTGAGGTTCCTGCAGTGGCAGCCTATGATCTTGATGATTTCCCCCGACACCAGGTGCGGCCAGCGGATGTCCATCACCGACGCCAGCTTGTGCGCGTTTTCGCCGAGGAGCATCGTGAGCATGTTCTCCACCCTGTACGCGTCGATCTCGTCCCGCTCATTCGGGTCCCTGTTGTTAAGCTTGCAGGTGGAGACCCACTTGACGCTCTGGTGGATCATGGGCGTCATGTTGAGTCTCGCCAGCTCGGGGTCCAGCAGCAGGGCGAACACGTAGCCGAGCGCCTGACCCAGCTTGGCCAGCGTCTCGCCGAAGTTGGGGTTCCTCTTGCTCTTCTTGCCCTTCAGCGCCGTCAGGATCTCGGTGACGCGCAGCAGCACCTTGTGGAAGAGGGCCGACCGCTTGTCCTTGGGGACTCCCTGGCCCACGTAGGACTGGATCTTGGCCACCTGGCTCGCGGGGTTGCTCGTCAGGATGCTGTCAGGGATGTACGTGGCCTTCGCGGGCCCCTGCTTCTTGGACTTGCTCGCCAGCTTCTTGGCGGGGCCGGTCGGACCGCCGCCCGCCACGGTGACGAAGGCGCAGGCCAGCGCCGAGGCGAGGGCGTCCACGCATAGCGCCTTCAGGCTCAGCACAGCCCGGAGCTGTGGCATCGCTCCTGCGGCAGGTAAAGCCCCTCGGCGGAGGGAGGGGCGGGGAAAGGGTGAGAGGGACAGGGTCGGAAATAGAAGTAGAAGGTCGTAGAAACAGCTTGAGGAAATATGTATAAACAAAAGCACACATATACACATATGTATAGG
>NC_051418.1:12619478-12619656 GCF_015228065.2 Penaeus monodon | reverse complement strand
ATAGAATAACATATTTTATACATCAATACTATATATAATATACATCATTAATTATATCTACATTCATACTAACATCTATATATCCCTATATACATATATATCACATATCTTCTAAAAATACTATAACATCTTATAATAGATATATATCATACTCTATTCATTCTAACTATATCTCCAA
>NC_051418.1:12618228-12619404 GCF_015228065.2 Penaeus monodon | reverse complement strand
TTTTCCGTGCGTTTTGTTAGCCGCAGCATTTTGACCTGATTGTGTCTTGTTTTCAAGGATTGTCAATCTCTGTATCGAGGTTGTCGCTCGTGTCTCAAGCGCTGACCGCATTCGCAGGGTGCGGCAGCGTGTGGTCGCTGAAGCGTTGGCTCAGAGGAGCTGGTCTTCGGGTCATTATCATTAAGAACCTTTCGCGCACGCAGAGATAAATTAGACTTGATTCTAAGTCTAAATTAAAAACTGATCCTCTCACTATCAACTATTTCGCAGAGGGGAGGAAGAGAGAGGGTTATGCCGTCATAAGTTTGAAACGCGGTGCGAAGTCCGCAAGAGGTTGTCTTCTTGCAGTCGGCCAGCCAATCGACTGCGCAGCGCGAGAACTTTTCACACTCGGTTAGTCCGTGGCGAGAGAAGGGCCTATGACCTTTAGATTCCGGTGTTTTAATTTTTTTGTGATCCGTGTCAGGGCCTTTTTTTTCCAGCCATTGAGATCTGGTGTCCATGTTGCCCCGTAGTTGCGTGGCCCAGTTTCTGTTGTCCGGCGACTGACACATATAGGATATGTTTGTGTAGCCAGCCAATATCCACCGCCCGACCTTGCGCTTTGCAGCGGGCCAATCACAGTGTTGAAGACGAGGAAGGGAAGGTCACTGATTACACTTGCCTGCTGGAAAAAGGTTCTAATGCCTAGCACTTGCTTTCGCGCGGAGTTCTAATCCTTATCGACTGGTCTCCTTTCTCTTTGAACCCTTTTAACTGGAAATTGTGGCCACGCCTACCCTTCTGTTCTGTCTGCCTGCCCTGCCCCTGCCTGTCCTCTTGGGTTCTCAGGCCGATTGCGACAGTGGTCTTGGAATGGAAGGGAGTCCGGGAAGATATTCCCTAAGGTTGAAATTTGGGATTATGTGCCGGATGTGAGGATTACTTTTGGAATGCCTGTAGGTGGCGACTCTTCCTATATATATATTTTTCTCTCTCTTTTCTCTTTTTTCTGTACGAGGATTAGACCCTATAAATTCCGTCGAGTAGATACTGTCCAGTGAATGGCAACATTAGCGCACAACACATTTTCGCGCAGAGTTCGCCAACAGCTACGAACGAGCGCCGTTTGGTTAAAGCGACGGCGCTCGGGAACTTTCATATCCCGCGAAGTGACGATCGGGCGGAGGGACGCAC
>NC_051418.1:12617893-12618066 GCF_015228065.2 Penaeus monodon | reverse complement strand
GGTATGGAGAGGAGCGTCGAGGATGCTGAGAAGGGTGGCGCTGAGAAGGTTCGAGTCTCCTGTTGCAGCCACTTTCATCCTCTCCCTCTTTCATCTCCCCTCCCATTTTAGCGCCCACTTCCCTTTCCCCTATTTCTCATCTCCCTAACCCCTTCTATACCCCTTTTCTCTGC
>NC_051418.1:12617628-12617721 GCF_015228065.2 Penaeus monodon | reverse complement strand
TTTATCTTACGCTCTGTGAAGCGTATGGAGGAAGCCGAAGCGACTGAGCTCGTTGGTTGGTTGGTTTGTGACCTACAACCACACGCTTTTGGG
>NC_051418.1:12617186-12617387 GCF_015228065.2 Penaeus monodon | reverse complement strand
TGCCTTAACGCACTATACCCCGTCACCCTTACCCCTGTACCCTTAACCCCTTATTCTTCAACCCTATACCCCTTCAGCCCCCATACCCTTTCACCCCCATAGCACCTATACCCCTTCGGCCCTAATACCCTATACCCTCATATTCCCTAAGTTCTGATGCTCTCTTATTCCCTTATACCTCTAGCCCTTATACCCTAATCA
>NC_051418.1:12616586-12616732 GCF_015228065.2 Penaeus monodon | reverse complement strand
AGAATCACCCCCTCTCCCTCCCCCATGTGGTGATTCCCCTCCCTCCCTCAGAATCACCCCTTCCTCACTGCCTCCCCCAGAATCCCCCCCCTCTCCCTCCCCCATGTAGTGGTGACTCTCACACGCATCGCGCGATCACCTGTTGG
>NC_051418.1:12616388-12616545 GCF_015228065.2 Penaeus monodon | reverse complement strand
TTTCGCCCCCAGGTGTGGGAGGTGGATAATGGATATGGTGTCGTATAGAGTGGATGTGGATGGATACGAGGGATATGATAGCTGGCGTTGGATATGGTCCTTCTGGCTCCCTGTGTCTCTCAGGGCGGGGACGCGCCTTCAGGGAGCGATGAAAGTT
>NC_051418.1:12615860-12616277 GCF_015228065.2 Penaeus monodon | reverse complement strand
GACATAATCTCGCGTAGTCTAATACGCACCGGCTTATAAACGGGTTTGAGATTAGGTTTTATTGTGTGTTTATGAGATCGGATTCCTTGCTTAACCTACTTTTGCTCCGTGGGGTCTATAGGGCTCGGGGTTCATTCGCTTATCGTTTATCGCTTACTTTCAGTTGTACGTTTGTTTCGATGGGCAATGCGTCCGCGAGTGGAAAGAAGTGTGAGGGGGTACGTTTGTATTTATGAGGGGCTTGTAAAGTTTCCCGACGACATATGGCAAAAAATATATATATAATAATCATAATTACATAATAGACCAATTTCATTAATTATTTGCGTGTTCTGGTGTTATGCAAGGTTTGTTAAGAACGTTTTTATTTCTTTACAGCGAAAGTTTTCTGACTACATTTTCCTTGTTGGGCGCGCG
>NC_051418.1:12613798-12614125 GCF_015228065.2 Penaeus monodon | reverse complement strand
GTTCGTCTCAAAGTAGGAGGTTTAAGATGAAGCGCGTAGCACAAAGCTAAATAATGCAAATGACACTGATCTTGTGATGATATATTGCGATATTTTTCTTCTTCGTCATCACCCTTGTCTTGTTCATTTCAAGTTGGAGTGAGATTTATGAGGCTGAGGTTGGGGTGTAAGAGACATGAGGTGGGGGGGGAGCAGCAGCAAAGGGAGGGGCCAGGGGGTACTCGGCTACCTAGCTCACGGTGACGCGGCACTTTCTTAGGCCGAGACTGGCACTTTCTCAAGCAGGTGTCAGGTGTAGGATACGCCCCTTAGGGATTCCTGATTCAG
>NC_051418.1:12613573-12613683 GCF_015228065.2 Penaeus monodon | reverse complement strand
GGGGGGGGGTAAGGGTGAGGGATGGAGGGGGCGGGGGTGGAAGGAGAGATGGTGGGATGAAGGGGGATGTCTGGAAGGCGGTCATTCATTTAGGGGAGAAGGGGATAGTA
>NC_051418.1:12611094-12611290 GCF_015228065.2 Penaeus monodon | reverse complement strand
AGTTAATCCCTTTTTTATAACATTTGGTTATTGAACTGTAAATATGTCTAGGCATATAATCGCCTATTTTTTTTCTCCCGCCCCTACCCCCTCTCCTCGTTCTTCCGCTTGATAGCATCTCCCTCTTTCAATACCTGGCACAAGGCAGTCGCATAAAAATTGCTTAAGGTGTTCACTCCTTTTCGAATGTAGGTCC
>NC_051418.1:12610628-12610870 GCF_015228065.2 Penaeus monodon | reverse complement strand
TCGGTTTACTCTGACAGGGGAAAGCCAGGTGACTGATTCGTTATTACGTGATGGTTTTGTGGCTCACAGTCCCTTAATCCCCCGCCTCCACCCCCTCTATCCCCCGCCACCACCCCCTCTATCCCCCGCCTCAACCCCCTCTATCCCTCGCCTCAACCCCCTCCCCGCTGCCTTCCCTCCCTCGCCCCCTTCGGCTGAATAGGTGGTTGGCAGGTGGTTGATCGGTCAGGTGGCTGGAGATT
>NC_051418.1:12610233-12610472 GCF_015228065.2 Penaeus monodon | reverse complement strand
TGGAGACGGGATGACAACAAACCGAAATGAAGCGTTTGACGAGGACCGGAGAGAGCGCGAGGCGTTGTCTGCCTCCCCTTTGGTATGAACATGAAGACCCGAAGGTGACTGCTGGCGAGAGGGAGGGGATAGAAAGTGCTTCGTTGTGGCGAGTGCTTGTTCCTTGTGGGTGTCCGATGTGAAAGGGATAAGGGAGAAATAAAAACAGAGAGCAAGAATAATTAATGATTGTAGGGGGG
>NC_051418.1:12609860-12610186 GCF_015228065.2 Penaeus monodon | reverse complement strand
GACAGCGAAAGTGAAAGGCAAATAATAATGAAAATCGCAAACGAGTCATTTCGAATGCATGGCATACTCCGGCAACCTGAGGCATGCCGCATAATGGGTATAATCATATGTTGCATCTCGTTGCAGACGAGAATAGCTCGAGCCGTGACCTTTTGCGATGACTCCGCAGAACCCAAGGCTTCCATAGCAGGCCCGATGTAGGTCACTCAAATTGGGTTCAGGCGGAGGGGGGGGGGGCGTCGGGCGCGGAGGCTGCGCGGGGACCCTGAACTGCGGCGAAGGGGAGGCGGTGCGCTTGCAGGCGATCCTGAGTTTGATTTTGAGCG
>NC_051418.1:12608869-12608978 GCF_015228065.2 Penaeus monodon | reverse complement strand
CTGCGCGGCGAGTCCTATAGTAAGGAAGGGGGAGCGAAACGGCAAGGGAGTTATTGTATTGTAAAGTATTGATCTCATCATGTCATTGGAATCATGCGGTAAAAGAGGC
>NC_051418.1:12608614-12608825 GCF_015228065.2 Penaeus monodon | reverse complement strand
CATTACGCATTCTATGGCATTATGGGAAAAGGCTCGAGGTAAATAGGTGTTCAGAAGAGCGACCGATATAGTGGCAACAGGTGAAGGTCACATCAGCAGCCAGGAAAGAACAGGTCAACTACAGACAAACAACTGGTTTGGCGGGGAATCGCTACTTCTGATGTTAATTTACTTGACTCCTTATTTATTAGCGTCAAGTTCAGTAACATGC
>NC_051418.1:12608463-12608587 GCF_015228065.2 Penaeus monodon | reverse complement strand
TGCTTATTGTTGCAAAATATTAACAAGAAATATTTTTGGTGTTTGAGTAGAATATAGATTGTTTCCTCTTATAACAGATTCTGAAGCGTGTTTACGACGTCCACCTATGTAAACAAACGTCATA
>NC_051418.1:12607764-12608022 GCF_015228065.2 Penaeus monodon | reverse complement strand
ACTTCTTGAGGAATATCCAGATGCGTAATCCAGGCGGGTCCAGTGGTAGGTAGGTACAACTTGTACAAGGAAAGATCACTTCAGAAGAGGTGATTCTCCCCCAGTCCAGTACATTCCCGGCTTTCGCCCGTTCGTTATGTCCCCAGCTTTGTCATCTCCCTCCCTGGCCGCAGGTCTAGACCGTCGGGCTTAACCAGTCATCTGAAAAGGCATTCGTATGATGGGTTGATGCGATGGGCTAGTAATTCTTACTAATTC
>NC_051418.1:12607328-12607421 GCF_015228065.2 Penaeus monodon | reverse complement strand
GGGTTCCCCAATCGGCCTCCAATTCTTTCATCTTATCCTTTCTCTCTGCCTCCCTTCCAGCTCATCTTACTTTCCAACTTCCATTTCTCCTCT
>NC_051418.1:12606604-12607136 GCF_015228065.2 Penaeus monodon | reverse complement strand
TGTCTCCGTCCACCTTCCTGACAGATTCTTCATTCCGCCGGCGTCCCTCGCGCGTAGAGATTGTAGAAGAACGATTTGTATGCATCTGCTCCCTGGGAAAGGGGCGAAGGGGTGGGGGAGAGGGGAGGGGAGGGAAGGGAGAGGGGGATTTGTTGATGGGGGAGGGGGTGGAGGGAAGGGAGAGGGAGGGTTTGTTGATGGGGAGGGGGTGGAGGGAAGGGAGAGGGAGGTTTGTTGATGGGGGAGGGGTGGAGGGAAGGGAGAGGGAGGTTTGTTGATGGGGGAGGGGGTGGAGGGAAGGGAGAGGGAGGGTTGTTGATGGGGGAATGGGAAGGGAGGAGAGAATGTACTGATGGGAGGAGGGGGTGGAGGGAAGGAAGAGGGTGATTTGTCGATGGGGGGATGGAGGTCAGGGTGGGAGGTAGAGGGAGATGTGTTGCTAGGGGGGGAGGGGGGACCAAGACATCCGGGTTCACAGGGTAATAATATTTTAACATTTTACCCATACACTTGGATTTTTTTTCTTTCTCTC
>NC_051418.1:12605337-12605437 GCF_015228065.2 Penaeus monodon | reverse complement strand
TTTCCCAGTGCGCAGTTTTTCATCATCCGAATGGGTAATCTATGGATGGTGCCCTTGACGGAGGCAGGGGCGATTTGTTAAGCGCTCATGGCTCCGTGTT
>NC_051418.1:12603341-12603653 GCF_015228065.2 Penaeus monodon | reverse complement strand
CTAGCGGTGCTATAAATCATTTATACCCTCCGCATGGAATCAATTGGCATGTTAATTAAAATGCTGAAGAAAAAGAACCCCGTCCTCCTCCTTATTCTTAGGACCCCCTCCCCCCCTCCTCCTCATTCTTAGGACCCCCTCCCCCCTCATTCTTCGGACCCCCTCCCCCTACTCCTTCTCTCCCACACATATAGACAATCTGTAATTACTTTTGGAAGATTATTCTAACAAGATCGCTTTCTCTCAATGAAGTGTTCAGTTATTCTGGATTTGAAATTGTTATTGATACGGATTTCACTTCTGTTACGTTTG
>NC_051418.1:12603094-12603263 GCF_015228065.2 Penaeus monodon | reverse complement strand
CAGATTGCATAGCTCGTTATTCATATTTGGTGGTATGTTCTGCTTGCGTTTACTTGTAATGCTTCATGCAGATCTATTGCTTGGGATAAGAATCTTTTAAAAAAAAATTTGGGCCCTGTAAATTCTCAAAGGCAATTTGACTTTTTATTTTTGTTAGGTTTTGTCGGCG
>NC_051418.1:12602487-12602877 GCF_015228065.2 Penaeus monodon | reverse complement strand
TGGGGTTGGATTTTTAAAAAAAACAATATGGCCCATGTTAATTTTTACACAAGCATGGGCAGGACCCAACTTTAGTCGCGTGACACACACTTTTTTGTTGCGATGCCGGAAAGGGGGCCAGAATCCAGACAAAAAAAAAATGATAATATAAATTTACTTTCAGGGAAATTGTTTTGGGGTTTTTAGTATTTCTTAATGTGTTTGTTTACATAGAAGCTCCGCGGGCCTTTGTTTGGTTATTATGAAAAGTGTAAATTGATAAGGACTGATATGGAAAGTTAAAAAAGGTAGGCGGATATGTGAGTGATTGACGGCAAACTTAGTAGATAGATCGGTACGTAGATATGGTGCAGTAATGAATACGGGCGGTCGGTAAGGTAATTTAAAATA
>NC_051418.1:12601735-12602287 GCF_015228065.2 Penaeus monodon | reverse complement strand
TTCAAAATAGGAAGCTCGGGCATTCATGATGAAAAAAAGGAAACTACACAAGTAAGAGCGGAAATGAAAATGACAATGGATAAAAAAGAATAAGAGGAAGAGGAAGGAGAATAAAAGATCAGTCGTCGTCCGGAAGAAGAAAAAAACGGATGATGAAGGTTAGCAAGAAAGATGAGAGGAGGGAAATGTACAATAATTGAAGTGATGTGAAATATACAGCAATTGACGTGATTTGAAATGAACAGCAATTGAAATTATATGAAATGTACAATAATTGAACTGATGTGGAATGTACAGTAATTGAAATGAAGTGACATGTAAACTTGAAGCGAAGTGAAATACGAACTAGGAAGCGCGGCCGAGAAAAAAGACTTCTTGATCGAGGCGAGTGCGAATCGAGACTTGATGTGCATGTCATTGCGTGGCAGCTGCTTGGGTTACATAGCAAGAAGGTGTCGACTGTTGGGAGGATAGTTGAGGTGCGGGCGGGGCGTGCGTGTGTAAGGAATTTGCCTTCGGATCGGGCGCTGGCCTGTGCCGAAGGTGGAAGTG
>NC_051418.1:12599738-12601447 GCF_015228065.2 Penaeus monodon | reverse complement strand
GTTAGGTTCGTTAGGATTATGAGAACTAGAGATGGCTGATTTGAGAAACACCATTTTGTGTAGAGGGAGGAAGATGGGGGGGGGGGGGATTCCACCGCGCAGTTGAAGACCATTGGAATTGGTTGTCTCTCCCCCTTCCTTTTCTGTGGCAGCTGGAGTTAAATGCCACGACCATCTGCCGCTCTTGTTTGGATCCTACGCTTTGTTTGATGTGTTTGTTTTCCTTTTTATTGTTTTGTGTATTTTTTAAAAATAACTACTCTTGGTAGTACCGCACACATCAGACTAGCGCATGCGCACTCATACACGTGTAAATTGTGCGTGAGTGGGTGTATACATGTACACTGCGTATGTGCACGTGCAAACAGAGAGACGCGTACACGGTTCATACACACTTTATCGAAGGATTGTGTTTTAACATTTTAGATTGCGCAGCCTGTTTTATGGAGCAGGTTTGTTTACCTCTTTCTGTTTTGCTAACCGTTTTATTAAGCGTTAATGGTTCATATTATCATTAATTTCTGTTGCTTTTATTGCCATTAGTTTCTGTTGTTTTTAGTATCATTGGTTTCTGTTGCCTTATCGTTGATTCCCGTTGCGTTTCTTATCGTTGATTTCTGTGGCTTTTGTTATCATCGCTTTTATTTAATTTACCTTTGCTTACCCTTATTAGTGCACTCTTTCTTATTGCGCGACTTTGTGATATTTTTGCAACTGATTTTTATACTTTTATGAATAAATTGGTTGACTCTTGTGTATGATATTATTTTTGAGTCCTTACTTTTTGTTATGAACGCTTTATCATTGCATTCATTTTATTAAGACTGATATACATTTGTAACTTTAATGTTATTTTAAATATATACGGAAAATTTGCGTGTAGTAATTTCATAGGCATTGGTGATGAATAAGGTTTAAATAGCTCATGAATATCTAAACGTTTATGAGAATAACTTATAACTTGTGCGTCAGGATAAACTTGAAGGAATATTTGATTCCAGAATCGTTGCATGCCATCTTTGATGCAATCAGGCGAGTTGTTGCGTCGT
This sequence comes from Penaeus monodon, assembly GCF_015228065.2. Classification (NCBI taxonomy): domain Eukaryota; kingdom Metazoa; phylum Arthropoda; class Malacostraca; order Decapoda; family Penaeidae; genus Penaeus; species Penaeus monodon. Next base: position 12,600,398 of record NC_051418.1, on the reverse strand, counting down.
TTATTTGACCTGGTTTGCTGGTCAGTCCGATAGTCTTCCTGCTCTTAACCGACGGGTTTTTGACGTTTTCGGGTGTCGGACTTTTCGCCAACGGATAATTCGCCGCGGATAATTTGCCAACGGATAATTCGCCGTCGGATAATTCGCCGTCGGATAATTCGCCGTCGGATAATTCGCCGTCGGATAATTCGCCAGCGGATAATTCGCCGTCGGATAATTTGCCATCGGATAATTCGCCAGCGGATAATTCGCCGCCGAGCGTAATGGCGAGTCGAGATACCTCCGAGGTTCACCGTGACCGTTTTCATTTTATAGTGAGAAAATAGCATTTGCTCTAAAACATTTGGGAAAACAATTATTCAAAAAGCATGATAGAGGCCAGGGAGATTATCAAATATTTTAGAGGCAAACATTTTCAAAGCCGTCTCAGATTCACGAAAAGCATAACAGAGGTAACGTTGATCGTAAAATATGAAATAAATAAACATTTATTGAAAGGAGTATTTACAAGTCGTCAAAGGGAGGCTGTAACTTGGAGACTGTGAGCAACAGCCCTTCAAGAACCCAAGCCTCTCAGAGTGTTTATCCGGAGGAGATATCGCCCTGGGTGTGGGTTGACGCTAAGGTCATTCCAGGTCGCCAGGGAGAGATAGTTCAGCG
>NC_051418.1:12599317-12599702 GCF_015228065.2 Penaeus monodon | reverse complement strand
AATCACACCGCCGTGTGACAATTGTTGTTTTTCATTATATCGAATTGATTTTATTATGAAATAAATCACCTGTAGCATACAGCCATACTGTATTTTGTCTGATTTTGTTGCATTTCTTTTTTGTAACCGAAAGAACACGGCGTTTTTATTATGCCTGGTATACTTCTTTCTTTAAAATCAGACAGCATCAGTAAATTGATATCTTTGATTCATCTGGCAGTGATCTTTCTATTCGGCATAATGTTTGTTGGCGACGAGTCCAAAAGGTAATCGGTGAAATATACCTGTTCGGCCAAAAAAAGTCCGTCGGCAAAGTGTCCGTCGGCGAAAAGGCATTTGAATAACGAGCAGCTTGTCCTTCGAAGTCAGATATCCTGGTTATTTG
>NC_051418.1:12599117-12599287 GCF_015228065.2 Penaeus monodon | reverse complement strand
TTATTTTATTCATGGGTTTGTGTGCATTATTTCCCTTGTTGACGTTGGGTGTGTTGGCCTATTTTTTTTAAAGGATATTTTATTTAGTGGGAGTTACCTTTTACATCGAGTTCATGGTAATCTTAGGAGTCTTCTGAAGGTTTTCTCTAGACGGTATTTTCTTCGGCTCT
>NC_051418.1:12598908-12599014 GCF_015228065.2 Penaeus monodon | reverse complement strand
GAGTGCATAGGTTTCCTGGTTATAGTCCCGGAAAAAGAGAAAATGCATATAAATCAATAATATTGTCTTTCTTGATACCCTTGAAGATTGCAAAGATTACTTTTTT
>NC_051418.1:12598604-12598870 GCF_015228065.2 Penaeus monodon | reverse complement strand
TCCAGTGGGGATGGGGGGGGGAAGAGGAATGTCACCTGTTCGTTCAAATTAAGGGCCTTGATCGACGTGAAAGTGACACCCCGTCGCCTCCTCTCCGCCTTCTCGTATTCAACGCATTTCTTTCCCCTTGTTTCGGGTTCTTCCTCTCTCTCCTCCTCCTGCTACTGCTCTTACCCTCTCTTTTTGTTCTCTACTTCTTGTCTTTTCGCCTTGTTTCATATCGTCTTCTGAAGGCTGATTCGCATTGTTCCGTTGTGTCTTCGGTT
>NC_051418.1:12597826-12598525 GCF_015228065.2 Penaeus monodon | reverse complement strand
TAGAGGAGAGGGGATGCTCTGATTCAGAGAATTATTTCAGAAAGAGAGAGAAATATTAGTGATTCGTAATATTTAAAAAGAGTATTTTTATTCCAAGAGTTGTATCATAAAAAAAAATGTAATAAATTTTGAGTTTCTTTGTGTAGTTCTTCTGTTCTTCATAGTTTGTTTTTTGAATGAGTTATAATTTTACCTCCTGTTGGACATGTCAGAAAGTTCTTCAGATTGCCTGACAAGTTCAATAAATATTTCATACGTGACGGAAGGGCACTTCTTGTTCCCGCGGCTGCTAGTCAGTGACTGGCCGTTGAAAGGGTGCCGTTCACAGTGTCGGCAGCACGGCACCGTCACGTCAAAAGTTTCTTCAAAAGAATCCGTGACGTGACGTTGACGAACCGTTTGGCGTGAACAGAGTCCATTTAATTACATGGAATTGTGACGGAACGGTGACGTGACGCGATCAATCGTGTTAATCGGCCTTTACTCTTACTCTCCATTATCTTCTGTTCTTTTCTCTCTCTGGAGGTCGTACCTTCCTTTCTGTTTTCTTTGTCTTTCCTTTTACTTCTGATTTTGTTCTCCTGACTCCTCTTCCCCTGTTTACTGTATCTGTATCCCTTTCATCACCTTTTATTCTATGCTACTGCTGTTTTGGCCGATGTTCTTGGCTTCCCTTCTTTTCCCTGATTTCTCTTCTCT
>NC_051418.1:12597333-12597633 GCF_015228065.2 Penaeus monodon | reverse complement strand
TCTGAATAGATCTTGTGTGGTCGAGCGGAAGGAACTTCTCTCTTGATTCGCCCGTGAGTAAGATCCTTCGACCGCAGAGTTCACGTGAGAAGAGGAAAGCGCCGTCTCTTCCCGCGTTGGTCGCTGCTGGGTGCGGGCAGAAGGGCAGCTCTTGTTGCACTGATGAAAAACCTCCAAGCCCGCTGCCACTGGGGCTTTCTTGCTGTCGTGGCTCAGCCCCCTCGCTCTTCTTCAACTGCGCTCTCTGTTGCTCATGCTTGTCCCGGTCCTCAACCCGTCTCCCATCGCCCGCGTTCTTGA
>NC_051418.1:12596171-12597019 GCF_015228065.2 Penaeus monodon | reverse complement strand
ATATCGTCCAAAGCACGAGAGATTGAATGACGGGGGGGGGGGGGTTATGTGATATTTAGGTCAAATTCCACGTCCTTGATTAAATGTCATGTGGATGTTCTTGGTAAGCATTCCTGGAGAAGCTTTCTGGATTAGTACGTCGGGTGGGGGGGATGATGCCGAAGCCAGGATTGAAAAAGGCTGAGCGGCGGGCCGCGCAACCAGGCTGCCTCACGGCCGCGTTGCACCAGGTCCCTTCATTTCCCCGTAACACTCCTTATCTGTCATCGTATTTAATTACGTTTAGTGAGTACATGCTATAGAACTGGGTGGTACACATAGATACTTGATACTATATTTTTTTTTTCCGCTTTCTCCACGTCTTTGAAATTTTATCTGTTTATTCACTCGGAAATCTGGGCAGCTGGCCTTTATTTTTCGCAGTTTATAAACCTACCCCTATTTTTGGCCCTTTGAGACTGCCTGGTAGGATCTCAATCATTCTAAGTTTGACTACCCTGTCCTACTTGATGGTATAGTAAACCCCCGATGCAATATTTTTCTTGATATACGTTTTTTTCTTTCTCTTTCTTTTTTTTAAACTATCTTTGATAATGACTCATCTAAAATAATATGTTCCAGAATTTTTTCTTTTTCTTTTTTCTACTTTTATAAAGGGTCATCCAAATAATTATCCAGAAAATTGACGTTTGCATGGTAAATTAGTGCAATAAACTCACACAGGATTGATAGCACCTGTAACCTACTTACCGCAAGTCCTAATTTTCCTCCCTGGTGGCCGGGTTCAGGAGGCAGGTTGGTTTGCAGAAGGACCAGCAGATTGGGGGCGAAGCGTGACGGGCGGGATG
>NC_051418.1:12595767-12595976 GCF_015228065.2 Penaeus monodon | reverse complement strand
TTCGAGCGTCAAATACACCTCAGTGTTATTAAATGTCCGAATTGTAACAATGGAAAGACGTCTCTTAGAGAGAGAGCGGTGACTTTTGAGAAATGCTTGAATGAGGATAGTATATAAGTGTGAAAGTAACAACGTCTTTGACACTTTTTTTTCAGTACGGTAATTTCGCCGACGCTCATTATATGTAAGTAATATTTTAATTGCCGGTC
>NC_051418.1:12595562-12595739 GCF_015228065.2 Penaeus monodon | reverse complement strand
GGGTCTTTTCGTTCGACCTCGTATATCCAAGGACTCCGGTACAATCCGTCGTATTATCGGACAAGGACGCGTTGCATTGGTAGCTTTTCTCCCTCGAGGCATTCGCTTCGTAATTAAATCCTCGTCGTAGATAGATTTCGTACATTTGGGTCGGCTAATGGAAGCAACCGTAGATTG
>NC_051418.1:12594935-12595370 GCF_015228065.2 Penaeus monodon | reverse complement strand
AGAGGACGCCAGGGAAAGTTATTCTCTCCTTATTATCTTGGAGTGTAATGTTTTTTGTTTTTTTTTTATTCAAGTTGATTGATCACTTTCATCTACTGCGCTGGTGTGATATGCGTCGCTACCTCCCTTTCTTTATTTTTCTTGAATAAGGCGCTAGCTGCTGGTGGGGGAGCTGGGGGAGAGACTTGAACGACCCGCTGTTATTCAATAATAAAACACTGCCTATCGACTACTCTCGAGTGATTGACAGCGAAGTTTCAACGGTTGTTCTGCTAAATGCGTTATCGTGTGTGGATTGAATTGGTTCCCTTTCACGGTCTTCGATCCTGATGTGTGTAGATAGGTTGCAGGTTTGGAATTCTCTCCTTTCTTTTCTACTCGGTTCTTTTCCCTTCTCTTTTCTGTCTCCTTTCTACATTTTTCTTTTTTTTCTTT
>NC_051418.1:12594269-12594537 GCF_015228065.2 Penaeus monodon | reverse complement strand
TGCTTTCGCCCCAGTGAGAGTGAAGAGAGGCGGATGCCCATGTGTCTTGAGGCCCCGAGGCGTACAGGTGCCCCGTGTTCGTGTATCTTAATAAACTCTTTCCATAAATATTTAGAGGGTGAAAGCCTTTGTGTTTGCGTTGTCTTTCGGGATTGCCACACGGCCTTTTTTTTGTGTGGGGGGGGGGGGATGTACCATATGTTTTAAAGGTGCCTTGGGGAAGGGGGAGGGTGATAGGTCACGTGAGGTCATCATATCCGGTACTTTC
>NC_051418.1:12593353-12594107 GCF_015228065.2 Penaeus monodon | reverse complement strand
TATACACGTATATACTATGTGTGCATGCTTCTCCCCACCCCCGTGCGTGCCCCTCCCCCCACCCCTCCTCCCCACCCCGTGCTAGCCCCTCCCCCCACCCCTCCTCCCCACCCCGTGCTAGCCCCTCCCCCCACCCCTCCTCCCCACCCCGTGCGTGCCCCTCCCTTCCAGACGCTTTGGATGACAGCCGCATAAAAGCAAAGGACCGGCGAGTGTTTGCACGTTGCTGCATTTATGAGACGGGGATTGGCGCTTGCGTCGGGTGCCAAAAAGGCAAGCTATTGCTTATTGATTTGACAAACAAGTTGAGGTTCGTTCGCTCGTGGTGCGGTATGCTAAGGGACCTTTTTATTTACCGAATAATAGTTTGTGAAGGAGGTTCTTTGAATCTCGGGTTGCGGGCTACTTCGACTCGGCTGCGGGAACTCTCGCACGACGGAAGGACGAGCGCAAGGTCGTGGCAGGCCGGCACGACTCTTCTCCTCGACCCGTCCCGCCGTTGTTGCAAAAATAGCCCTCCGGACGAACGTGTTGCGTGACAGGCATGCCGCGAGAGCCCAGAATTGTCCCGCCAGGAGATAACAGTCCGTTATGGGTGTCGATAAATCAATGAATGTGGCGCACTCACTCGCAACAGGGGCGTCTATGGCACGCACAAGCACGTGCACTCATCTTAAACCCCCACTCGGGTTTAACCACACTCTTCACGCCCCCAAAAACCCCCGCGAACAGCCAGCACTACAGACACACCAAA
>NC_051418.1:12592513-12593262 GCF_015228065.2 Penaeus monodon | reverse complement strand
TTTATACTTTCGCATCAGACTCGTCGCCTATAAGGACTCGTTCCTCGCCCTTCGCCCCCGGGCATCCGCAACGAAAAATTGGTAGAATAAACAGAGAATAGAGAGCCTGGCGGTGCATGTGCGTGTATTCGTTGCGTGCGAGTGCGTTCGCGCGCCTGGCATATAAACGTTTTCCCCGAGGCGTCGCAGCGATACCTAGAAACTGGTGTGAACTGGAACGATAAGAGAGAGAAAAAAAAGATTAAAGACTAGAAAAAGGGAAATGTCAGAGATAGTTTCAGGAAGCTCAGCAGTGCAGAAGTCTCTTTAAAAATGCAACAGTATTCTTGGCATACCTTCTTTTGGCGCTCCACCCCCCCCCCCCTTCCCCCTTCACGGACTTCTCTTGGTGTTATTATCGTGTAATCATGACACCCCTCCCCCCATTATCTTATCCCCCTCCCCCATTCTCTTATCACCCTCCCCTCCTCCCATTCTCTTTCCCCCCTCCCCTCCCCCATTCTCTTTCCCCCCCTCCCCTCCCCCCATTCACTTATCCCCCACCCCTCCCCCCATTCTCTTCCCCCCCCTCCCCCATCCTCTTATCCCCCTCCCTCCCTCCCCTCAGTCTGTGGAATGATTGAGGAAATATCGGTATGATCAGGAACAGAGGAACAGTGACATAGGTGAAAGTTGAGAGGAAAAAATAGGAGGAAAGGTTATTATTTGCATGGAGGAAAAACTGACAAGGAAGCAGCGCGAAAGAGAAG
>NC_051418.1:12592299-12592455 GCF_015228065.2 Penaeus monodon | reverse complement strand
CTTAACCATTAGACTGACCTAAATGCACAGGTTGCATAATAGTAACGTTGAGACATGTCGTTACATAACTTAGCAAAACAGACGGCTTTAGGAGCGGCAAACGACAAACGAGATGCGGTTGGCAGTTGCTCTGGAATAACTTTTAATGGGATATGA
>NC_051418.1:12591000-12591087 GCF_015228065.2 Penaeus monodon | reverse complement strand
AGACGTCTGCGTGAAATTGCGTGACACAAGAAGGGAGTGAGAACGCTCGCAAGTCTAAAGTATTAAAAGATGGGAAAAAAAAAAAAA
>NC_051418.1:12590592-12590760 GCF_015228065.2 Penaeus monodon | reverse complement strand
AGATATATCTAGCAAGGCATCCATGCAGCGTGGAGTTCCCTTGGAGAACAGGAAGTAACGCCGCCAGGTGATGGTAGGCTAGGACGGCCACAACAGAGGGAGGGATTGTCTCCGGTGACTGATTGCAGGGCGTATATGGGAGAGAAGCCGCGGACTCTAAAGACATGC
>NC_051418.1:12590070-12590356 GCF_015228065.2 Penaeus monodon | reverse complement strand
CGTGCGTGCCTCTCTTCAGGTAAACCTTGCGAGCCGAGGCGTGTCATTCTACCGCCTCCGTCCTTGCGAGATGCGACGCTCATTTCCCCGGCTATCGTCGGCGCCAATTTAGAAGGTAATGGCGTGAAAGTGTTCCCTTGAGAACGATCGCGGAGATGTGTATGATCTTTCGTTCTCTCTTTCCGCGTGGATTCGTGGGTGCAGACGGAATGCCGCGGAAAGGGAGGGGGATTTCATGATTGATTGATTCGATAAGTGGAGGTTATTGGGAAGAGAACGATGAGAT
>NC_051418.1:12586701-12586824 GCF_015228065.2 Penaeus monodon | reverse complement strand
TGGCCTTTATTCCTTTCCGACTGCAAAAAGCCATTCACAAGCACACTCACCGTGACTGGCTTGCAATCAGTGTGCAATTATGTTTTCGGTGTCATTGTTCCGGTGTCAAAAATTACTCTCCGG
>NC_051418.1:12586463-12586544 GCF_015228065.2 Penaeus monodon | reverse complement strand
CCTGTCTCTACGGCTGACTTTTCCTTTTGTTTCTACCCCCCCCCTCTTCCTCTTTCTCAGACTTTCTCCTCTCGCCCACTT
>NC_051418.1:12585899-12586396 GCF_015228065.2 Penaeus monodon | reverse complement strand
TTTTTCCCCAAATACCCCACATTTTACCCTCACGTATTAAGGTTTTTTTTGGGTTCGGGTTGGGGGGGGGGGGGGTTTTTTTCCCCAAAAAAGCCCGACGCCTTCCCACCCCCCCCCTTCCCCTCTTCTCCTCCCTCTCCCCCTCCCCCTTCCCTCCCCTCACACCCTCCCCCCTTTCCTCCCTCGGGGTTATTTCCCCCCTTCGTGTACCCTCTCCCATCCACGCTTTTTTTTTTCAAAAATTATTTAATTTAATATTTAAATTAAAAATGATTGTTAGAGTTGGGGTTGGGTTGTGGGGGGGTTGGTGGGGGGTGGTTGGGGGTTTTTGGTGGGGGGGGAAAGGGGGGGGAGGGGGGGTGGGTTTGGTATACGTATTTGGAAAATTTTGTTTTTCTTTTAATTTTTTTTATATGTTAATATGTTAAAATTTGTTTTTTGTTATTTAAATACAATTTCTTTAAAAAATTTTTTCTTATTTCTTTTCAAAATTAAAA
>NC_051418.1:12581747-12582740 GCF_015228065.2 Penaeus monodon | reverse complement strand
CCAATGCAAGCGACTTCCTTGATGAATGCCCCTTGATCAGGCGCGGTCGCGGTTCCTGGTCCTTGTAAATCAACCGTTTCATTATTCATAGATATTGGTCGATCAGTGTTCCGTCGTTCGGCCGCGGAATGAATCGATGCTTCACAGGGTTAGATCGCCTATCCATACAGGCCAGCAGACGCGCACACGCAAGTACGCACCAGCCGTCCCACCTACGCTTTCTCGCGAGCCATCTGGGTAGCCACCTGGGCTCTGTGTGCTACTTAAAGGAACCAACCAGCAACACGGAGCCAGGGCCACTTTCATCCACCATCTTTGCGGCGGGTCAGTGCGTAAGTGCGTGCGCGCATTGCCACGTACGCAGGTGCCTTGCTATGGACGTGGGTAGTTCCGTTAGGCGATCGGTATGCGAGGGAGCTAATGATGAGCCTTCGAGAAAAGCCAGCACGTTGGTAGACTGCGAAGGGAAGACGGCAAACCGGTAACTCATATACAGAGAAGGCAGCTTCCCGATCACCGGGCAGGACAATGAGCTGTTGATTACTAATGTGAAGGTAGTTTAGATGTAAGAAAAGATTCGGCCATTAACGGACCGCGTCCGGTCGGGAGTATAAGCGTCACCCGCATTTCAGGAAGAGTAAGCTAATCATACAACCAGTCATGCTTACATGCAGGCTTTATCCCACCATCCACATGGGGTAGGCAGACAAGTAACACCAGAAAGCAAGGTAGCAGGCTTTTAACGGCCCAGCGGTCAGAGGGAAAGACAGAAGTTAAACATTTCGGTCAGAAACGAGCTGGCGAAGTAAATACCCGTCCATTCGACTCCATTGCAGGCGATAACACGTACTTTCAGCGCGTCCAGCCATGAGTAGTACACATTTTTTGGTCCGTTTGTTACCAATTATTCCATTAGCGAAGTGATACCCCGCCGAAAAAAAACACGAGGGGGCTTTTTTGCGCTGTAAAGAAGGCAAAAAATGAATAACCTTT
>NC_051418.1:12581455-12581556 GCF_015228065.2 Penaeus monodon | reverse complement strand
AACAAAGTGAAGGGAAAATGAATTAGGAAAAGAAAAATATTTTCCTTGTCTTTTTTCGTAGACTTAATACACATCCTGTTGGTCAATGAGAGGAAAAGAAA
>NC_051418.1:12579894-12580911 GCF_015228065.2 Penaeus monodon | reverse complement strand
CTGAATAGATGGTGATGATGATGAAGCCTTGATAAGTGGGAAATGAGGGAGAAGTAAATAAAGGGGGGCGGAACAACACAATAAAAAAATAAAGAAATGTGAAAAAAAACGAGGATGATAAGGAACAAGAGTAAGGTGTATAAGCAAGAATTTTGGAATGAAGAGGGAGATGTATGAATGGGGGTATTCCCCCCGGGTTAACCCCCCATTCCCCCCCCCCCCCTCCCTCCCCCCCCCTTTTCCCCCCCTCCCCCCCTTCCCCCGTCCCCCTCCCTTTGCGGAACCCCCTTGCTCCCTGGGCCGCCCTGCCCCTTTTTTTGCCCCCCCCCACCCCCCCTCTCCCCCCCGCTCTCTCCCTCTCCCTCTCCCCACGGGTGAAAGGCTGCTGCTTTTCCTTGCCCCCCCACGCACCACCCCCCCCCGCCCCCAACCCCACCCCCCCCCCCCCCGCCCCCGCACCCCCGCCCCCCCCGCCCCCGCCTCCCCCCCCCCCCCCCACTCCCCCCGCCCCCCCCCCCCCCCACACACACACACCCCAAAAAAACACAACAAGTTTGGGAATCGGGGGACCCGGTCTTCTTTCTATCGTCTCCAGTTCCTCCTCAACTCTCTTCCTCTCCTCCCTCCTTTCCCCCCTTCTTCTAACCCCCTTCCCTCCCCTCCCGCTTCTCTCTCTACCCCTTCCCCTCCCCTCCCCTGTTTGTATAAACTCCCCTTTTCCTCTCCCCCCTCACCCTAACCCCCCCCCCCCCCCCCCCCCCCCCCACCCACACCCCCCCCCACCCTCCCCCAACCCTCCTTTCCTCATACCTCCCTCCCTTCGCCCCCCCTTCCTCCTTCAAACCCCCTCCCCCTCCCCCCCCTCCCTTCTCCTCTAACCCCCTCCCCCTCCCCCCTTCCCCCCTCCCCCCCTTCTCCTCTAACCCCCCCTTCTCCTCTCCCCCCTCATCGCTCTCTCCCCACAGAAGGAGGGTGCAACATGCGTTATCCAGGTCACAGCCGTAACTCCGCTCTGAT
>NC_051418.1:12579079-12579494 GCF_015228065.2 Penaeus monodon | reverse complement strand
CGACACAGCACGCAGTTTCCAAGCTTTTGTATGTCCTTGATTAATTAAATAATGTTTTGTTTAAAATTTTGTTTTCTTTCCTTCCTTGTTTGTGCCTTAATTATTGTTTTTATGCTTCCTTCCTCGAGTGATTCATTTATTTCGTTCCTGCAGTTGGCGTTCATTTTATCAGTCGACTTGTTATTAATTCGGGTCAGTGATAAAAAAAGATTTTTTTTTTAAGCAATTATAGCCACTTCTTATGAAACAGTGTTATGTATTTGGTGTTGGTCAGTTAATTATTCATTCTAATTATTCTTCATCGATCGGCGAATAGAGGTTATTACAAAGTCCGTTCTTCCAGTTAAAGTTCTAGTCGGGTGATAGCGGCCTGAATTATTAAAAGGCTTGGGTGGGGGAGGCAGGCTGGTACATA
>NC_051418.1:12578772-12578848 GCF_015228065.2 Penaeus monodon | reverse complement strand
GGGATGGACTTAAAAAGGGAAAGGGTAAAGAGTAATTAGGGGGGCGATGAAAAAAGGAAGGCGGGGTGAAAAAGGG
>NC_051418.1:12576984-12577672 GCF_015228065.2 Penaeus monodon | reverse complement strand
ACTGGTATTTAGTCCGGAGTAAATTGCATGCAAGTAGCGGCTCAAATAACTTGCGTGTTTAGAGACGTGTTATTTCGAAGTGATGTCGAGGAATTTTGGAACGAAGCAAGTCACTCACCAAGACGTGCCCTCACTCATGTCTTCGGCTTATGACGTGATGGAGAAAAAAAATGAAACGTGATTAAAATAGCGAGATGTAATTTAAAGGTTGTAATAAAATGATAAATTGTGATTTAAAGGTTGTAAATAAAGGATAACATGTAATATAAAAGTAGTAATGAAATGCTAAAAGATAAAAATGTAATGTGAAGGTAATCTGAATATAATTGTGAAATATTTGGGGAAATGATATTATCATTGATACACGGGTGAGCGTGTACGTTATCATGAAAGACAAGAGCAGAGGAAGTGGGAGCACGACCCCCCCCCCCCACACACACACACACCAACTTGGATCCGGGCTTGTTAAAGGTCACTCTCATAGGGGAGGCAAATATCACTATTGCTTCACTGTTACATTAGTCTCCACCATGACATCACCGTTTTCATGGTGTGCTCTGTGGAGGGTCTGTCTCTCTTTCCTTCTCTCTTTTCTCATGTTGCTCCTTACAACTTTCCCTTTCTCATTTGTATATTCTCTCTGAATATACGATCTATCTGATTATCCCTTTCCTCCTTTTGTACCATA
>NC_051418.1:12576698-12576811 GCF_015228065.2 Penaeus monodon | reverse complement strand
ATACAGATTTTTGCAACTGGTTAGTCCTTACCTTCTTTTTAATGAAAATCTATCTAGAAGCTTGATGTGATGTAAATGAACAATTCTGCTTTGGCTTTGAATTAGACGCTTTA
>NC_051418.1:12576335-12576424 GCF_015228065.2 Penaeus monodon | reverse complement strand
CGAACAGGGAGCTGCAACTTCGCGTCGATACCGAAGAGGCTGGGAGTGTAACTTTTCTGCATTCACTGGCGTTTTGTTTGACGTTATTC
>NC_051418.1:12576101-12576244 GCF_015228065.2 Penaeus monodon | reverse complement strand
AGAGCGTGTAGCAGCCTTTGGCATGAGGGAGGGACGCGGGGCGGCGGATGCATGCCAGTTTCCTCGCTGCGAAGGTGACTTGCCATTTCTTGGTCCATGCAATGATGAGTGCTATGATATTGATCCACGGCGTCCCTCGGTGA
>NC_051418.1:12575870-12575994 GCF_015228065.2 Penaeus monodon | reverse complement strand
GCCTTGTGGGACACTTGCCTCATGGGAAGTTTGGAAGATGTATGGCTGTTTACAACCACCTGCATTGTTCTTCCTTGTAGGTAGTCTTCAAGTAACACCAATAGATCTCCTGCTTTTCAGCTTA
>NC_051418.1:12573800-12575805 GCF_015228065.2 Penaeus monodon | reverse complement strand
GAGGGATTTTTGCCAGGCAGTCGAAATCTGGAGGAGGAGGAGGTCCGACGCAGCCGAAGTGCCTGTTGCTGATGCGATGGTGTTCAGCAAAGAACGCTTGTAATTTTTTAATCATAATTTTTCATACACCTTCGCCAAAAAGGACAAGAGAGAGATGGATCTATAATTCACGGGAAATGTCTTGTTCATCTGTTTTGTGAATGACCGCAACATGGACAGTCTTCCTCAGTTTTGGCCATGTGGTTTACACCATACATGGTTGGAAGAGCGCAGCAAAAGACGTGGCCAGCTGGTCGCCACACGTAACGAGAGAATGGGGGATGATCTTGTCTGGCCCCACAGCTTTCGTCTCATCCAGGTCCTTGACTTTTCGTCTCGCTTCTTGCACCGTGGACATGGAGTCGTGATTGACTCGGTGATGACGCTCGTGGAGGCGGCTTGTTTGGTTCAGTTAAGTAGCAGGCAAGAAGGTTGTCCCTTTCTTGGCTGGAGGCAGCCACAGATCCATCTGGCCTGTCGAGAGCTGGGATGCCTTCGTCTGGCGTAAAACTCTGGTGTTGCTTAATTCAATCCCACCAGGATTTACCTCCCACTAATTGGCCAGACTGCTTGGTCCATCGGTCCTCCTAACTCGTGATGGCCCACTTCTGTGCCCTCTTCATCCTGGAAGCGGCAGTGGCATAGAACTGTTTGTTTCGCCTTGTGTGGCTACGTTTGTAGCGGATCCAATCCTTGACCTTGTTGTCTGCTGTTTCTCTGCAGTGAAGACCAAACAAGGTCGATCCATCGGCTCGGCCTTGTAGTCTCCATAAGGTACGAAGGCCGATTGGAGAGTGACAAGATGACATGTCAGAACTTGGGCTTGGTCTTCTACGCCTCCAGCAAGGATGTTCCATTCTGTTACATGTAGAACATCATGATGTCCTTATCAGCCGCTTCCTCCTGCAAAGCTCTGATACTCAGGCTGGTAAGAATGGCGTAGTGGTCAGACGAGCCAGCAGCTCCCACAGTGTGACGTTGCCACTCCATCAAGTGATGAACCTGACGTGTGCGTAGGGAAATCCTGGTTGTTGATCAAACCAATGATGTCTAACTGATCCCTGAATGATTTTGCCATTTTACTTACAATTGTATTTTTACAGAGGTGTTTATGTAGCAAGTTGTAGAGGGTTACCTGAAGGAATATCATGGGTTCAGATCCCTGCAACTGGGTATATGAACACACAGGAGAGAGGCTTCTTGAAAGTTTGTCCAGAGCTTAGAAATGTACCATTTATCCTGTCATTCCTGTGTCACTTTTTGTTGCCGCTGATTCTACCAAAATTGTTGAAAATAGTGGTTTGGTGACTAGTGTTGTTTTGGGCTTGCTCGGGTGAGATGCTGCAAAGGGACGCTCCCGTCTCTCCTTGTACGACAGTTCTACTCATCGTGACCATGGTGCGGCAGAATTCGCAGAACTGTTTCTTCCTACTGTCGTCCTGGGAATGCTGTTTGCTTGACAGTACTGGCAGAACGAATTCCTTTTGTTAGATCGTTGAGGCTGAGTCCGTCGACGCTGTGATAAGTGGTGTTGCAGCTGCAATGACGGGCGACGAGTGCGACATGAACGGTGTTGTGGTACGTTCACCTCGCCTTGGCATCGAAGGGGATGTTGGTTTTGCCACACCACTCCGCGTCGATACGGTCTGCAATTGGCCGTACTGGTAGTTGACTTGAATCTTAGAGTCGATACTTGAATATTATCTGAGTTGCAGTGACTACAGTCTCTTTCTTGTTTGCGAGGTTCTACGAGACCGTGTTAAAGAAACGAAGATTTTTTTTCACTAAAGTTCCGCTCGCAAGTTTCGTTGTCGTGGTAATCAGTTGACTGTTGGGAAGGTTGAGTAGTTCCTCTTCTGAAGGACTGGACTGAGCTTCCTCAGCGGGAGTATGATGCTGGATAAATTTAACCGGTTCTGCAAGGACCCTCCGTGATGCAGATTGGTCGCAGATAAATCCACTGTTT
>NC_051418.1:12573269-12573486 GCF_015228065.2 Penaeus monodon | reverse complement strand
GGGGGTGGAGAAAAGAGTGGAGAGTGAAATTTTGGGGGAGTAGGAAGGTGTAAGCGATAGAGAAATCAAGATTGATCGTGAAAGGATAAAAAAAGAAACATCAAAATTGTGTTCATAGATATGACGTGGTCATGAACGTAAGTACAGATTGGTCACGCGCGTTCTCAGGCAGTCACGTCTTCAACTCCTTTTTTGTGCACCTAATATTCTCGCTTTA
>NC_051418.1:12571549-12571723 GCF_015228065.2 Penaeus monodon | reverse complement strand
CGTACAAATTTCTTTCGGTCTGCCTTTGGAGGAGGAGGGAGGGGGGGGGGGCGAGCGTGTCTTCTGATTTCGCTCTCTTGATTTTCTCGTTTTCCTCCGTTTCATGCTTTCCCTTTCGGTTCGGAGGCTGCCGCTTGCGAGGGCCTTGTTGCTTTGGATATTCCTTTGACCTCA
>NC_051418.1:12570690-12570874 GCF_015228065.2 Penaeus monodon | reverse complement strand
CTTTTCGTACAATTTCTTTCGGTCTGCTTTTGGAGAGGAGGGAGGGGGGGGCGAAGCGTGTCTTCTGATTATGCTCTATATGTATTTTCTCGATTTTCCTCCGTTTCATGCTTCCCTTTCGTTCGAGGCTTGCCGCTTGGAGGGCTTGTTGCTTTGATATTCTTTGACCTCATGTGTTTTGTAT
>NC_051418.1:12569826-12570151 GCF_015228065.2 Penaeus monodon | reverse complement strand
TGAGGTCAAAGGAATATCCAAAGCAACAAGACCCTCGCAAGCGGCAGCCTCCGAACCGAAAGGGAAAGCATGAAACGGAGGAAAACGAGAAAATCAAGAGAGCGAAATCACAAGACACGCTCGCCCCCCCCCCCTCCCTCCTCCTCCAAAGGCAGACCGAAAGAAAATTTGTACGAAAAGATGAATAGATTGACATAATAAGGGTGAGGATCTACCAAACGCGAGAGACACGGGAGACGCAGGAGTCGCGAAACAAACACTTATATTTGACGAGGCTGTAAAGAGGCTGCGATGTCTGATCCCGGACACAGATCGACACCTTGCA
>NC_051418.1:12569663-12569739 GCF_015228065.2 Penaeus monodon | reverse complement strand
CCATCGACGAGCCGAAGGAGAAAGTGCTCGAACATATATCAAGTTGTGGCTCTCTTGCCCCAGTAAAGGAACTGGG
>NC_051418.1:12568778-12569386 GCF_015228065.2 Penaeus monodon | reverse complement strand
ACCTGGAACCAGAGGAGTATCTTTTTCCTCCGTGCTCGAGGGGGAGATAGATGAGAGCTGTGCGGGGGGGGGGGGTCCAGGCTGAGGTGAGCGCGGCGAGTGCCAGAACCCAGGTGCGGATGGGAGTGACGTCATGGGGCGAAGTAGGGTATGGGGAAGAGGATATATATATGAATAAATGAAGGCCAAGGAATGAAGGGAGGGTTAAGAAAAGGAAAAGGAGTCGTCGGGAGTAGAAGGAAAAAATAGGAAGTAAAGAAAAGAAATAATAGGTAGGTAGATAGATGGGAATTATTTACCACCAGCAGTGTAAGCAACTCGAGGCAGCTTCGCTAAAACTCTGGGACTTTCGAAACTTTATGCGGCGTATGTCAAAACTGACACGGGTTCTCAATTTAGAAATTTTCGCATGCATTTTTGAGCCTCTCTGTCCTTGGCATTGTTGTTGTTGCTGGCGCATCTCCCGCTTGACTTTCGCCCGGTTGCCATGAGCCTCCCCCGCGTCAGGCTTGACAGTCGTCGTGCCACTCGATGCCATGGTCACTGTTGACTCTTTTAGTTGTTTCTGCTGTCGTTTTTTGTGGAGAGGGATTGAGGTTTCCAAGCAT
>NC_051418.1:12568518-12568714 GCF_015228065.2 Penaeus monodon | reverse complement strand
TATCCAGAAATTACGATAGGTGGGAAGAGGAGCAGGTTGACAAGCAGACGTCACCTGCTGCAGCCTCGGAAGGGATTGGCAAGCAGGCAGACAGGTCGTCTTGCAGAGAGGTTTGCAGACAAGCGCGAGGTAAACGGCTTAACCAGTGCTACAGCTTCCCTACGTTGTGCCAGATAGTGCGGGGTTTAGCACTACA
>NC_051418.1:12567781-12568501 GCF_015228065.2 Penaeus monodon | reverse complement strand
GTGGTGAGGTGTGCTTGCGGGACGTTTGGATCTGGCGTTGCTCAAAGCAGGAGGCCCAGACCGGTCCTCGTGACTGGATGCTTGTGGGTTCCTTCGCCACCTAAATAGCAGAGTGACTGAGTCAATGGGCGACTGAGTCAATGGGCGACTGAGTCAATGGGCGACTGAGTCAATGGGCGACTGAGTCAATGGGCGACTGAGTCAATGGGCGACTGAGTCAATGGGCGGCTGAGTCAATGGGCGGCTGAGTCAATGGGCGACTGAGTCAATGGGCGACTGAGTCAATGGGCGGCTGAGTCAATGGGCGGCTGAGTCAATGGGCGGCTGAGTCAATGGGCGACTGAGTCAATGGGCGACTGAGTCAATGGGCGGCTAGCCCGATGGGCGGCTGAGTCGATGGGCGGCTGAGTCGATGGGCGACTGAGTCAATGGGCGACTGAGTCAATGGGCGACTGAGCCAGTGGGTGACTAAGCGAATGAGATAGGAAGAAGGAAGAAAAGCGAAATGAGTGAGGAGGGGAGGGAGAAGAGAACGCGTTGATGAGAATCCAAAATTTCAAATTTAGTAAAGCGTCTAAATGTGATCAAACGTAAATAGCTTTTAGGTTGATTAATTTTCACTCTTGTTATTTCATATTATTTTTTTAATCTGCTCCAGTTTCTCTTAATCTTCACGATTCGGTTTCGAATGAGAGTGAAAAAGAGAAATGTATATATATC
>NC_051418.1:12567602-12567748 GCF_015228065.2 Penaeus monodon | reverse complement strand
TTTCGTGCTAACTTTCCCTCTTTCCCAATTAGACATCTTGGAAAGCGAAACCGTTATGACGAGTGAGAAAAAGAAATTCACGCTTCCTGCATGGTGCATTTGTATGCCGGGATCGTCATGCTGATTCTCCCGAGGAAACTTTACCC
>NC_051418.1:12566423-12566547 GCF_015228065.2 Penaeus monodon | reverse complement strand
AGCAACTCCTCCATACTTTGGAATATCGCGATTCGCCAATTCTCTCTTTAATTCTAATCAGCTGTTTAGTATTTTAAAAAAAGGAAAAAAAACATGTATAGTACTGTAGATTATTTCCCTCCAC
>NC_051418.1:12566145-12566343 GCF_015228065.2 Penaeus monodon | reverse complement strand
TTTTCTGAAAGCGCTGAATCAGAGTTTACCAGAGTCTGGGAAGTGAGTTGCCATTTCGCATTTTCTGTGACTGGAGGGAATGTTATCGTAATCAAGGGACTTTGAGCCTTGTGGATACCTTGCTTATGGCCATTGGACGCGAGTTGAAGGAAAGTGCCACTGTTGGTGGTCAAGTCTTTGTTACGAGTTTTTAATAAT
>NC_051418.1:12564111-12566044 GCF_015228065.2 Penaeus monodon | reverse complement strand
TGTATATTCATTTGTTATTTCCAAGAAAAGGAGATCCACTAAGGAGAACAGCTAGAAATAAGAGCGAGTCGAAAACTTTGATGACGTAATTATTAATTCATCAAACGGTACATATCGGTGAATATTTTTCACTTCATTAAATCCCTTGGTTGATGATAAAAAGGGTGGATTGACCTGATATAATTATCTGATACGATTATTGTGCTTATTTCACATTGATTAGAACACTGATTTGCTTATTAATGGACAATTATCTTTGTATCATTATTTTCAGGAAACGGTTAAAGGTGCACGCGGGACGGAGTATTATATAAGGTAATGTCACCTTTAAACTTTTGGTATCTCTGCGGTAGGTGTTTGGTCAGTTAGTCTGTTTGTCTGTCAGTCAGGTTCGAATGTATTCTTGAATTGTTCGTTCATTTTTTTTTTTCCATTCGTAAAGCGAAAACAGAGGTAAGCTTATTCTTGTACGAGTTGCTTCCCTTTTTAAAAGATACTAAATGCAAATCCCGCTGATAACATCGCATTTAATGATAACATTCGCAGTGAGAAATATTGCAAAGTTGGTGACCAAACCCTCGTAGTGAGAAATGTTGCAACGTTGGTGACCAAACCCTCGTAGTGAGAAATGTTGCAACGTTGGTGACCAAACCCTCGTAGTGAAAATGTTGCAACGTTGGTGACCAAACCTCGTAGTGAGAAATGTTGCACGTTGGTGACAACCCTCGTAGTGAGAATGTTGCAACGTGGTGACCAAACCCTCGTAGTGAGAAATGTTGAAAATTTGTGACCAAACCTCGTAGTGAGAAATTGCAACGTTGTGACCAAACCCTCGTAGTGAGAAATGTTGCAACGTTGGTGACCAAACCCTCGTAGTGAGAAATGTTGCAACGTTGGTGACCAAACCCTCGTAGTGAGAAATGTTGCAACGTTGGTGACCAAACCCTCGTAGTGAGAAATGTTGCAACGTTGGTGACCAAACCTTCGTAGTGAGAAATGTTGCAACGTTGGTGACCAAACCCTCGTAGTGAGAAATGTTGCAACGTTGGTGACCAAACCCTCGTAGTGAGAAATGTTGCAACGTTGGTGACCAAACCCTCGTAGTGAGAAATGTTGCAACGTTGGTGACCAAACCCTCGTAGTGAGAAATGTTGCAACGTTGGTGACCAAACCCTCGTAGTGAGAAATGTTGCAACGTTGGTGACCAAACCCTCTTGATATCGAAAGCTAGCCCGAGGTGCACCGGAGGAAAATTAACTCAAGGTGAACTTTCCTCTGTCTTGCAAGGAAGCTCGGGTCTGGTTGGGGCAGGTGGGGGGGGGGTTATGATTTGTTGTGATTGCAGATGGGGAGCAAAGGGGAATGGGAGAAGGCGGGGTGGGAGAAGGGGGAGGGAGAGTGGGAGGAGGGGAAGGTATGGAAGGAGGGAGAGGGGGGGGAGGGAGAGAGAGTAAGGACAGGTGGGGAGGGAGAGGAGGGGGGTGAGAGACGAAGGAAGGGAGGAGATGAGAGACGGAGAAGGGGAGGAAAGGAAGAGAAAGGGGAGGGAGAGGAGGAAGAGCAGGTGGGGAAGGAGGGGATGGAGGAGGACGGAGAAGGGGGGGAGAGGGAGGAAAGACAAGTAATGAAGGAAATGAGGAGGGGACGAAGATGGGGGAAGAGGAAGGGGAAGGAAAATAAAGGAGGGGGTGGAGTAGGAGCGTAAAGAAAGATGGGAAGGAAGGGGAGGTGGGAAAGGAAAATACGTAGATAAGAGGAAGAGAGGAGAGTGAGTGAGTCAGGAGGCAGACAGAGCAGGAAGAAGATTGAGTAAGAGTGGTTTGCAATAAAATGAATTTGTATTTTTTTTTGTATTTTCTTCTCTCTATTTCTTTGTTCAATTTTCACCTGTTCTGCCTCATACTTTGTTCATGCTTTTTTATTTTTGCCTTTT
>NC_051418.1:12563462-12564014 GCF_015228065.2 Penaeus monodon | reverse complement strand
AATGAACTGGATCATTATGAAATAGGAATGCACATATTGAATTCTTACCCCCCACCCACCCCGCCTTAAAGGTTTCAAAAAAATAAAAATGAAAATAAAAGTGTGATTTGAAAATGAATGAATAAACTAAATTTGAAATCGATTAACGTTGAAAGGTCACAGACATTCCTTCGCGGTTGCTGTTCAGGCTTAAAGTTAGAAGTGCAGTGAGCGAGGATTTGGGATTAGGGGGGAGGGGGGAGGGGAGGGCATTGGGCAAGTGGGAGGGGGGGAGGGGGAGGGGGAGGCAAGGGGATGTGGGAGGGGGGAGAGGAGGGGGAGGGGGAGGCAAGGGGATGTGGGAGGGGAGAAGAGAGTGGGGAGGGGATGAGGGAGGGGGCAAGGGGAAGGAGAGGAGAAGGGGGAAGGGCAATGGGAAGGAGAGAAGAAAGGGCAGAGAGAAAATGGGTAGTGGGAGAGTCGGAGGATGGGGAGGGGGGGGGGATTTGAGGATATGAGGAGAGAGGAAGAGAAGGGGGAAAGAGAGGAATGGAGGGAGGGTGAGGGGGAGGA
>NC_051418.1:12563199-12563400 GCF_015228065.2 Penaeus monodon | reverse complement strand
CACAAAGACAGAGAGAGACAGACGAACGAGCGAGCGTACCCATAATCCTTTTCCTGCCGTTGCAGCCACCGGATGCTCTGGCAAAAAAACAAACCAAGAGATCAGTTATGCAACCCCGTAGACCCCGAAATATGCCCAAGTATGCGACGTCTCTGAAGTCATTACGTCGCGTTCGAGCAGCAGCTACCTTGACCTAATGCG
>NC_051418.1:12563076-12563140 GCF_015228065.2 Penaeus monodon | reverse complement strand
ATTCACATAGTTTAACCTCATTCCAGGAGTTCGAGTTCTTACTCCGATGGAGGGGGGGTTGATT
>NC_051418.1:12562841-12562920 GCF_015228065.2 Penaeus monodon | reverse complement strand
AGAGGGGGGAGGGGTGTGGTTACTTCAGTGGCGATCCAAAAAAGGTCTTTTGGTTGTGTTGGTTATATCGTTGGTTATT
>NC_051418.1:12562715-12562788 GCF_015228065.2 Penaeus monodon | reverse complement strand
ACCTGATATCGTTACGTTAATATGATAATAATTGATATTATTATTGTGTTTTGTTGTTATTATTGTAATGGTT
>NC_051418.1:12562161-12562654 GCF_015228065.2 Penaeus monodon | reverse complement strand
GCATTTGCATGTGCAAGTGTTTATCATCATCTTTGTCTGCAATTCTTTTCCTCCGCCTTCTTTCTACGCTTTAACGGCAGGATTTACGCGTATTCATGGTAAATGGGTGTTATTTGTTGCAATGTGCAATGCGACCCGTGGGCCTTCCTCGTGTTTGCTCATCTAAGGGATCAAGACGCCTGTAATATTCTGAGAATTTCCCACGCTTTCCTTCTAAAACCGTGGTTGGTCCGGGATTAGTGGTGATACAATAATATTTTCGGGAATATATTGTGTCGTCATGTGTTTCAAGAGGAAATACTTAGCTGGGTTAGTTGGCTGTGTCCTTCCCTCCTTCCTCTGCTCCTTCTCCTCCCCTTACCTCCTTCCCTTCTCCTGCCCTCCTTCCCCTCCCCTTCCCTCATTCTCCCCCCTTCTCCTCCTTCCCTTCCTCTTCCCTCTCTTCCCTCTTTTCCCCTCCCCTCCCCTTCACCCTTCCCTCCTTCCTCCTCCC
>NC_051418.1:12561679-12561860 GCF_015228065.2 Penaeus monodon | reverse complement strand
GATGCCTCGGAGGGATTAAACGCGCTATTTACCCACGTCCTTTGGGTATGATTAGCCGCTGTGACACGACCTCATCGGTATTACAATCATCTCCTGACCTTGACGGCGAGAGTGACCCAGAAACGAGCGGTTTTTACCCCTGACCTCCATACGCGGACGAGGTAACGACTTTGGTGGCATT
>NC_051418.1:12560862-12561153 GCF_015228065.2 Penaeus monodon | reverse complement strand
AACAACGTCTTCGTCTGCAGATGAATTTAGTAATTGAAAGAAAAGACAAGGAAAGTGTGTGATAGAACGAAGCGGAAAGGGTCGGCGGAAAATTGGCGAAAAAAAAGAAAAAGAGAGAGAGAAAAAAAGAGGTGGAAATAGATAGATAAATGAACTGAAACAGAATCATTGCTTCAAATTAGGGACACGTGTAGTCTGGTTTCCCTGATGATAAACTCGCCCCTAACGCTTCGCAATATGCGCAAGTAAAAATGAAAAAAATCTAGATTAACACGGCCAAGGTTATTGTTT
>NC_051418.1:12559268-12559443 GCF_015228065.2 Penaeus monodon | reverse complement strand
GAATTGCACTCGATCTCATGGTTGCAGTTCTCACATCGATGATTGTGTTGGAGATGACATTTTGAATTAATAATGCATTAATAAGGCATTTTCGGGGACTTGGTCTAATTACACCTTTGGGCGCGCATACCCTGATTCGCAGTGGCTTCCGTGTTATAATAATGTAGAAAGGCTT
>NC_051418.1:12558007-12558369 GCF_015228065.2 Penaeus monodon | reverse complement strand
CACAGTAAGTCCAAATGCGATGAAGACGCCAGGTGTCCGTCGCCGCCGCAGTGTTGCCAAGCCCTTGAAAGTCGCCGCAGGGCACCCTCAGCGAGCAAGGGCGGAGGGGTCGCCCGTGCCTGCCCTTAGGGTCTTCCCAGGGGAGGAGGTGGAGGTGGAGGTTTCCCACAAGGATTTGGTCTCGGGATAATGGATAATCGCTTGTTGTGCTGCTGGCCGGTGTGGGGTGAGCGCTGGAGATACTGACATACTCCCAGGGCTGACGCGCTCGGCCTGCGAGTCAGTGGGAGTGAATCCAGGGTTTTCACCTACGCGTCCATTCAGGGTTCAGGGTTAGATTTCCGAGTCGGCTTGGTACGTGG
>NC_051418.1:12557579-12557735 GCF_015228065.2 Penaeus monodon | reverse complement strand
TTCCGCCAAGGTGTGCGCGAGGAGCGAGAGGGTCACACGCGGGACGGTTCTCCCGTTCGGTTTTCGCGTGTTGTTTGCGGTTCGGTTTCAACTGGTTCCTCCCGCCAGGCGCGCCGGGAATCTCGAAGCTCGGTCGGGGAGCTTTGATCGCGAGCT
>NC_051418.1:12557278-12557445 GCF_015228065.2 Penaeus monodon | reverse complement strand
CAGTTGATGTTATTTTTCATTGCTACTGTCATTTTCATTGTTCAGAAAAAGGAAGAGGGGAAAATTAATATTGCTATACGGAGGGGAAATGGCGTTGGTGATGACGGAGGGGAAATGGCGTTGGTGATGACGGAGGGGAAATGGCGTTGGTGATGACGGAGGGGAAA
>NC_051418.1:12556454-12556579 GCF_015228065.2 Penaeus monodon | reverse complement strand
TACTGGGAACAGAATTCTCCCGACCAGGATAGCCAGGATGATGAAAACAGCCGTTAAATAACACACAACGGTATTAACCTTCGCTGTGCATTAAGATGCCTGGACGAAAGGTAAACGAGAGGAAA
>NC_051418.1:12555995-12556138 GCF_015228065.2 Penaeus monodon | reverse complement strand
GAGAACATTAATTTCTTGTCAGATTTCCATGATGTAGTCGCGTAGCATTCCTTTATTAGATTGCATTTGGTTGGAATCGTATTCTTTAAACTTGAATATAATCTCTTGGTTGAATTGCAATCGGAAATAAAAAAAAATGCCTC
>NC_051418.1:12555570-12555722 GCF_015228065.2 Penaeus monodon | reverse complement strand
CGCAGTACGTTACGTCACCGCGGCGTCTCACACTTACAGCGCGGAGACCTCGAAATCCGGGAACGAAAGGTGTCACAACGGATATTCCTTCCGCTGCAGTTTTGTTTTTGTAGCGTTGGGGTTTTGCTATTGGTCGTCGGCGCTGTTTACGG
>NC_051418.1:12554765-12555230 GCF_015228065.2 Penaeus monodon | reverse complement strand
GTGTCGTTTCATCTGTGCCCCACGTATTTAACTGCTACTTGGCAATCATGGAATATATCGACTAGTCCACTAATTGCAAATGTTGCTCTAAATATATCGTCAGTCATCCTTGAATTCGCCTGCAATTGCGCAATCTCCAATACAGGAAGTCTTTGGTTTCTTGATGCGAAGGGGAAAAAAATCTCGTATTTACGGGAAGTGGCCTTCTTGGGGCCAGCTGGGTAGAGCCTACAGTTATTTAAAGACCCCCCCTTTTTTTCCCCCTTTTGTGTCTTTTGCATTGTAATCAGCAGTTTGGACATTTAGGAAAATTGAACATATTTGACGCAAAATGCCAAGGTTTTCGTTCAGTTTCGTCGCGGAGGAAGAAAACAAACGACTAACGGGATGCTGAGGGGAGATGGGCGTGTTGTCAGCCAGGCGCGGCGTCGAAGGCTCCTCCTGGCATGGCGGATTCGCCTCGCG
>NC_051418.1:12552884-12553049 GCF_015228065.2 Penaeus monodon | reverse complement strand
TGTCTTGCATGCCCTTACATACACAAAGCTTTTTTATCTCCAACATAGTCAAAATCCGTTCTTTTTCTCGTGTATAAATGCAAGTGCAAGTGCAGCGAAATGGAGCCCTGTGCAAGTTTTCGTTCCATGAGAGAGACTCGCTGTTTCACTCCGTCGGTTCCAAAG
>NC_051418.1:12552708-12552862 GCF_015228065.2 Penaeus monodon | reverse complement strand
AGAGCGCAAGTCACGGTGACTCAGCGATTCCTCCTCGTCACGACCCACCTTCGGCGGCCGGGAAATGTCGGTGAATCACGCGGAGGTATGCATATCTGAGGCTCCTTCCGGGCGGGGCCGAGGAGGCGAAAGCGAGAGGGAACGGTGCACGCTG
>NC_051418.1:12552559-12552633 GCF_015228065.2 Penaeus monodon | reverse complement strand
CCAGGAGGTCAAGGAGGAGAATGATGGGGAAGGAGAGAAATGGGGTGTTGGATGGAAAGTAACGTTGTGGGTGG
>NC_051418.1:12552058-12552182 GCF_015228065.2 Penaeus monodon | reverse complement strand
CAGCAGTGATTGTTATGCTTGAAGTTGGCGTCTCCGGCAGTGAAAGTGCGGGCGGTGGGGCATGGTTTTTTCTATTTTTTTCTTCTTTTTATGTCCACATATCAGTTTTTCATCATCGGTCCTG
>NC_051418.1:12551583-12551720 GCF_015228065.2 Penaeus monodon | reverse complement strand
GCTTATAAATCTCCATGTCTGTAGATACTATCACCGTAAAAAAAGGAGAGACAGAGAGAAAAAAAAGAGTCAACAGCCGCCGACTCCAGCTGAGAACTTGGCATAAAAGGGAAAACCGAGGTCAAAGGTGAAAGTCA
>NC_051418.1:12551031-12551259 GCF_015228065.2 Penaeus monodon | reverse complement strand
CTCCCAAGGGGAAGAGAAAGGCCCGAAGCGCAGTTCCGAGAGAGGAGAATCGCTGGTTAACTGCAAGAGGGGAATTGGGCAGGAGATGGGGGTTGCAAGGTCGCAGGGAGAGACCGAGGGTGCAAGGGTTAATGGGAAGGGCAATTGCCGACGACTGACTTAAGGGCTTAGAACCGGGCAAACATGGACGTGGCTGCGAGGACTTGGCGGGGGAGAGGGAGGTGACGG
>NC_051418.1:12550223-12550862 GCF_015228065.2 Penaeus monodon | reverse complement strand
CACGGGAGGCTCGCCGGGAGGCTCGCCGGGAGGGTCTGGCTCGTCCAACTCGATGGTGCAACTCAACCGCACCTGCCGCCTTGACCTCCCCCTTGACCTGACCACATTCTCCACGCCGAGACGCGACGCGCACGCCGAAGACAGAGCCGCCGCTACGAACTACGCAATTTATTTCGTGTTGTGATGTTTTGCCTCCTTGTCTCTGCCCCGCACCTACTACGGGAGGCGGCTAAGGGGAGGGGGGGGCCATGTCTTTGTATGCTAACGAACGTTGCCAACGCTCAGCGGAAAATTCTCCCTCCCTGTCAAAGACCAGAAAAAAATAATTTCCAGTTCACGAGAGTTTAACGAAACGATTCGAATGTGTGTGAAAATACATCGGGATAGGTATTCATGAATTTACCGTGCAACTCATTTGTCACTTCGCCGCAGCACCTCAACATCGTGTTGCAAATTGCCCCCATAGCAACATGGACAAGGAAGATGATGGTTCCGCGCTCTTATGAAAATAAAAAAAATTCTCTCTCAACACCGAGTGAAAGTTGATCTGGACAAATCGCTTCAGGACCGCAAGCTCAGTACCTGCAAGAAGCTCATTGTGCGCACTGTCAAGGGGGCGGGGATTCCTCTCATGGGCCT
>NC_051418.1:12549068-12549968 GCF_015228065.2 Penaeus monodon | reverse complement strand
AAGGTTGCCAGGGAGTCAGAGGACAGACAAGAAAGGGAAAAGGAGAGAAGACGAGGAAAAGAAAATAGGAGGCGATATAAAGAGAAGTGGGGAGGGGGGGGGGAGAGTCGCCGTAGATGGTGAAGAGAAGGATAAACGGAGGGGAAGGAAGGGGGAGAAGAGAGAACGACAGCATGGATGAATGGCCCTCCGTAACGCGCTCGCTGTGTTGCACAACCGAAGTGAAACAGCTGTAACCCCGCTCGCCTGACCTTGCGCTGACTCTGGTTCGCAACCTTGAAACGACCTTTGTCTTTTGGAGGGTTTCAGAGGCGCCCAAGAACCCAGCTTGCAATCTGCCAGACAACCCACCGCGACCCCAGCTCCGCGGATCTATATGTATCTATAAACACTGTTAGATTCAAAGCAGCTTTAGCGATAAGGCTCCTGCGCGGTACCTAAACAGCTTTCATGGGCGATAAAAATGCGGAGTGTTCTTTCGTAGCGATTCGGGAAAACCGCTTTCGAGGGAAGGACTGAGTCAAGGTGAAGGGATGGGGCATGCAGACACTCGCGCGCACCTGCTTCGGGACCCAAACCGCAGCGCTGATACACTACGCCGACTCCCCTCGTCACAGCTGGAGTGTTGCGCCTACTCTGGTCTTTTGCTTTTCTGATTTTTGCTCGCTTGCTTGCCTGCACCTTCCCTTGGCACGTTTTGAGTCGTGTGACCTTGCTTGCTGCTTCACACCCGGCGGCGGTGAGGGCGTCTGCGTGTTGTGCTTGACCTACTGCGGTGGCAAGTGACGCGCCCGAATGCCCTTGGTGTGCATTCTTATCGCAGCCCGAGCGCAGCAAGACTGCGTAGATGCAGTCTCGCTTTCCCAAATGCAGCGCCTGTGCTCGTGACCTCCTCCTTGA
>NC_051418.1:12548406-12549032 GCF_015228065.2 Penaeus monodon | reverse complement strand
TCTGCACTGGGGCGGTCGGGCGTGACGTTGTGATCGGGCACTCGTAACATTTTCGGATGCATTAAGACGTAGAGGCGCTTTCCGACGGCCTCGTGGCGGGGAGAACTTTCGCTGATTGTCTCGCTCTGGACGCCTTGATCCAGAATGTGAGCAGAAGTTCCTCCCAATACGATTGTGTACTTGAGAATGCAGATCAGTGCCCCTCGGGAAGCCAACGGACTCCTCAACGTATGGCAAGAGGTCGACTCACCCAGATGCATTCGGCTGTACAGTCGCTTTTTCTGGAATCAGCTGGACGCTTCCAGTTGCATTGCGCTTCACGTTAAAAGAGTAAATTCAGCAAGAATGTGTTTCGATTTTGTAGATTCCCTGACAATCTTTTATCCCCATGTTATTCTGTTGGGTCACTTGCAAGTGCTGATTGCCTCCTCTGATGGACACCAGACACGTGCGTCGGTGCAGGGATGTTTACGACAGCAGTTGTTTATTAGCCTCCCATTGGGAAAAAATATATCCCACAAATGAGAGATTACAAGAGTTACAGTGAGAGATTTCGCCTCCACAGGATTATTTCCCATGAACTTAATTGTTTTCACAATACAGGCAGTCGAAAGGATTTCTGGATA